>NC_064617.1:498380643-498712726 GCF_023898315.1 Schistocerca nitens
CATTTCTTTATTTCTTTGGTTACATTGGACATTGCTTTAGAGAACCAAAGCATAGTTTATGCTGAATGGTGTAAAACGAATTGTTTGCCACATGTTATCAACAAAATTGGCAAAAACAACTAAATACCAGGCATCAGTCATCATGACAATGCCTGCTGTTACACAGCAAGTCAACACAAACTGATCACTTACAGAAAATAAAATAAAATTACTGTCTCATTATTGTATTCATCTGATTCGATGACCAGTAACTTCTTGTAGTTACTTTATGTCAAACAAAAGACACTTATATTACACTTTCCATCACTGTTGAATTCTCCCAAAACCATGAATTTAAGGTAAGGTACCAACATCAAAGTGAAAAAAATATTTCCAGAATTGAAAGAATGTGGGAGACTACCATGATGAAGGCTGGCTGCAATCGCAGCCAAAACATTGGAATTTTTATCATATATGTTGCAGTCGCTCACTCAGAAGAATTTTATTGGGAAATAAAAGCTAGAATTGGTTTGAACGCATGGAAAAGCTTATAAAGTTTATTGGTGAATATTTTGAGAAACAGTAAAACAATTCATACCAGAAAAATTATTTTTAAATGCATTGTTTTGTGAAAGTTCAAAAGATGGCCATCAGATTATGTCGATGCAAAAGAACTGAGACTACTTGCATTACTAATGACTTACCTGTAATGAAAAATTAGTGCTTAACTATTTGTTGACCTTTTACTGTGTTCATATGCTGTGACATAATTCATTGAAATTGATCTACTCGCTGGCTGTGTATGGAAACTTTACTGTCTATGTGTCTCTGAGCTCTGCCAGAAAATATCATACTCGCGGCTAGCACAGAATACTTGTGTGTTCACTTAGTGATAGTTGTCTTGAAAGTAGAACCAGTTTATGTCCACGTGTGGTTGCATTTATTCCTTTCACTAATCAAAAGATTTCCACATATTTTTTATGAAGATGTGGAGGAGCTTCATACTTCTTATTTTTCTTTCCAATGGAGCATAAGAAAGTGTGTAGTAAACTGCTAATCCAGTCCACTGAGTCACAAGTCTCTTCTGAAACTTGTCACACTGTATAGGTACACTTGCATGCTAGTACTTAACGACAACCAGTTTCTTAGCATCATGAGAGCTCAAATTCTTTCTTTGTGTAGGTTGTGTAGTAGGTGTGGATGTGGGTAGGGGGTAGCTTTCTCTCCCTCCTTGAAGCTGATGGTGATCTCTGTAGTGAATAAAACTGCACAAAGTTGTAAGGACAGTCCAGATTTTTTTTTTTTTTTTAACTCAAAGGCTTCAGTAAGAAGCTGTTGAAGGTGATCAGGATTTTCCAATTTCTTTTCATTCATGATTATTTGAAATAGCCTGACAAGAAAGAGTTTATTGACATGAGGATATATTAGCTGGTGTGTTAGGAGACAGGTCTCCTCTTTCTGATCCATTTACAAAGATAAGTATTGTAGAGATGATTCAAAATGATTGGCATAATGTGTGATGGAGCCCTTTCATGGTGAAACTGCTAACTGTTATGATTTAGCTGTAACGTGTGTTCCAGCAGCAATGAGAATGATTTGTGGATAAAGTGCAAGTAGCGAATTCCAATTAAATGGCCATAAAGGAATGGAGACCATCAAGGTAATCACCCATGACAGTGTAGGAACATCAGAGTAGCCAGTGATGCATGCTTTGTTTACTCCACGCAAGTGCAGCGACCATTAGATTTAAGTTTTTACTCTTTGACTGTTAGTTCAGTTAGTTTTCTTTTCCAAATTTGAAAAATATAGTATTTTATGCAAAGCTGTATGTGGGTTTAATTTGTTGCTTACATAATTGATGACCCAGGGAAAAATAAGGAAAGCTTTTGCAACTTAATATTGTGCAGCAGTTTCGCCAAAGATGGAAGAAGCAAACAAAATTCTGCAGGCAACAAATGATTAGATATGACGGCTAAAGCAAAAGGTTGGGCTTTTGGAGCTTGCAACACTGAAGAAAGATAGCAAAACAGAATCCTTGAATTTGCAAACTCCGATAGTAGCAGCCACACCATGAGCATACTCACATGCTGAAGATTTTTCAGGCATGAATGCACCATTATCAACCACGCCACGGTTGCAATTAAGAGCACCTCCATTCGTGCCTCCGCAACCAGACATATGGTTTGCGATAATGGAGAATATCTTCCAGCAAGAATGCATAACCAAAGACTGCGAAAAATTCACTCTCGCAACTAGCAACCTGGATCAGAGGGCAACAGCAATAGTCTCTGATATGATCATACATCCACTGCTCCAACAGTCATCCACATCACTTAAAATGGTGTCGATCGCTCGCTGCATGAAATTACCTGATCAGCATCTTTCCCAGGTGATGTATCAGGAGAAACACTGGGACAGAAGTCCATCTGAATTTTTGAGACATTTACACACTACAGTTCACACAAGCATGATATCCAAAGCATGATATCCCATGAATTGTTACTGCACGTCTGGCGAAGCAGCTTCCTCATCAAGTTCAACTGACACTGATTGCATGTGAAGGACAGTCTCTTGACAAGCAACTGCAAATAGCTGACACAGCTTTTGCTACTCTACAGTTAACACTCGTAGCGTCCGTAGCAACATCATCTGCCACCTCTGCAGTGGAAACTAATGACGACTCATCAGAATGGTTAGAAGAATTGAAGTTAAGCTGTGCAGCCACAGGTTACAGACAAAAACAAGGCATCACTGAGGGAATCAGGAAATGGCAAGATGCAATGGAAAATATGGCTACTTGGCTACATAACTGGGAGCTCCAGACGTCCACCAAGTCCACCAGTAACAAGAAGAGGTCACACTCCAAACTCGATCAAGCTCACGCCGACAATTTTTGCTGGTATCACAGACGATTCAGGCCACAAGCTACGAGAGGCACAAAACCTTGTGGACACCCAAATGACAAGGGCAGCATGCCTCAGGCACCACGGCCTGCCGAACTCGTGTACGGCGCCATATACGAATGAGACCAGTTGACAGTTGCAGGCAGCAACATGCACAGTCAAGGTAAGGCACTTGAAGACTTCCCATGTGCTGTACCTTTATGTCACTCTGCATCATACTGGGAGTGTAAGCTAACATCACACAGATTACAAGTGGTTGACAGACTCGCAGGCCTCAATTTCCTGATGGACACTGGCTCGGAAGTGAGTACCTTGCTGGCCCCGAGCTTTGTTAACAAGGACACACGGGAGCCTTTGAAATTGATTGTTGTTGGTGTGGTCTTCAGTCCTGAGACTGGTTTGATGCAGCTCTCCATGCTACTCTATCCTGTGCAAGCTTCTTCATCTCCCAGTACCTACTGCAACCTACATCCTTCTGAATCTGCTTAATGTATTCAAATCTTGGTCTCCCTCTACGATTTTTTTTTTTTTGGAAATTGATAGCACTTAATAATTCAAGTATAAACACATAAGGTTATAAAGAGCTCACGATAGATATTGTTTTAGCTACCCGTTACAAGTGGACTTTTATAGTGGCAGATATTTTACAGCCGATCTTAGGTGCAGATTTCTCATCTCATTTTGCACTCACCTTGGACTTGGCAAATAACTCTCTTACTACCAGATCAAATCGGGGCATGATAAAAGGTTTTTGGTGCAGTGCAGCAGAGGCTGTTGCAGGCGTAGTCAGTAGTTCAGCTATACGGTCTCCCCAACAAGAAGCCATAAAAACTCTTAGTAGTTAAACATAATACAGTGCATTATACACACACCACCCAAGGTCCGCCAGTATCGAGACGTGTCCATAATTTTTAGCCCCAGACAGATTAGCGGAGACAAAAGCGATATTTGAGGAGATACTCCAGGCTGGATTAATTAGAAGGTCTGACAGTTCTTGGGGATCCCCTCTCCACCTAGTACACAAGAAAGACAACACACGCCATCCCTGTGGCGACCACCACTGATTGAACGTGAGAACAATCTCAGACTAGTACCCCGTACCAAACATTCCAGAGTTTACCTACACTCTAGCGGGTGCGAAAGTATTTCAGTACTGGATTGTCATAAGGCATACAATCAGATTCCTGTGGCTCCAGCTGACATGGCAAAGATGGCAGTGATCACACCCTTTGGGCTATTCCAATTTCTGTTTATGCCATTTGGACTCAAATATGCGGCCCAATCGTGGCAAAGATTCATTGATGAATTGCTCCAGGGATTATCTTCCTGTTATGCATATCTGGATGATATTTTGATATTCTCAGAGGATATGCAATCACATGATAGACATATTCAAGAGGTATGACAGTGGCTCGATAAATACGGAGAAGTATTAAATGTTCGCAAATGCATTGTGAGCAAAAGTCAAGTAACTTTTCTCAGCTATATAGTCTCAGCTGACAGTATACAGCCATTACCGGAGAAGATAGACATGTTGCACAACTTACCCAAACCTAAAGACTACGAACAACTTGAGCATTATCTTGGTACAATAAATTTTTACCGGCATCATTTAGCAATTACCACTCAAACACAAGCCCCGCTTAAGAGTGCACTGGCTGGCAGTAATACCACAGGAAAGCGAAAGCTGCAATGGACACCAGAAGTGACCAAAGCTTTTGGCGATTATCAAAGAAGCTTAGAGGAGGCAGTGTTACTCACGCACCCCATACCTGTAACACAGTTAAGTATTGTTGTAGATGCCAGCCAGGCTGCAATTGGTGCAGCCTTGCAACACCAAGTCGTTGGACATTGGCAACCCCTTTGATTCTTCTCAAAGAAACTGCAACTCTGACAGGCAAAATGCAGTGCATATGACAGACCGTTGTTGGCAATATATGAAAGCCTGGCCACTAAAAATTTTCACTGATCATAAACCTTTAGTGTCAGATTTCAGCAACATCAGCTATGAGTGCTTGCCCAGGCTTCTGGCACATTGAATTTGTCAGTCAATTCACCACGGATATAAGACACATCAGAGGTGCCGAGAATCTGGTTGCAGTTTACTTTTCTCATGTTTGGGTGTGACCATCACAGTAAATTATGAAGAACTCTAGACATCAAAGGAAGCTGATCTGGATCTACATAAGTTATTGACGGATCACACAACAGGGTTACACTTACAGCCGATACTCATGACAGAAAGAAGGCTTAAGTTATAGTGGGATATATCACGGCAGAAGCTGTGCCCATACATTCCACAACAATTTTGTAATGCGGCTTTTGACAGTATTCATGGTCTGGCACACCAAGGGGTAACTGCCACGATGAAGTTACTGACAGCACATTTTGTCTGGCCATCAATTAAAAAGGACACCAGGGAATGGGCTCGCACATGCCTACACTTGGCAGCGCTGCAAACTATGATGACATGTTCACGCGGAAATTGGGAATTTCACAGGATCAGCAGCAAGATTTGCCCATGTCCATCTGGACTTAGTGGGTCCGCTCCCAGTTTCAGATGGCTATAAGTACTTGTTAACAGTGGTAGACAGATGCACAAGATGGGCGGAGGCAATTCTGATCATTGACATAGCAACTGAATTTGTTGCAAAAGCGTTTCTCTCGCAATGGCTAGCTCACTTTGAGTGCCCCCTTCATATCACAACAGATCAAGGCCGCCAGTTCGAGTCGAGTCTATTCAATGAGCTAACTAATTTGTGGGTTCCAGTACCACCATACAACAAGCTACCATCCAGTGAGCAATGGTATGGTGGAGAGGTGGCACAGGACATTGAAGGCAGCTCTCATGTGTCATCAGAGAAACAGGACAGAAGCATTAGCATTGGTTCTCCGTGGATTACGGACCGCATACAAGACGGACATCGGTGCCTGAGTGGCGGAATTGGTGTATGGGGAACCATTGAGAATCCCGGCAGATTACCTAACCACCATCACATCACCAATGCCAACAAAGGTCTCGTCACTGATACATGAAATCCGTCAGCATGTGGAAACAATGACAAGGCCTACAGTATCTAGACATGGTGTGCGACCAGTTTCAGTACATAAAATGTTGGCAGACTGTACACATGTCATGCTCTGTACAGATCCAGTCAGAGCGCCACTACAACCTCCATATACTGGATCTTATTGAATAGTATGACGTAACACCCCTACCATAGACATCTCACAATATGACAAAACTATTAGTGTGTACATAGAGGGGGTAAAACCAGCATGGGTCTTACTAGAACTGGAGTATGATGACACTTCAGAGAGTGAGAGGGTCCAAAGTTTAGAACTCACTACGCATGATATGGCAGAAGAATCCATGGCAAGAGGACATGGAAACACAACGCAACAGCCCACACCGGCTCCCTCATCCTCACAGCAACAAGTTGTCTGTACGAGAGCAGGGAGACAAGTCAAGTTTAAGTACTCATTTGTCCCATGTGCTCCGCACTTCAAGGGAGGGGGGGGGGGGGGGGTCTGTGTGGGAATGTGGGAGTAGCCAGTGATGAGTGCTTCGTTTACTCTATGCACATGCAGCAAATGTTAGATATAAGCTTTTACTCTTTGACTGCTAGTTCAGTTTAGTTTTCTTTTCTGAGTCGGAAAAATAAAGTATTTTGTGCAAAGCTGTATGTAGATGTAATTCGTTGCCTACAACAGCATATGGTTCAATCTTAGCGTAAACTCGTGTTTCATTGGATTATGACATGTTGAATTAATGTTAAAGCTTTAAGTAAACTATATGTGATGTCAGTAAACAAAATATTACAGTTATTGAAGAAATATGTAATTAGTAGTGAAATATGTCAGATCAAATGACAGCAATGTGTAGAATTTGAATACAGGAATTTATTCATTATAGTTTTCTCATAAATTTCTAGCAAACTTTAGATGTACTATTTCGAAGCATGTAGTTTCTTAGTGCAGTGCTTATATAGCTACAGAAAGCGACTGCTCTAACACCCTCACACATGGATGCCTAGCACAGCATTAACATAGCAACAGTATATGTTTCAATTATCTATCCCGAGTTTCGTTAAGGGTATCTCCTCCAGTGTCTGTGGAAAAAGAAAACCAGCCAATTCTACATTCAGTTTTACATGGCAGAGGTATTCTTGTACAATATGAAGAATTGGTTATACAGGTGTGTGTGTGTGTGTGTGTGTGTGTGTGTGTGTGTGTGTGTGTGTGTGTGTGTGTGTGTGTCTCCTATACGTAATCTGTGGATCCAAATGCATCAGTTAAAAAAAGAAAATACCATTCTTCGCACTAGAAGGGAATGAAAAATGTGTAAAATTTCCATGGTCAAAAAGATGTCTTCTCCAGGAAACTGGACCTTTTACGTCTCTGTGGGGTAGAACACAGCACCACATACAATTGTAAAGCTACAAATGCTGCAGTTTAGTTGGCATTGTTGCCCAGTAATACAGCTAAATAATATGGCAAAATGGAGAGATGGGGTTTCCTTGGATCAGTCCTAATCTGTTCAAGATTGATTCTGCTAGCCAATTCAAGGGAAATGTTTGGAGATTTCCCATTCATTTTGTTGTATACTACATCTGGACTGCACTTTACCATCAAGCCAAAAAACATGTTTCGTTCAACTTCGGTTACGCCAGTTAACATTAAAAAATATAATGCATGTGACCAATACAGTGAATTTAACAATCTGAGATGCAAAGTTGCATAAGCAAACGAACTACGCAGGTGGCATTAAAGCTGAATAAGCAGTTTTAAAAGCAGATTCCCTGTCTTCTCCCTTCACGGACAAACATTTGTTGTGCTTTTTGTTGGTATCCAAATGATTTTTGCAATTCTGACATTTCTTTTTTTTTATTTCACATTTTAATTTTTGAGACACATCATTAAATCTTTATGGGAATATTTTCTGTAACTCATGGTATATCTGATATCTAATCGTATGAAAATGTAATTTTAGGTAATTGTATCAAATATGTGGCATCCCTATTCACATTAATAACAAAACAGATGTACATTGCATATACTTTTGAAATATGCTTATCGTATAGATAGCAGCTTAACCTAACTTTAAAAATAATAATTAAATGACTATCAGTCATTTGGCATACGCATCGTGGTCTAGGGCGCTGTGCCACGGTTCATGCAGCTCCCCCTGTCAGAGGTTAGAGTCCTCCTTTGGGAATGGTTGTATGTGTTGTTCTTAAAGTAAGTTAATTAAAGTTAGATTAAGTAATGTGTAAACCTAGGGACCCATGACCTCAGCAGTTTGGTCCCATAGGAACTTGCCACAAATTTCAGTTTGAAAATTTGATATACAGTAAGTTTTGTGCACTTCTTGTCAAATTTAGGATAGAATGGAATAGAATGGGTAATAGAAGTTTATTGTCTCATAACACACAATTTAAAGTAATTGACTTCATATATGAGAGACTTGACAAAATACAAAAATTAGTTTGCAATTTTTCTTAAAATATCATTAATATAATATACTTCACAAGATACATAATAAATATGCAGTTGATGCTTTTTTTAAAAAATAACAAGCTTTAACACTAAGCAGATGTTCTGTCCTGCTAAAATTTTCAGATCATCTTTCATGAAGTCTTCAATGAATAGTATTTCTGCACTAGTTTCAATGTTCAGGGGTGCAGTTCGAGAAATGAGAGACAAATTGTGTATTCAAGCAGTGATTCAGCCATTAGGCTAGTTTGCATGTGGAGAAGATCTGAGTACTCCTCTTCCTCCAGCTGTTGCAGAGAACGTGACAGAAGATGAAGAAAATGAAGTTGATGCAATTATGGAAGACGATAGTTATGTCCGCCAACCTGAATGCAACTTCACTCAGTAGCTGTTCTCTCAGAGTGAACTTAATGCTTTCATACTAGATTTGAAGTTGCCTAAGGAATCTGCGGAACTACTTGGCTCCCAGATAAAAAGTAAGAATCTTCTGGAATCAGGAACACATTATTCATGGTGCAGACATAGAGAGACAGAATTAGTTCATTTTTTTCTCGGAACGAGTCCTCGGTTTACTGCACAACATAAACAAGTTAATGCACTTCTGGCATTGAACACTATCCTACACAGTGGAGATTTTCTAGGTTCGTCAATGAGGAGCCTGAAAGGCATGTTACTGCATAATGGAAATGTGTATGGGTTCGTTCTTCTGGCCCATTCAGTTCAAATGAAAGTGCTGTATGAGAAGATCAAGATACTCTTAATAAGTATCAAGGATGAGGAACACATTTGGCTTATCTGCAGTGACTTCAAAGTTATTGGGATACTATTGGGACAACAAATTGGGTTCACAAAAATGCTTTGCTTTCTATGCGAATTAGGCAAAGACATAGGAGTGTGGGAGTGTGGTCAGAGCGAAGAAATTTTGTGCCTATAGCAAAAAATATCCTGCATGAACTGCTTGTAGAACAAAAAAAAAAGTCTTGTTTTCACCTATACAAATAAAATTGGACCCTGCGTCAAGTACCTTCCCAAAACATTTTCCTTCCCCATGCAAGACAAACTGAAAGATGGAAATTCTTTTAGTCCTCAAATAAAGAAATGGATGAAGGATGGAGATTCCAAGAAGACAATGATCAGAAAGCGGTCATGTACCTTTTTCTCTTTTCTTCAGTTACTGAGAACTTCCTGTGGAATAGCAAAGATCTTGCATAACATGAGTTTGAAAGTCACTTTCTACTCTCACATGTTGACTACTTTCCAGAAATTTGGGACATTATATTGAAGAGCAGATTGAACCTTTTCACCGAGATCTTAAAAAGGGGTACCAGTGGCACTGGATAGATGATGTTAGTCGACACTGTTGGATGTTGAAGACAGGCAGTCATTGTATACAAGGCTTTTTATTTTATTGATTTACATGTTATGTTCCTTAGGATCAAATTGAGGAGAAAATCTCGAAGGACATGGAACATGTCAGTACATGAAATTGCAACATAAAAGGAATAACAGATAAAAATAAAATATTTATGAACCCAAAAAAAGTCAAGCCATAAGTTTAAGTACATGCAATCAACAATATAAAATAAGAATCAGCTTAATTTTTTAAGGAACTCCTCAACAGAATGGCAGTGACCCATGAGGAAACTCTTCAGTTTCGATTTGAAAGCTTGTGGATTACTGCTACGATTTTTGAATTCTTGTGGTAGCTTATTGAAAATGGATACAGCAGTATACTGCACACCTTTTTGCTCAAGAGTTACGGGAGTCTGATCCAAATGCAGGTTGGATTTCTGCCGAATATTAACTGAGTGAAAGTTGATTATTCTTGGAATAAGCTGATATTGTTAACAAGAAATGACATTAAAGAATATTTATATTGAGAGGCCAGTGTCAAAATACCCAGACTAGTGAACAGGGGTCAACAAGAGATTTGCGGACTTACACCACTTACTACCCAGACCAACTGTTTCTGAGCCAAAAATATCCTTTTAGAATGGGAAGAGTTACCCCAAAATATAATACCATACGGCATAAGCGAATGAAAGTAAGCAAAGTAGACTAATTTTCGTGTCGAACAATCACTTATTTCAGATACCATTCAAATAATAAAAATGGCAGTCTTTGAACAAGATCCTGAATGTGGGCATTCCACGACCTAGAAATCTGAACTGTTAACTTTCACTAATCATATGCCCATTCTGTGAAATTAAAATGTCGGATTGTGTTGAATTGTGTGTTGGAAACTGTAAAAACTGAGTCTTGCTGTGATTTAGCATTAGTTTATTTTTTTGCAAGCCATGACCTTATGTCATGAACTACACTATTTGAAACCGAGCCATTGTTGCGCACACAACATCCTTTACTACCAACCTAGTGTTATCAGCAAACAGAAATATTTTAGCTACCTGTAATACTAGAGGGCATATCATTTGTATAAATAAGGTACAGGAGTGGCCCCATCACTGATCCCTGGGACACACACACCCACCCACCCACCCACCCACCCACCCACCCCATTTACCGTACTCCACTCAGACCCCACATCACAGCCATTCTCAACACTGTAAATAATGGCCTTTTGCTGTCTGTTGTTAAAGTAAGAGGTGAAACGATTGTGAGCTACTCCCCGTATTCCGTAATGGTCCAACTTCTGGAGCAATATTTTGTGGTCAATACAATCAAACCCCTTAGTTAGATCAAAAAATATTCCTAGTATTTGAAACCTTTTGTTTAACCCAGCCAATACCTCACAGAGAAGAGAATATAGCATTTTCAGTTGTTAAACGACTTCTAAAGCTGAACTGTACATTTGATAGCAAGTTCTGTTATATAAAATGATCAATTATCCTTACACACAGCCTTTTCAATAACTGTAGCAAACACTGATGGCATAGAAATTGGTCTAAATTTGTCTGCATTATCCCTTTCTCCCTTTTTATAAAGTGGCTTTACTACTGAGTACTTTAATTGTTCAGGATTACTAAAGGAAAAATTACAAATTTGGCTAAGTACAGGGCTAACTTGTGCACCACAGTATTTTAATATTCTGCATGGCATTCCATCATAACCATGAGAGCCCTTAGTCTTCAGTGATTTAATTATTGACTCAATCTCCCCCTTGTCAATATCACAGAGGAGTATTCCAGACATCAATCTTGGAAAGGCATTTGCGAAGAGAGTTAGGAGTCGCTGTAGAAACTTAAATTTTTTATTTAATTCACCAGCAATTCTCAGAAAATGATTGTTAAATACTGTACATAGATCTGATTTATCAATAACAGAAATATTATTACTATGAACTGACTATATAGTCAACCTTGTGCTGTTGACCAGGCACTTCCTTCACAACTGACCTTATGGTTTTAATTTTATCCTGTGAATTAGCTATTCTATTTACGTTCCACATACTCTTTGCCTTCCTAATAACATTTTTAAGCACGTTACAATACTGTTTGTAATGGGCCACTGTAGCTTGATTGTGGCTACTTTCAACATATGATATAATTCCCACTGTGTTCTACATGATATCCTTATCCCACTATCAGTGCCCAGGCTGCCTTTTACTGCTAGTACCCTGTTTAGAATGTTCTAATGGAAAGCAACTCTGGAAGAGCATGAGAAATGTGTTGAGAAAACCATTATGTTTGTCATCTGTGTTATCGGCACTATAAACATCCTGCCACTCTTGTTCCTTGATGAGTTTTAAAAACCTCTCTATTGCCTTTGGATTAACTTCCCTACATAGTTTGCAATTATATGTGACATTAGTTTGAGTACAAAAGCCTTCTAGTGTTAAAATTTGTGCATCATGGTCTGAAAGTCCATTCACACTTTTACTAACAGAATGCTCATCTAGTAATGAAGAATGAATAAAAATATTGTCTATGGCTGTGATACTGTTCCCCTGCATCCTGGTTGGAAAAAACACAGTCTGCATCAAATAATATTAATTTAGAAGTTTAGTTTCATTAAATTCAACTGCCCCAGCACAACATTCAGATATCTGTTCAGTGCAGTGCCGTGATATGTCTGTGGACTCAGATGAAATACTATTTTTTAAATACATGGCCACCCCCCCACCCTCACCTCCACCCCCACAAGGAACTCCTTGAAAAACGGGCAGCTAACCTGGCTCTACAAGGAAGTAAAAAAAGCGAAATTTTAAAAATTTATGGACTATTGTTTAGTTCTTGTTTTTATACACGGTAATCACGAAACAAATTAGGGTAGCTCTGAAGAGTATTTTTTAAATGCATTTCATTTCAATGTGTTTTGGTTAAAAGCTCACTGTGTGTGTGACAATATATTTGTGGGCTCAGAAGTGAAAATCATCGAAATATTACTTCTTATTTTGTGTAAAAACCTGATGCAGTATACAAAAATTGTAGATATTCCTAGAATGAGCATAAAAGATTGATTCAAGAAGCCTACTTTCAACAAGACGTCTGACAAAAAGGTTTTAAAATGCAGGCTAGTTTAATCGGTAATATCAAAAGGGGTGATCTTAGAATCTTGCACCCTGTTAGAAAAATTTCTGCAGATGGCACTGATGCTAAAACAGTTGTCAACAGTTTCAACCCATACTGTACTGCAGTTGGTGGTAAATTAATGAAGGAGAAGTATGGCAGTTTATCGAATATAAAGTTCCAAGAAATTTCATATACTGATGCAAAACATTTATTCCTGTTTCTTAGACCAGCAGACACAAATGAATTCCTAAATATCATGAAGTCATTGAAAAATAAATGTTCAGCTGTTGTTAATGATGTCCCAGACCATCCTGTAAAAATTTTAACGGAGTATACATGCTCATTTTACTATGCAGGTTTGAAGCTCCTCTTCATGTTCTCCCGTGTTTGCAATTTAAAAACTGGGTTGTTTTGAAAATCAGCCTTATGCAAACGCAATTAGTGTATTTTTATATTTATATTTGACATCTATGTGTCACCTTCTGTGGGTCAAATTTTTATTTCTTAAAATTGCATCGCTAACTGAACTGTATTATTATTCACTGGTTTTAGTGCTCGTCGTCGTCTTTTTTTTTGACAGCATGTCATCTGCAAAATTTTTCGTCCTGTTTCATGTCTCTGGTTGGTGTCTCAATCAACTGCTATTCAGTGCATTGTTTTCACTCAGTTTTTCACAAATTTCTACTCCCTATTTCACCCAAAATACACTTTCACAAAATGTGGCGAAATTTGATCTGAGCAGACACTTCTGACAATATACTCCTATGGTTTTTTAATAATGATTACCTTCATGGCTTCGTCAGGAGCAACTGATTGTCAAAAAAGACCAAAGATGGCTTCTGATTGATCAACAAGTATGTCATGCTGTCATAGAAGGTGTCAGCATCCGCACCGGTGGTGCCACTGCTCCCGCCTTAGTGTAAACATTGCAACAAATACATCTGGCCCTTCTCTGCATTCAGAACTCATTTCCATGTACCACTAACATTATATCTGCTGTCATGGATGAAGATTTTCCCACACATTTGTATTCCAACAGATTCTGTTATTAAAGAGGCTGTAGGAATAAGAATGTGTGTGAAAATCTTCAACTGTGACAGTGGATATAATGGTAGTGGTGCATGGAAGTGAGTTCTTGATGGAGAGGAGGGCCAGAGGTAAACACAGTATGTAGCTACACTTGGTTTTACACTGGTTTACAGGATGAAAACATTCGAATGTTTGCATCCTGTGAGCCAGTGTAACACAAAGTGTAGCTACATACTGTGTTTATTTTTTGTACAGAGCTTAATAATGCATGTTACAAGAAGCAACCTGATGTGAATATCACAAGGCAGTGCAATCACCAGCACTGCATCTAGCTTCACTTAGTCCACAACATAAAGTTCCTGTAACACCTTCGAAAACATCGATCATATGAAACCCAACTCTCACTTTTCTCACATGATGTACTGAAAGCTTCAGATCAAGGCAACCAAGTAGATACAATGTTTCTTGATTTATGATAAGCATCTGACTCAGTACTGCACCTACACTTATTGTCAAAAGTAGGGTCATATGTGGTGTCAAGTGAAATTTGTGACTGGATTGAGGACTTCTTGATAGGGAGGACATAGCATGTTATCTTGGATGGAAAGTCATCGTCAGATGTAGAAGTAAGTTCACGTGTGGCCCCATGGAAATGTGTTGGGACCATTGCTGTTCATGTTGTATATTAATGACCTTGCGGACAATATTAATAGTAAAACTGGGCTTTTTGCAAATGATGCAGTTACCTATAATGAAGTACTATCTGAGAGAAGCTGCATAAATATTCAATCAGATCTTGATAAGATTTCAACATAGTTCAGAGATTGGCAACATGCTCTTAATGTTCAGAAATGTAAAATTTTGCAGTTAAAAAACGTAGTACCCTGTGACTATAATATCTGTGAGTCACTGTTGGAATCGGCCAACTCATACCCAGCTGAGTGTAACACTTTTTAGGCATATGAAATGGAATGATCACATAGGTTTGTGGGTATAAAGCAGCTGGTCAACTTTGCACTTCCTCAGTACTTTACCAATAAACCAAGCAGTCTACAAAAGAGATTGCTTACAAATCACTTATGCAACTCATCCTAGGATATTGCTCAAGTGAGTGGGACCTGTACCAGGTAGGACTAACAGGGGATATTGAACGTATACAGAGAATGCAGCACGAATGGTCACAGGTTTATTTAATCTGTGGGAGAGAGTCACAGAGATACTGAAGGAATTGAACTGGCAGGCTCTTGAAGACAGGTGTAAACTGTCCAGAGAAAGTCTATTAACAATGTTTCAAGAACCAGCTTTAAATGATTACTCTAGAGATATACTACAACCCCCCACATATCACTCACATAGGGATTGTGAGGATAAGATCAGAATAATTACTGCATGCACAGAGGCATTCAATCAGTCATTCTTCCTGTGCTCCATACATGAATGGAACAAGAAGAAACATCTACATCTACATTTATATTCCGCAAGCCACCCAACGGTGTGGCGGAGGGCACTTTACGTGCCACTGTCATTACCTCCCTTTCCTGTTCCAGTCGCGTATGGTTCGCGGGAAGAACGACTGCCAGAAAGCCTCTGTGCGCACTCGAATCTCTCTAATTTTACATTCGTGATCTGCTCGAGAGGTATAAGTAGGGGGAAGCAATATATTAGATACCTCATCCAGAAACGCACCCTCTCGAAACCTGGACAGCAAGCTACACCGCGATGCAGAGCACCTTTCTTGCAGAGTCTGCCACTTGAGTTTGCTAAACATCTCCATAATGCTATCACGGTTACCAAATAACCCTGTGACGAAACGCGCTGCTCGTCTTTGGATCTTCTCAACTCGCACAATGGGATGTACCCTCACATTGGTTTTGCAGAGCATATGTGTAGGTGTAGATGTAGGCTGACCCAGTATCTACTTAACGTACTGCAGACTGTGCTGTTGTGTTCTCACTGCCTGGACTCCAATCGGACTGTGAAATATTGTTGGTCTCTCACTGCTGTAAACAGCAGCACAAAACCAGATAGAGATGCAAGACCAACAATATTTCTGTGTGATTAGAGTTCATGTAGTGAGTACACATAACAGCCAAACTTGGAACATCTGAGATGATGGTTGGGTCGGTTGCCAAAATATTGTGCTGAACACAGGGAAGTAGACCATTAAGTTTTTGTCTTGTTAACTACCCACATTACAGACTTGTGCAAGACAATTTCTTAATATCTTCATTCAGTTGTGATTTCTTTTTGATTAACGCAGTGTATTATGCATCACAACCTGGAATATAATTGTATAACATTTAATTCTCTGCATTTATTTTTCTCTCTTTACTTATCATTTTCATTAACATAAATACACTGAGATGGAAAAAAATGGTTAAGTAAGAATTTATTTCTTTACAGGAGCAACTGGCATTGAAGACAGACTGCAAGAGGGTGTTCCTGAAACAATTGCTGCACTTATTAGTGCTGGGATTGTTGTTTGGGTGCTAACAGGTGACAAACCAGAGACTGCTATCAATGTAGCATATTCAGCACGCCTCTTTCAGCCTCAAATGGAACTAATTAAGTTATCAGCTCGGTCACGAGATCAAGCAGAAAGTGCCATTCTGTTCTACCTCTCCAAAGTGCAACAGGAAAGCTCTATTGGCACATCGTCCTCAAGCACGTGAGTATATTTTCTGTCTGTGTGTAGTATAATCTCTTTTTGTGAAGAAAGTGATGAGACTACTGCACCAACAAATTTCCACCATTACCCACAATTACTTCAACAAATTCAGGAATTTCCATTATAACATTCCCTTCCCCTGTTTTCCATTCGCAGAAAGGGGAAGGATGACTGTTCTGTCTTGAAAATAAACTTGAAAATAAAATGTACTACACTCTAGGCATAGTAAACCCAGGAATAAAAGCACCAGTCTTTTTAAGCGCTCTTAGAGAAGCTTGTGAAATGGCAGCCAAGCTGTAGAAAACTGTATTGTGAAGTGCAGAGATGAGGACGCATTTGCATGGAGATAGTAGGAAACCAGACAAGGGAAGTGAGAGGGGCAGGGAGAGGGGAGGGGGAAGAGAGGGGAGGGGAGGGGAGGGGAGGAGAGTAAAGGGGTAGAGAGGGGAGGGTAGGGGAGAATGCTGTATTTCGCCACAGACTCGGCATTCAGGACTGAAACTCATATACAAAGTGTTGCATCAAGGAAAGCAGTTGGCTAAAAGACTGCAAATACTTGGAAAGACAACATGGTACAAAAAAAGTAAAGAAGGGTTGAGATGGAAGCATATGTAAAATAAAGTAAGTTTTGCAGAGGCTAGCCTGTGAGTGGGGAGTACAGCTCCAAAAGGTAGGGAACTTAAAAGTTTAAAACCCTATGACACTGTTACTAATGATGGGAAGGTTAATTGACGGCATGAGGTAGAAACACAGAGTATTGAAGAGATTGTAAGAGGACTGTGGTAAAAGACAAAAGCTTAAAACGAATTGGTAGTAATTGTGGAAGGAAGTATGTAGTGAAACTAGTGAAGCAAATAACGTATCCATATTACATTGGCTTTCCTTCTCAGATCATGCTTTTTGAGGAACTGCAGTGGTTGGAAACTGATAACTTTCTTGTTTGCTTGAATGTCGTGTGAAAATGCTGCTAGTGGGAGATTGCAGCTGATGTAATGCATAGGTAGCTGTTAAGCAGATTGAGAATGGATAGTAATAACGTGAGTTAAGTTAACTTTTGCTTTTGTGTTTGTCCAGCAGTATAATGTTTTATGTCCTAACAGATGCACTGTGCCTTAGTTAAAGCTGCTTGGTAAACTTAGAACTCATAGAGGATTCCATAGCAACAGGTGTCATTTTCAGCTACAGTAGATTAGTTTAATTATATTCGGATGTCAATTCTATCCTGACCTTTGGATTACCCTAGTGTCATGTCAGAGGTAGCAGTACCGATTACTTTGGGTTTTTCCAGTGACATCATACAAGTTTCTTACTGTTTTTTTAGTGAATTCTACAAACAATGGTCTTGATATAACATATTTTAGTTCCAGGGGGCTGAACCAGGTTGGTGTCTTCACAAGACCTTCTGCTGGTAATGGTAACATAGGTTCCTCAGCTGGCCTCAGGCACGCTATGGTGGTTGATGGGAAGACATTAACGTAAGTTCAGGTCTTCATCAATAATCTCAATGAAGCAGTCTTCTGACGAAAAATGATGAAAAATGCATGATAATTTAGAACTGTTTTTCTCTCTTTATTACAGGTATATTCTGGACAGGCGTTCTAACCTGCAGAAACCTTTCCTCAAATTGACCCAGTATTGTACGTCAGTTCTGTGCTGCAGAACTACTCCTCTGCAGAAGGCCTACATTGTGCGAATTGTCAAAGAGCAACTAAAAATGCGGACTCTTGCCATTGGTATGTTGTAGTTTTTGTGATAAACAGCTGAAAAAAAGGATGTTGTTTGCTTTGGTTGAAAACAGTATATTCTGTGTTAATGTTTTTCCTTGTTTTATTTAAATGGAATGCAGGTGAGACACCCACTCTCTTATTAAATCCATTTCTGAAAAGATTATTAGCCGGCCGGTGTGGCTGAGCGGTTCTAGGTGCTTCAGTCTGGAACTGTGCGACCACTACGGTTGCAGATTTGAATCCTGCCTCAGGCATGGATGTGTGTGATGTCCTTAGGTTAGTTAGGTTTAAGTAGTTCTAAGTTCTAGGGGACTGATGACCTCAGATGTTAAGTCCCATAGTGCTCAGAGCCATTTGAACCAATTTGAAAAGATTATTGGCCATTATCTCCACTTGTGTAAACACTAATAATGAGTCATACTCAGTCTGAACTGGCTATGGAAACAATACGTTCATGCTTAATTACTAAATGGCACCAACTTATCAGATTGACTGACACAATGACACAAACCTACAAAGAATGTGTTCATGCTTAATTACTAAATGGCACTAACTGATCAGATTGATTGACACAGTGACAGAAACCTACAGTTCCCTTAGCATAAAAAGCACCGGGGAAAGAGCAAGAGGAAGCAGAATTGTTAAAAAAAGTCATAAAAAACAATGGGGAAAGAGCAGGAGGAAGCAGAATTACTTAAAACACTCTCTTTCTCTTTTTTCAGCAAATCAACTACATTGGGTCTTCAAAGACTGTTGACTATGGATTTTGGGAAGTTAGATGCTTGGGGGGGGGGGGGGATTCTTGGTGGGCTTAAAAATGTGAGTGGGGATTGGAGGTTATGGTGAACGCCCTCGAGTGGATCACTACGGCAGAGCTGTAGTTGGAGTAGTCAGACAGTTGGCAAAAGATGTCTGTCAGGTAGTCACTGTGGTTCATCACAACAGTATCAGAGCCTTTGTCTGCAGGGAGGATGATTAAGTCAGGTCTCTTTCTGGGCTGTGAATGGCTGTCCTTTCTCTGGTGAGAGGGTGGTGTTAGTGGAAAGGGACCTGTGGGGAGGATGGTGGGGCCAAGTTGGAGATCAAGGAATTCCTGGAATGTGACCAATGGCTAGTTAGATGGTGAGGGGGGGGGGGGCAGTTCCCATTGTATGTTGATAAGAATTGGGAGAGGCATGGTTTGGGGCTTCGGTTGAAAGGATTGGTAGCAAAGAAGCATTTCCTATAAAGAAAGCAAACATATGATAATTTCATTTGCATATTCCTCATTGACAGTCCTGAAACTCAAACATGTGAGATGTCTTCAGTGTTTTATCATTTTAGTAAACTGTTCTCAAAGATGTTAAATTGTAGAATAATTGTGTACTACACTTACTAAATGGGAAAATACAGTAGGTCATTTTAATTCAATTCATACCTCAAGTATATCATTTTAACCAAGAATAGTCACAAATACTTTGAGTCCTTTTTGAGTGATTTGTTTTGAAGCAATATCTTGGGAATGTATCCTAGGTCGTGTAAAATGTAATTTTTTCCAGGAGTGTATGCAATATTACTGCAGTTGTTTGAACTGAATTGACACACGACTTCATAGAACTTTTCCTCATTTTTAGACCTGTTTGTTTGACTATTATTTAGCATAAGATAAAAGGACAAAAATCTGCCTGCTGTACATTCTGTAGTTGCATTTGTAACTAACAATCACTGATAACAGTTCGTTTTTACGTTCAGAAAAATAGATGGTTTTTGACTGTACTCTTTGTGTCGATCACTTTGCGCTGTTAATGGATCGGAGATGTATTGTTATTGTCTTTTCTGTGGTACTTTCATTTAGTAGTCATTATGAAGTGAATCCATCTTCTGTTTTAGGTGATGGTGCTAATGATGTATCAATGATACAGACAGCTGATGTTGGAATTGGTATATCTGGCCAGGAAGGTCGGCAGGCTGTGATGGCATCTGACTTTGCCTTATCAAGATTCAAGTTCCTTGGTAGGCTGCTTCTGGTGCATGGACACTGGTGCTATGACCGTTTAGCTCGGATGGTGCTATATTTCTTTTATAAAAATGCTGTGAGTTTGAATGATAACTCAGTGATCTGTTCTTTAAGACTCATTTGAGGACATGAATAACTTTCCAAATCATTTATGCTTTTGTTTCAGACTTTTGTATTTCTCATTTTTTGGTACCAGCTTTATTGTGGTTTCTCTGGAGCAGTGATGATTGACCAAATGTACCTGATGCTCTATAACCTTCTCTTCACATCACTTCCTCCTATAGCTATTGGTACGTTTTTGCTTTAAACTATTATTAATAAACTAAAGCAAATTAATACATTTCCAGCACGTACAGTTTAGAATAATTTAAATTACATGGTATGTGCAATATTCACATTCTGGGGAGGGGAGGATTAATGTGAATTGGCAGTAACTGCAAGAAAGGCTTTTCTCGGGTTTTCAGTAAAATGGGTAAGAAAACAAATCATTGATTTTTCGGAACACTGGTCTGAGGAGGATTTTGGATACTTGTTACTTCTTTTTACTGTCTTGATCTTCAAAAAAGAGTTAATTACTTTGGAAAATAAAAAAAAGTGCTCTGTATCATTCTTTTCCAGTTCAGACTGTGCGATGAATGGCAATCTATTTTTTTACTCGTTTATAAGTTGTATGCTATGTATGATGATATTAACTATGAAAAATCTGCAAATACAGTTGCAAAAGTAAAGGTATTTTATTTTTAGAAATTTCTCAGCAGTGGTTATACAGTAAGGATCAGTTTTAAATTGCTAGTTGCCATCTAATGGGAATTTTTTATCCTTAAAACTTACTAATCGATAAGCCTTTTCCTTCTTTAACAATCAGAATCCAACAGGTTTTCATTGTGTGTAGATTTAAATAATTTATGTAATGAACAGGAAATCCATCAAGCAAACTGTGTATTGTGTAGTTATTTA
This sequence comes from Schistocerca nitens, assembly GCF_023898315.1. Taxonomy (NCBI): domain Eukaryota; kingdom Metazoa; phylum Arthropoda; class Insecta; order Orthoptera; family Acrididae; genus Schistocerca; species Schistocerca nitens. The sequence continues at coordinate 498,401,868 of NC_064617.1, forward strand.
CAATATTTTTAAACATAAATAATTTGGTTGAGACATGTTTACCATAAACTTAAGTATCTGATTTAATCTGTAGTCTACAGTTCTAAATGCATTTTTTCCACATTGTTACCCAAAAATAGCAGTTACTACATAAAAGCTTCTAGTGAGGAATAATACTATGATGAAGTGTAATTTCCTTTTTTATCAGTGCTATATCCCTACTGTGGAAGTTTCTCTGTTTAAATGGTTTGTAAATTTTTATACTGTACGCTGAGGTGACAAAAGTTGTGGGATACCTTCTCATGTCATGTCTTCCTCATTTTGCCCAGTATAGTACAGCAACTCATGTGGAATACACTCAGCGAGTTATTGGAAATCCCCTGCATAAGTATTGAGCCGTGCTGCCTCTATGGCAGTCCATAATCGTGAAAGTGTTGTCATTTCAGGATTTTATGCACGAACTGACCTCTCGATTATGTCCCATAAATGTTTGATGGGATTCATATTGGGCGATCTGATTGGTCATATTATTTGCTTGAAATGTTGAGAATGTTCTTCAAACCAGTCGTGAACAGCTATGGCCCAGTGACATTGCGCTTTGTCATCCATAAGAATTCCATCTTTTAATGGCTTTAAATGGTCTCCAAGTAGCTAACATAACCGTTTCCAGCTTGTGATCTGTTCAGTTCGACCAGACGACCTAGTCCATTTCACTCAAACACAGCTAGCTCACTCCATTATGGAGCCACTGCCAGCTTGTGCAGTCACTAGTTGACAACATGATTCCATGGCTTTATGGGGTCTGCGCTGTAGTCAGACCCTACCATCAGCTCTTACCAACTGAAATTGTGACTCACCTGACCAAACCATGGTTTTCTACTTGGGTAGGTTACAACCAGTATGGCCACGAGCCCAGTAGAGGCACGGTACGGTCATGCCATGCTGTTAGCAAAGACACTAGTGTTGGCCGTCTGCTGCCGTAGCCTATTAATGCCCAATTTCATCACAATATCCTAATGGACACGTTTATCATACATCCTACATTGGTTTCTGTGGTTAATCCATATTGTGTTGCTTGTCGGATAGCAGTGACAAGTCTACACAAACACTGCTGCTCTCAGTCTTTACATGAAGGCTGTCGGTCCTTGTGTTGTCTGTGGTGGGAGATAATGCTCGAAATTTGGTATTCTTGGCACACTCCTGATGCGGTGGATTGTGGATATTAAATTCCCCAATGACTGTATTGGGTATAATTTCAGAACCAGCCATGTTCAGCTGACAGTTCTCTACAGCTTCGTGTTATGTGATACAGACATCTTTTTGGGTACTTGTTTTACGAGTTGGGGCATCACTTAGAATCCCCAGTTATTACAGCAGTAATATTTTACACCTACTGTTTACCTTAAACAACTAGAATCAGGGGGAATATTGGGACAGAATACATTTATGATAAATGTAACATATATTATTCAACAAGACATTTTCTTTTTTCAGGTGTATATGATCAAGATGTCCCAGAGCAGATCCTGCTGGCTCAGCCATCGCTCTATAACCAGGGACGCCTTGGATTGGTCTACCAGCCTCATTCTTTCTGGGTTACAATGGCAGATTCTCTGTATCAGAGCATAGTCATTTTCTTCATATGTGAAGCAGTAAGTTATCTTCAGAATAAATAGTGCTTAGCTTCCATTTGATTGCAAAGTAGACAAACCAAAAGTCACAATACCTTCCTCCATCTGTGAGAGAAATTCACATTCTAAGAAGGATACTATCAATCAGTTTTGTGATGAAGAAAAGACTGAAGATACATATAATTGTGAAACAAGATGTTCTACATGAATATGCCAATATTTTCAAAGAAAAGATGTGGTTCAAAATATATCAATTCTAAGAAATTCTTATTATTGAATTAATTAATTTCTCAGTTTCATGTATTATTTGTACAGTTGGTCAGAATACTGTGGTATGGGCTAGTTTGAAAACTTCATTATGTATAAATAGTCCGTGTGTGTACCTACTTGCCGATCATTTATGAAGAACAGTGGCATATACATTAGTCACCAGCAGCCCTGGATCTACGGTATTTCTGAACCGGGGCAAAAACGTGATAGTGGCTCATCAGAAAATTTGCACTCTTCGTTGCCAATTAGCTAATAACTTTTTCTTTTGTGTGACATAAACTTAAAGATAGGAAATATAAAACCAGTAATGACAAGAGACATATAAGACAGTACACATTTCTTCAATCCACAGGTTCCAGCATTTTTTTCTCTCTAATCTTGCTACAGCTATGCATGGTGTACTTTCCTTTCTACGAAAGAATCTATTACCTCATCAAAGTTCATCAAACGTTTTGCTACATGAAAAATCAAAATATAGTTGTCTAATATTGAAAAAGCTGTTAATATGAATAGTACCTGAGACTGGCATGGTTTCTTGATTTGATTATGTCTATTTTGTCACTGTCTGCTAGATAAAACAAAATAGACTTTTCTAAGATTGCAGCAATTGTAACACATGCCAAATAAGCGAGACTGTTTGGCACAAATGGTCATTTTTATCTACCTCATTTACGTAAATAACATGACAGAATGTAATTCACATAGTACAAATATCAAATGCCTATTAGGCCTACTACAAGCAAAAAGTTTTATGTTAGGAAATAGTTTCACATTTCCTTCATACACTCCAGTTTCTCAAGCATGAAATCGAAAGTAATAGTACGGAATTTTTATATAAATTTGGAATTGTCATATTCTTCCATATAATTTGTGTGATGTCCCCATTTCTTCTCTTTCCTTGTTCTGACAAACAACCTTGTCATCACTAACTTTGCAACTATTTCCTGTCATTGTAAAACCTTATTCTCTGGTTAACTTCACTAACGCTGCCAGAATCAGCGGTTCAGTTGTCCTGTATTTATTCTCTGGTTGGGCATTATTACATGTTCGTACAATGTGTTTTCTGCTCTGTTCTGAGAATAGGACTTAAGCTGCTCCTAATTAGGGACTCTAGTACTGGCCCTTAGTGGTTTAGCAATCTGGTAAAAATTTTCTGTTAAAATTCATTTTCTAGGATACATCAACAAGATAATATGTAATCTTTCTTACCTGTTATTCCTGTTAGTCATTTATTTCCACTCTGATAATCTCAATCTATGGGTTTCGCTAATAATAATAACAGTGCTGATCATTTGCACACCTAATCAACCACATGAACAAACAGCGATTGGCATTCCCCATTCGAGTTTGTTCGGCTCAGCTCGTACAGCCCCATTCCGTTTTGCCTGTGGGAAATTTTTTTTTATAGGGATTCCCCTGGGAGAGACGTCATGTACACTATGCATGAATTCAAAAATCAACTTAGAATGTTCAAAAGCAAACTGGTATGCATTTCAAAATCATATGAATAATCTATAGACCAAGATGCGCTGAGTGCTGGGTGCTTTGTGGAACAGGTTTTTTTCTTCAAGAGTATGAATTTGGCACTACCTGAAATTGCCACCTGGGGCATATACCCTGATTTGCCCACCCTCCCCACCATCCTCAGATCTGAGCCTAGTCACCAGAAATGAAGATGGAAATGTTTGATTCCAGTTCTACTAACCAACAAAAATAAATGCTTCTGCTACATGTGCCACTACTGAAATACATTTAACTTCAACAACAAAAGTAAATATATTGTCTTCTTGGTTGTACATGTGACTCGTGTTACGTATAAACAGTTTGTGGCTGGGCTTTCCATTTTTTTTGTTTTAAGTGCCCACAGAATAAAAGCTGCTGTTTAGAAGGAAAAAATTTCAGTTCAAGTTTAAAATTTGCTTTGCTGCATGCCAGACGTTTTATGTTGTTGTGCAAATGATCAAAGACTTCGGTGGCTCCTTATTGCACAAAGTTTTGAACAAACAACATTTGTAATCATTAGTAAAACAAAACATTTTTAAAAATTTCTTCAGTTGTTTTCTCTCTAACAGGCATTTTTATAAAATTTGTATAATCTGAAAAGTAATAAAAACACTAATTGTACTCTACATGTGTTGCTTGTTTACATTTACTAGATAATTCATTTGAATTTTATGTATGATACTTCAATGAAAATTTTCGATAAACCAATACCCTTTTAGCTCTGTCTGACATATATATCATCCGGTCACACAGTCAGTAATCTTTCCTCTTGATGACTGATATTAACATTACAGTCAGACCAGAAATATTGTGGCCTCAATCCACAAGACTAATCGTTTGAACACACTTAATGTATGTGGCATTTTCAAATTTTAAGTTATTGCTGTAAGCAAATACGATACCTGATGGTTTCTTGTAAGAGACAAACCTATTGCTCAAGTATAAAAGCTTTACTTGATTATCCTAAATGGGAATGTTAGTGCTTGAGAAATCCAAAGAATAGTCAAACCTCTGGCCTCATTACTTCAAAAACATGTGTAATCCAGAAGCAAAAGCTTAATTTCCATCTGGTAACTACTGAATATGTAAGTTAAATCTCAATCACGCTAACACGTGAAATTATACCATACCTGGCTTGGGGCTACACATTTTTTAATTTTTTGTTTTATTTGTTTATTCTTTTTTTTTTGGGGGGGGGGGGGGGGGAGAATCTGGTTTTTGCCAATATGATATATCTGTAGAGTGTATACATTCTGAAGTTCTATAAATAATACGTTCTATCATCACCCTTACCACCCTTATCACCCAGCCACTTGTCACCTACCTCCAGATAAAGGACTCTTCTACACGTTTCATGCATCACACCCTTAAGCAACATGCATCCATGTTGCTAGTGCATATTTTCTGATGTCACCTACAAAGCTCTTTGCATTGGTCTTTTCTTGTCCCTTGGAAACTTCCTTGGTCCATTGACCATCCATTCACCTGGCTCCATCTCTCACCTTACGTAAGTTTCAGTTTCATAGCAGTCCAGTCTGTTTCGTGATCAACTTGTTTTTGTATTGTATCCCTCAGGAACTCCCAACATGCGCCTCTAAATTGCACAGTGAGCAACATTAAGGTTTTTGAAGGCTTTTCACCATAAAATTCTGTCTTACTGCATGATGGTGATAAGCTCTATTCATAACCTTTCTTTTCCAGCCCCCTTGGGATCTTAGTTTAATAAACCCTATTTAGTTTGCTAAAAGCGCCTCATGACATGTGTACTGTTGTGTTTATTTCTTTTGCTGACCAGACACTGTCTTCAGCTGTCCAAAATATAAAATTTCAACAAATGGTTTTGTGTCATTGTTTTCCATTTGTACAGTTTTATTTTCGATGTGTTCTTTGTATGTTAAGTCATATCGTAATTTATTTCCAGGCCTACTTAAACTTGTTCTATTACTTTTTTTTCCAGACCATGTGACAATTAATACCCATTGCTCCTTTAAAATTTTTTTTCACTACTTGCACATTGTCCAGTATGTTTTATCATCTTCTGATGCCAGGATGAACCCTGGCAGGATTAAATTTTTTTTCATTTGCTGAGAGTTTCAGTAATTATCTTGTAAATAGTTGAAAGAAGCCTGATGTATCCACAGATTTTTTTATATCATGTGTGCCTCTTTCTTAAGATGTAGGGTACTTAAATCTCTCTTTCAGTCTTGCGGAATTGTCTTATTTTACAGAAATTTTGTAAACATTTTTACATGTTGCATTTGTATTACTTTGCTGTACATCCACTGAAATACCGTCATCTCCAACACCTTTCCCTTTATTCCTGAAATGGCTCTTCACACCCAATCTGATAAGACTGCCAAAATGTCTTAATTTGATTATTAACTATTTGTACTTCTGGTTTGCTCAATGAGAGAGCTTTGTGGAGGGCAAAAGTTAGGAAAGTATAAAAGTGTGTCTATGTCAAGACTGTAACAAGTTCTCTCTTACTTACTGGAAGCAGATAAGCTTTCAGAGGTGCCACTCAGAGAATCTAAAGAAAAGGAGGGGAAGCCGCAACAAAAAGTGAACAGCCAAATCCCACTCCACCATCTTGTGGTGTCAAACAGTACGTCTGCGGACTGTGAAGAGTCATCAGCCACTAATTTCTTGATGTAGAATGCACCACCACTGCCAGTCATCAAGATACGTGTGTAGAAGGCAATTGACATTTGTTCTAGTAAGAGCAGAGGAAGGGAATTGCCCAGACCTCAAGGAGTGAGTGTATGGTGTATTCCAGTGCCTATGGCAAGGTTTTAACAATTTATTATTGTTACAAAGGTTATCTGCTGGTGACAAGGAAGAGTCTAGTTGCGTATGTTGCTCTTAACACATCCTGGGATGAACTGAAGCGATGGGAAATGATTAAACCCATCATCAGAGGCTCACCCTGGCTGGTGGCACTGGATATTTTGCATGAAATTGCTGCAGATTTAGGATTGAGAGCTACTTCTGATTGCACCAAATACTAGTGCAGCAGTTCTTGGGATCTTGCTGGCATAAGAGGAATACTGACAGCTTCAGTCTAAAGGAGCCCCAAATGTTATGATGACAGTGGAACCAGTGCCATGCAATTAAGACATCCCCGTGCAGTGCTTCAACTGCTAACTGTGGCCAAGTACTGCAGTAAGAGACCATTTCTGTGGAATGAGCTGGCAATTACATTAGTTTTGAATGAAATAGTGGCAAAAGAGAATCTCCGCAATGCAAAACCTTCAGCAGTGGGCAGTGAACATGTGGCCAGCTGGAGGGGATGCAGAATCTTTGTGGAGATACATTGCTTCCAGCTGGAAAAGAGGTCATGAAAGGTGTTTGTTGGCAAACCATCCTGCACACAAGGAGAAACCAGCACTGAGTAAGCTCTGTGTGACTGTGAACTTGGCTCACAGTTCAAGCAGCTGCCAGTGGGTGGGGTTGGTGCGGGTGCACCCCATCTGTGAGTATGAGTATGTGAGTGGTGTGCACCAAGGTGCAAGCAGGCAGTTGGCTAGGATGAAGGAGAAGTAGAAGAACATAGCTGCAGCCAGCTGCCCAAGTGAGATGACAACCATCACACACCAATTACTGGTCACAACTGGCACCACATTCTTATCCAGAGCTGGAACGGAACAGGCAAGAAATAATTGACACTCTGCTTTACAAGCTGTGAGCTGTGCCAACTAATGTACACTGTAGTAGACAAAGTGATGCTAGATGGATGCACACAAAGAAGAGATTGGCACCAGAGTTTGTTGAACTTGTCTTCCATGATTTAACACAGCTGTTCCAGCCAAGGCTTTAGAATGTTTCCCTTGGCTACAAGTTGAATGTTGCAATGTCCCCCGTAAATTGCTTAATACAGAGATTAAATGAAAGTAAGTGCCTTCTTCCCCAAATCTAAATCACTCATGTCAAAACAACAAACCTAGACTGAAGCCCAATGGGACAGACATTCTCTGTCTGAATAGTTAACATTGTGTCTTGAAGTACTCGAATTTTAAAAGAAATTGTTCTATCTCCTTAATTACTTGTCTCAGTCACAATAATGTTTGCATTAGTTGTGATGAATATTGACTAGTTTCAGATGTGTTTGTTCATTTTGAAACAATTACCTTAGATTATGTCAGCATTGTTTCACAAATCAAGCATTTTGTGATGAATTTAATACTGTCTAAAGTCTTAGTCACTGGTTGTTTCTTCTTCTTCTTCTTCTTCTTCTTCTTCACGTAGACACAGGCCTCCTGTAAAGCCTACCAGGGCATGTATTTGTAAAATTCCAACACTGCATTGGATTGGCAAATAAGGTTGTTTCTCATCACCATTAACTCACATGCGAATGCGTTTGAGACAGAAAATTAAGGAAATAATAAGGTTAAATAAAGCTTTAGTGGTCTTCCTGTGAACAAAGTGTTGAAATTTTAAGTAATCTTTGAATGCTGCAAGGCAGAGAGAGGCTACTAAGAAACCAATGAAGTGAACACCGTAGGAGACAACTGGTGCTAGAATGTGTTGAGAATCAGAATGCTGATTTCTAGATGATGTCTGAAATTACTACATTTGCACAGTAGAGCACACTAATAAAGTTAAGAGAGTGTTTGTCAGTATTTACTCAGTTGAGCATCTTCAGCGTGAGTCAGCAGGTTGTGGCACAGTCTACTGTTTGTGTATGTAATGAGGCTGGATCCAAGAAGAGAAATATTACTGGAAGGGTAACATGAGCTATTAGCAGGTCTTGAACTCAAATTTTTATCGTGGAGAACAGGTGACCAACAGTGGGACTTGAGATGTGCCTTGTGGATTGGTTCAAGGCTTCAGAAGACCAGTTTCCTTTGCTATTGTGACTCATAGTTTTAATTTACGTGGAAACTGTTATTGGTACACAAAACAGTTCACTATGAAAATTTCATTCAGGAACAAACCCTTAAGTGGAAGGGAGGCATTGATAGATTAAGCTTTAAGTCAGAAATTGATGTTCAGGTGAATCAGGTAACTTTCTACAAAATGTGAAGACCTGAATCTCAGTTATGGCCCAGAACACATTTGTGTTCCAATAGCGAGTTTCATTTTGATTCATAACATATTCTGTTCCAGTGTTAGTCATTTCCAGGTTTTATCTTTGCCTCTTTCACTTACAGTTCTGTTTCTCTTATTGTAGCCTGTACTATACTACATTTAAATTCTTGATAACTAGCATAACTATAAATTTCAAAAGTTTGTTTTAGAATTCACATTACTTTTCACAGATTAGGTGTATGTTTACTGTTTCTCTTTCATGAGGCGTTCCTTGGATATACCTTATCTTCTCCTTTCACCTTTGCATCATTCATTAATACCCTGTATGATAAATTTTCAGGCTTACCATAACACAGAAGTTGGTATCTGGGAGTTCGGCACTACTGTGACTACCTCTTGTATGTTTGTGATGCTGTGCCATGTAGCTATTGAAACCAGATCTTGGGTAAGTAGATGTAAAATTCTTCTCATAACATTTCATCAGATTGTATTTTGTGTGTGATACATCGAATAAATCATAGTGGTTAATGGTAATGGTAAAGTGTGGCTCTTCAGTGATCCCCATGTTCTCAAGAGCATTTATTTGTGTTTTGCAGTGCATACAACCCCCCTGCCCCCCTCCATGCCCCCCCCCCTTCTCTCTCTCTCTCTCTCTCTCTCTCTCTCTCTCTCTCTCTCTCTCTCTCTCTCTCTCTCTCTCACACACACACACACACACACACACACACACACACACACAGACAGACAGACAGACAGACAGACAGAGAGAGAGAGAGAGAGAGAGAGAGAGAGAATCCTCCCCCTTCTCTCCCCTTAATTATTCCAACACAATTTAGTTGTGTATTATGCTAATTAATACGAATTTTACACACAGGAATTACAGACCTAGGCTGCAAATGGGCGTTGATTGAAATCAGTGAGGAAATTTGAAAATTTATACCAGACCAGGATTTGAGCCTGGGTCTTCTGCTTACTAAGACAGATGCTCTTACCACTGACCCATCCAGACACAGTGGTCATTGCAACTGCACGGACTACCGTAGCACATCTCGCGTCAAACAGAAATTCTCAAATTATCCACATATTACAGATGTAGTGTCCCTTGCCCATTATCGTGGTGTCTGTTCTTTCGGACATGTATGGAAGAACAAAAATACAAATTTGTTTTTGATTATCAGTTACTTAAAACCAGAGCGATGTGCACTAATTACTTATTGGATAATATCTTTCTGATATTGGCTTTTATTTATTTCCAGACTGTGATCCATCTTGCATCTATACTGTTGTCAATCACTGCCTTCTATGTTTTTTCACTTGTATATAACACAGTCTGTCTGCAATGCTTTGGACTACCAAGTAATTATTGGGTCATCCAACAGACAATTGGTTCAAGCATATACTGGGCATCAGTCTTCCTTTCAACTGTTATGGCGCTTCTACCCAGGTAAACATTGACAATGAAGAAACAAGGGAGAGATTGATAAAATGCTTTAATTGCATTTTGTGGAATATTTCATTATCTATACAGTAGCTGTGCTTTATCTTATTTAAGTGTCTTGAAGAGTTCATTATGTGTTTCTGTTTAAGCATTATATCCTCATTTTTTATTATTTCATGTGATCAGTTTCTAGTTTAGATATTTTTCTTGGGGCAGCCACTGACAATGACATTTGCAACAGTGATATTTCAGAATATTATTTTAAAAAAAAAGTTGCTTCAATCTCATTTTACTGTTTCAGGTTTGTTTGGCGGGTTGTGGAGACAACACTGTTTCCGAAAGATGTCGTAAGTGCTGTCTTGGATCACAAAGTCGCTGCACGGCGAGGTGAGGGATTCCTTGTGTCATGGTCTCGGTCTACTTCCACATCATCCATCTTCAGGTAACCTCAGACAGCTGACTGCTGTCATAATTTACAGGTTGAGCAGTAATTTGCAGTGTGGTAATGAGTATGTGATAATTGTTCTTTCAAAATTACAGTTGTAGTGGTATGCACTTACTGTGTGATAGTGATCGTCACTTGCTTTCCTTTATTTTATCTTTTGCTGTGTTGACAAAATTTTGAATTATTTATGGGTTTTATTGGTTTTGCTGGCTTATAAATGAGTTGCTGTTGTCTAATTTTGCTGAATTTAGAATTCATTTGTAGTTAACGAAAGAGAATTTTGTGAATCTAATACTTATTGCTTAGGACTCTAAATATTTAGTACTTATGACTGCAGTGTCAACAGCTGGTCATTTTTAAATGCTTTGGTGCACAAGAACATATTGCAAGGAAACAAAATCATTAAGATCCTATTTAATGATGTAAGAGACAAACTGTTAAAAAAAAATACAAATTGTAAGTCTGTTATTTATATTGTGTCATGTGACATTTTGATCTCAAATGCAAGCATTGGAAGGCAGATAAACATAGATTTGATATGTATGGTTGAAAATGACAAATCATAAAAATTGCCATTGCAGCTAATAAATACATTAATAGCTATCAACAGTATTTATCACATTAAACTTTTTTATAAAAGCTGTGGACCCTTGATTCATCAAACTAATTAAAGTGAATCAAATCAAATCATTTTCCTCAGTGTTACACACAACAGTAAACACCGCTTGTACATCTCAAAGCAAAGATTTAATTATTTATCATGAATCTTACTTGTACATTGGCAAAATATTGAGTAGAGGTTTCGAAATAACAATTATGAGTAGATAGAGATGGGATTGTAGTTTCTGTTTTATATGAAGAATCATGTCAGTTCAAGTGTTGCTGCTTTGATGAATGCCATATTGGTGTTTTTTGTTCAATACCATCAGCTTTGTCATTGTAATGCATAAGTGGTGCTTCTGTCATTATTGTTGGGACTAAAGAAGAAGAAGAAGAAGAAGAAGAAGAAGAAGAAGAAGAAGAAGAAGAGCAAAGACCTCAACTAGAGCTTCTTGTAGCTGAATGTTAATTTATTGGTATGTTACCAGATAAGCATGATTTCCCTATTTTACATGACCAAAAAAATTACATTTGTTACTAAAGTTTTGTAAGCTTTTTAAAAATAATCCTTTTTCTGATTTGCAACTGCAACTGCTCTGCCTGTAAATATTATAATTTCATAATTGTACAAATGATGAAGAAGGTAGACGTTCAAGGTACTGTAGTGTCAGTCAGCTGTCTGTGGAAAGCGCTCTGACATTTGTCGACAAATGTCTAGTTGTGCTTAACATTTCTGTCCTTGTTTCCCATTATCATATAAGGAAACTTCTAATGTATCACATACTCTTTCATGAATGGAACATAAATTACAACCATTATTATTTACAGTTACTAAAATCTGCATTAATTATTTTATTTTTCTTAAGAATTGACTAAAAATGTATGGATTATTTTGTGATAGTAATGGTAATTTCAATGAATGGATAATGAAGAAAAATGTTTATATTAAAATTTGTAGAAAAGTTGAGGCAGAATGTAATGCTAACTAAAATGCAGAAGTTCTGGGTCTAAAACTAAAGCAAGCTTGCACAAAAAGAAAACTTGGTAGTACTTCCTACTCCAGTTCTGTCACAGGACTATACTACCCCATCAAGGGCTAGGCCACCTGTGAAAGCAGCCATGCCACATACAAATTCTGCTGCAAACACTGCACACTTTCTTACGTCACTATCGCTACCAACCAGCTGTCCACCAGGATGAATGGCCACCACAAAACTGTGGCCAAGAGCAAAGTTGACCACCTTGTGGCCCAACATGCAGCTGAGCATAACATGCTCAAAATGATTGCTTCACAACCCGAGCCATATGTCTCCTTCCTTCCACCACCATCTTCTCTGAAGTATGCAAATGGTAGTTATCCTTGCAGCACATCCTTCGCTCTTGTAATCATTGTGGCCCCAATCTCCAGCAACCCATTGTCCACACACCCTCCCTTCTTCTGTCCTGTCAGCTAACACCAATTCATGTTACCATGTCACCTTCAGTGTGTGTCACTCCCCATTGTCTCCAACAACTGTACATAACATGCCTGGCCCATCCACCTACCACCCCTCCCTCTCGCATTCCAAGCTGTCAAACTGACTGCCTCTCTCTGAACCTCTAACTGCTTACCTCAACCCCTCTTTCTGTCTCCCGTGTCTCTTTCACTCTACCCACTTCACCCAACACAATCCACCTCAACCTAGTCCACCTTACAGACTGCAGCTGTAGCATTATACAGGGTATTTATAAATGAATATCAGGGTTTTAATGCTTTATAATATTTATTACATTAAACTTACAGTTATAAATGATATGTCAAATGAAAGAGCAACTCCAACAGTTTTACCAAGAACTTTATAAATGTTCAATGTGAGCACCATTTGTCACACGGCACACATCAAGTTGATCGTTGATAAGTGTGTCTTCAGTGATTGTAGCAACAGCTGCTTCAATCTGGTTTCTTAATTTAGGGAGGTCTGCTGGTAGCAGGGGCACGTACACATCATCCTTGATGAAGCCCCAAAGGAAAAAAATCGCATGGCGTTAGGTCGGGTGAACGTGGAGGCCATCCAAAGCAAGCCCTGTCATTGGGCCCATTGTGGTCTAGCCAGCGCTTGGGTACAATGAAGTTAAACTGATTGCGTACTTTGTTATACCAGTGAGGTGGCACACAATCTTGCTGGAAAATGAAGTTCTCTGGCTCATCTTCTTCCAACTCTGGGAAGAGCCATTTAACTTCACTGTACCCAAGCGCTGACTAGGCCGCAATGGGCCCAATGACAGGGCTTGCTTTGCATGGTCTCCACGTTCACCCGACCTCATGCCATGCGATTTTTCCCCTTGGGGCTTCATCAAGGATCCTTTGTACATGCCTCCGCTACCAGCAGACCTCCCTGAATTAAGAAACTGGATTGAAGCAGCTGTTGCTACATTCACTGAAGACGCGCTATCAATGTTTGGGAAGGACTCTGCTATAGACTTGACGTGTGCTGTGTGACAAATGGTACTCACATTGAACATTTATAAGGTTCTTGGTAAAACTGTTTGAGTTGCTCTTTCATTTGACACATCATTTATAACTGTAAGTTTAATGTAATAAATATTATAAATCGTTAAAACCCCGATTTTCATTTATAAACACCCTGTATGTCCAGCCAGTGCCTTATAGGGACATAGGCATGTGTATGTGTGTGTTTTCTGTATGTATTTGTACTCTAACTCAAACAAAGGATTACTCCAAAAGCTGGCAAGTTCTGTGCCTTTCAACGCTTCTGCATTTCAGTGAATTTTATTCCCCCCCTGCGGGTTCGGGGGTAAGAATAGGCCCGCGGTATTCCTGCCTGTCGTAAGAGGCGACTAAAAGGAGTCTCAAACGTTTCGGCCTTATGTGATGGTCCCCTGTCGGGTTTGACCTCCATATCTCAAAATTTTTCCGAAGAGCGAGCCGATTGGAGAAGGGCGCCTTACTTGGTGCATTGTGTCCATGTTGTGTTGAGAACTTTTGCCATCTTATTCGTCGTTGCATTGCAGTCCTGCCCACTCTCCATCGCTTGGGCATGGATACGCCCCTGCGTCCACTTTCTGCCAAACGCTGTGCAGGGCCATTTTCTGCACTGACGGCGACCATGGACCACATGTCACCTAACATACAGCACGGTAGCCAGTCTGTTGTGGTGGGGCCACCATGTACCCTTTTGGTTGTAGCCCCCTGACAACACAGGGATCGCTCTACTGATGCCTGCGCCGTTAACTCCCCACGTATGCCAAGGAGTAGATGCCCATCTCCCTGGGGCATCGGGACTCCCGGCAATGGCCATCCTGCCAGGTGGCTTTTGCTGTGGCTGGGTAACGCCCGTGGGGAGGGCCCTTGGTCGGAGTAGGTGGCATTAAAAATATATCACTTTTTCAAACCAACAGCTCAATTCATGGAATCAATACTAGAAATAAGAATAATCTTCACAAGGATTTAAAGTCACTTAGTCTTGTACAAAAAGGTGTGCATTATTCAGGAACACACATTTTCAATAACTTGCCAGCAGCCATAAAAAGCTTAACAACCAATGAAATTCAGTTTAAGAGAAGCCTAAAGGATTTATTGGTGGCCAACTCCTTCTACTCCATTGATGAATTTCTTAGTAAAACCAACTGATTTGTATATAAGTACGACATAACTTCTGCACAATTTCAGTGCAGTAATGTGTTCATTGTAAATAAGTATTACAGTAGTTGTATTACCTTATAAATAAATAAAAAACTTTTTTATTTTAAATTCAGTGCATTAGTATTTGTAAAATGACTCTTAGTGTTCATTAAAAAATGATGATCATTCCACTTGGGACCTGTGGAATGGTACATTAGCTTATTTGTTTTAGTTGTAAATATTTGTCATGTATTGTTGTTTTTCTGACATGTTCCACATCCTGGAGGACCTCCTCACTACGGATCAATTGGAATGAAAGTAAATCTAATCTAATCTAATGACACGCAATGAAGCGTGGCACATCTTCTCTTGCTGGTGGCCAGCCACCAGCAGTCTCTAAGCGTTCGAGGGCCTATTTTAAAGGTAACGTTTATGACCCCAAATCGTTCCCCTCCCTCGACACGCCATGGGAGGAACGAAAGGCATTGAATGAAAGTGAGACTTCTTCGCCCAGGTATCTTGGCTGTACCAGAGCTGATGGGGAATCCTTTATATCCATGAAGCCTCAGTTCTTTGTAGAGCATTTAGAGGACAAGTTTGGGGAGGTGGAGGGCTTGTCCAAGAAGCGGTCCGGATCGGTGTTGATAAAAACGGCATCCTCCGCCCAGTCGCCGGCCTTGCTCGCTTGTACTAAGCTGGGGGATGTCTCCGTAACTATCACGCCCCATATAAGTCTGAATATGGTCCAGGGCATTATCTTCCACAGGGATCTCCTTTTACAGTCCGATGTCGAGCTGCGCGCTAACTTGGAGCGACGAGGTGTCCATTTCGTCCGGCGCGTCCACCGGGGTCCGAGGGATCATAAAGTTGCCACCGGTGCCTTCATCTTGGCCTTCGAGGGTGACACGTTACATGAGAAGGTCAAGGTGATGGTGTACCGTTGTGATGTCAAGCCCTATATCCCTCCCCCGATGCGGTGCTTCAAGTGTTGGAAGTTTGGCCATATGTCTTCACGCTGTGATTCCGACCTCGTATGTCGCGATTGCGGTCGACCATCCCATCCTGATCATCCCTGTGCCCCGCCTCCAATCTGTGTGAACTGTGGTGAACACCATCCGCCTTGCTCGCCGGACTGTCCAATTCTGCAGAAGGAGCGGAAAATCTTGGAAATCAAGAACCTCGACCGACTGACGTACACTGAGGCGAAGCGGAAATATGATCGGCTTCATCCAGTGCGTATGACATCATCTTATGCCGCAACTGCCACTCCTGCTACAGTTCCATCAGCTCCAGTCAGCTCTCAGAGTCGAAGGCCCACACCTGCCCCCTTGATGGTG
This sequence comes from Schistocerca nitens, assembly GCF_023898315.1. Taxonomy (NCBI): domain Eukaryota; kingdom Metazoa; phylum Arthropoda; class Insecta; order Orthoptera; family Acrididae; genus Schistocerca; species Schistocerca nitens. The sequence goes on from NC_064617.1 coordinate 498,417,721, forward strand.
GGGGGCACTAAACTCCCTGTTGCTCCTGCTCCATCTACTTCAGGAGCAACAACCCCCAAACCATCGGGGACATCAGTTCCCCCTTCCCAGCCGGAGAAGCGTAAGTCTTCTTCGGCTCCTCTCGCCAGGAAGGGTTCCCTTGGGGACTTCCCTTCACAAGTTCTGACCGGTACAAAAGCAGACAGCCGAAAGTGGCTTAAACAACCACCGGTCCCTGGTCGTAGGGCCTCACAGTCGTCGTCTGTCCCTGAGACTGACCCAGTGAAGCCCTCCCAGCCTGAACCACTGAAGGCACAGTGAGAGAAACAGAAGAAGAAGAAGAAGAAGAAAGTCACCAAGGCTAACGACATTGCGGTGGCACCCATCCCACCGCTTCCTACAAGCTCTGCGTCTGAGGACGAGGTGGAGATTCTGGCGTCCGCTGAGGACCTCGATCTCGCCGGTCCCTCGGACGCAATGGATAGCATTTGCACGGGTGCTCCATCAGAGGCAGCAGGTGACCCAGCGGCATAATCTGCCTTCCCAGTCCCGTCACGCCTTTCCCCGCCATGGACTACACCATCCTCCAGTGGAACTGCAGCGATTTCTTCCACCATCTAGCTGAGCTCCGCCAACTTATCAGGCTTCACCCTTTCTTCTGCATTGCTCTTCAGGAAACTTGGTTTCCAGCAATGCGAACCCCCGCCCTCCGTGGCTATCGGGGTTATTATAAGAACCGAGCAGCTTATGAAAGGGTGTCTGTTGGCGTCTGCATATATGTCCTTCACACTCTGCACAGCGAGTCTGTCCCTCTCCAAACACCTTTAGAGGCTGTCGCTGTTTGGGTGTGGATGCCACAGGCTGTTACCGTCTGCAGTCTTTACCTTCCACCAGATGGTGATGTCTCGCAGCATGTCCTGGCTGCACTGGTAGCCCAATTGCCGCCACCTTTCTTGCTATTGGGCGACTTCAATGCCCATAACCCTCTGTGGGGTGGGTCAGTGGCAACAGGTCGAGGCACCATTGTTGAGCATTTATTGTCGCAGCTTGATCTCTCGCTGTTAAATGATGGTGCCTTCACACACTTCAGTGTGGCGCATGGCACGTACTCTGCCATTGACCTTTCAATCTGTAGCCCTAGCCTCTTACCGTCTGTCCAATGGAGTGTGCATGACGACCTGTGTGGTAGTGACCACTTTCCTATCTTTCTGTCACTACCACAGCGTCACTCTTCTGGGCGCCCTAGCAGATGGGCTATGAATAAGGCTGACTGGGACTTGTTCTCCTCCGCTGCCGCTATTGAGCCTCTCTCTACTGATGACATTGATGCGGTGGTTCAATCGGTCACCACCGGCATCGTTACTGCCGCTGAATCTGCCATTCCCCGTTCTTCTGGGTCCCCTCGGCGGAGGGCTGTGCCTTGGTGGTCGCCTGAGATCGCTGAAGCGATTAAAGATCGCCGGCAGGTGCTCCAGCGTCACAAGCGACATCCCTCCATAGACCACCTTATCGCCTTCAAACGGCTGCGTGCGCGGGCCCGCCTCCTTATCCGCCAAGGCAAGAAGGAGTGCTGGGAGCGGTATGTGTCCACCATTGGCCTCCATGTCACTCCATCGCAGGTCTGGGCCAAGATTCGACGCGTCTACGGCTATCAGACCCCTGTCAGCGTCCCTGCGCTCTCACTGAATGGCGCAATTTGTACTGACTCAGACGTCATTGCAAACCGCTTAGCAGAGCATTTTGCTATGAGTTCCGCTTCTGCGAATTACCCCCTGGCCTTCCGCTCCATTAAAGAGCGAATGGAACGTCGGAGCCTTTCGTTTCACACCCACCATCCAGAATCTTACAATGTTCCATTCAGTGAGTGGGAATTTCGCAGTGCCCTAGCCGCTTGCCCTGGTACCACTCCTGGGCCAGATGGCATCCACTGTCAGCTGCTGAAACACCTTTCAGTGGACTGCCAGCGACGGCTCCTCGACCTTTACAACCGCATTTGGGTCGAGGGTGAGTTTCCGTCGCAATGGCAGGAAAGTATTGTTATCCCCATTCTGAAACCTGGGAAGAACCCTTTGGGGGTGGACAGCTACTGTCCCATTAGCCTCACCAACGTTCTTTGCAAGTTGCTTGAACGGATGGTGAGCTGGCGGTTGACCTGGGTACTGGAGTCTTGGGGCCTTCTGGCTCCATCTCAGGGTGGGTTCCGTAAAGGCCGCTCCGCCGCCAACAATCTGGTGAGCCTGGAGTCGGCCATCCGTACTGCCTTTGCCCGCCGTCAGCACCTGGTCGCTGTCTTTTTCGACATGCAGAAGGCATACGATACGACATGACGCCGCCACATCCTTTCTACGCTTCATGGATGGGGTCTTCGGGGCCCTCTGCCGATCTTTATCCGCAATTTTCTGTCGTATCGTACCTTCCGCGTGCAAGTCGCGGCCTCCCATAGTTCCTCCCGAGTCCAGGAGAACGGTGTGCCCCAGGCATTTAAGTGTCTGCCTGTTTTTGATAGCCATTAACGGGCTCGCTGCGGCCGTGGGAAATTCTGTCTCCGCTTCCCTGAATGCTGACGACTTCTGCCTTTACTACAGCTCTACTGGCATTGCAGCTGCTGAACGTCAGCTACAGGGCGCTATCCGCAAGGCGCAGTCTTGGGCTGTAGCGCATGGCTTTCAGTTTTCGGCTGCCAAGACCCGTGTTATGCATTTCTGCCGGCGCCGAACAGTCCATCCTGAGCCGCAGCTTTATCTTGCCGACGAACTCCTTGCTGTGGTGGAGACCCACAGGTTTTTGGGGGTCGTTTTTGATGCTCGGTTGACTTGGCTGCCTCATATTCGGCAGCTTAAACAGGCGTGTTGGAGGCATCTAAATGCTCTGAGATGCTTGAGCCACACCAGCTGGGGCACCGACCGATCTACCCTGTTATGGCTCTACCAGGCGTTAATCCAGTCCCGTCTGGATTATGGGAGCCTGGCTTATGGCTCAGCATCCCCATCTGCATTACGGGTGTTGGACCCAATCCTCCACAGCGGGATACGCCTTGCCACTGGTGCCTTCCGTACAAGCCCTGTGGACAGCATCCTAGTGGAGGCGGGTGTCCCTCCACTGCGGTTCCGACGCCAACAATTACTGGCTGCTTATGCTGCCCATGTTTTTAGCTCGCCCGGGCATCCAAATTACCGTGTCCTGTTCCCGCAGTCAGTTGTCCATCTGCCAGAACGTCGGCCCCGGTCGGGTTGTCCGATCGCAGTACGCGTCAAGGAGCTTCTCTCCGGGCTTCGGTTTTTCTCTGTTCTACCTCCTTTCCGGGCACCTCTGCGTACACCCCCGTGGTGTCTTCCTCGCCCTTGCCTTCGGCTCGACTTGGCACAGGGCTCGAAGGACTCAGTCCCTCCAGAGGTCTTCCGCCGCCGCTTTTATTCCATCCTGGCCACGTGTCAGGGCTCTGGCATTGTTTACACTGACGGCTCGATGGTTGCTGGTCGAGTCGGTTATGCGCTCACTCTAGGGGACCATTCCAAACAACGTTCCTTGCCGGCTGGCTGCAGCGTTTACACTGCTGAGCTGGTCACCATCTTTCGAGCCCTAGAGTATATCCGCTCCTGCTCAGGTGAGTCCTTCGTTATCTGTAGCGATTCCATGAGCAGTTTACGAGCTCTCGACCAGTGTGTTCCTCGTTCCCGTCTGGTGATGGCTATCCATGAGTCCCTGCATACTCTTGCGCATTGCGGCCGCTCTGCGGTCTTCGTGTGGACCTCAGGCCATGTTGGGATCCTCGGCAATGAGAATGTTGACTGGCTGGCGAAAGAGGCGACTAGTACACCATCTCTGGACATTGGCCTCCCAGAGACAGATTTGCGAGCATTCCTACGCCGCAAAATTGTGGACCTTTGGGACACTGAATGACGCGCCCTGCCTTCACGCAACAAACTTCGGGCCATCAAGGGGACTACCGGTGTGTGGCGCTCCTCCTTGCGGGTCTCTCGCAAGGAGTCTGTTGTCCTCTGCCGGCTGCGCATTGGGCACACATGGATGACGCACGGCCACCTATTGCGACGTGAGGACCCACCTTTATTTCGCTGCGGCTCCGTTTTGACAGCGGTCCACATTTTATTGGGCTGTCCACTTTTAGCTGTGCTCAGGCAGTCGTTCGCACTGCCTGACACGCTCCCTGCTCTTTTAACAGATGACTCGGCTATGGCTGACTTAGTTTTACGTTTTATTCGGGCAGGAGGTTTTTATCATTTAATATGAGTTTTTATGTTTTATTTTATTGTTTTGTGTTGATTCTGGCCTTCGCCTACGGTTTTCAACTGAGTTTTTAATGTGTTCTCGGTGGTTGGCTTTTCCTTTTTTTTGTTCCTGTGGTCGGCCTACCACCGTCACACTCTGTGTGATTTTATTTCGTTTTGTCTGAGCTCTGTCAGAGTCTTTCTTGTCCCGTGTCATCTGACGTCTTCCCTGTTGTTCGTTTTTATTCTCTTTGGGCGGTTTTTAATTTTTTTTTGTTTTTTTTTTTTGGAAAAAGGGACCAATGACCGTCGCTGTCTGGTCCCTTTAATCCCCCAAACCAATCAACCAACCATTTATTCAAGTTTGCAATCTAACTGCAGCAAAGTTCTTTTGAGCCAAACTTGAAATGAAACTGTTTCCTTTTCAACTTACATAAAATAATTATATTCAAAATCACATAGTTCATTCAAATGCAGGCTGTGATTGATTCTCTCTCTCTCTCTCTCTCTCTCTCTCTCTCTCTGTGCGAGCGCACGCGCACGTGTGTGTGTGTGTGTGTGTGTGTGTGTGTGTGTGTGTGTGTGTGTGTTTAGTTTAATTGATTTCAGTTTTCTTCTTAAACGTTTTTGCAGATGGTTGTATTCATTGAATGCATGACAGGTGAATAGCATTATTGTGCTGCCTGTATGATATTTATTTTGCATTCATGCAATCAAAGAAATAATTCAGCTATTCAGATGCATATTTTTATTTTGAAGATAATATTCCATGACTGACTGACATATATTGCATACAAAATTTATATATTGCAAATTTCAAAAGATGATGTTCGAGTAGTATCATTTTATTTAACAAATATTTTTAACACACTTTTTAGTGGACTGTCGAAGAAACAAATGCTTTCTGTAACATATCGGTGATAAACGTATTATATTGTTTGGTTCCTGTCAATTTCTGTTGTTCATTATTGCTCATCAAGCAAAGTAGTCAGCAGGAAGAGAATATGAAGATTCACATTTTTATAACCATGAGCAGCATGAGAGATAGAATTTCCTCAGAAATCAGAAATTGTTGAGTGAACATTTTTAGCAAAACAATAATGCACAATGATTTTGGTAGAAGAAAATGGTGTGTATCAGAGGAAAGGCATGCTAATGTGCTACTTAAAGAGAAATGTGTTTGAGGTATGAAGAATTTGTTGGAACTGGACAAGAATATCAAAATCTGCAGATGATTTAATGCATTTACAAGCAACTAGCTCTGAAGATAAAATTTATATGTTTGTAATAAATGTAAAGAGTTGGAGTAGTTACTTGCCATATCTGATTAAATATTGACAGCAACAGACTATAATTTAGTGAATTTAGTGACAGGTTGGCAACACTGATCTTCCTTGCAAGTAGACCAGTGATTTTATTTAATGGAAAAGTTTTGTTGTTTTGTCAGAGAAACTAATGGATTCAATTGTTTTCTGGTTTTTAAAGGAATGAGCTTAATGAAAAACAAAGTTTCAACACAATAAGTTCATTGCACAAAATATTGGTATCCCCGTGAAAGAGTACACAAGTCAGTTTTGAGCCCTGGAGATGGTGTAGAGTTGGCAGAGGTGGTCAGGTCACCATCCTCTGCACACTGTTGCAAAGCAATATGAAATGGAACAAGCAGATAAGGACAGTAGCAGGAGAGGTGAATGGTTAACTTAGGTTTATTGGGAGCTTTTTAGGAAAGTGTGGTTCATTTCTAAAGGAGACCACATATTGTACACTAGTGCAACCCATTCTGGAGTACTTCTTGAATGTTACGGGTCTGTACCAGATCAGATTAAAGAAACATGTCAAAGATATTCAGAGGTGGGCTACTAAATTTGTTCTGTTAGGTTCAATCAACACATGGGTTTTACAGAGATGCATGATGAATTCCAGTGGGAATCCCTGGCGACAGGGCCAGTTCAAGGCACAAGGGACGCAAGTGGCTGCTTGGAGTGCCAAGCTGAGAGAGGCACCACAACATTGTGATTTATATACAGGACTGATAACAATTAATAGGGGCTACTTAGCGCGCCAAGCTAAGAGGGGCACCAGGAGTGGCCAAGCGCAAGATTTGTATACAGTGCGTATCACAATTAGCAAATACAGACATGGGTAAAAGAGTATGAGGGAAAAGTGGGGAGAAAGTGCCATAAGATACGTTGATTGTGCAGGATAAACATTCTTGAACTGGCCCCTCCTGGAGGGTAGACAACTTTCTTTTAGTGAAACATTAATGAGAAAATTTGGAGAACTGGTATTTAAAGTTGACTGCAGAATGATTTTTACTGCTGGCAACGAACATTTCATATAAGAATCATGAAGATAAGAGAAAAAGGGCATGTACAGAGGCATACAGACACTTGTTTTCCCTCGCTCTGTTTGCAAGTGGAACAGGAATGGAAATGACTGATAATGGTACAAGGTACCCTCCACCATGCAGCATTTGGTGACTTGCGAAGTATGTATTTATAGGTGTAGAAGTAACAATGGTAGTGAAGTGAATGTATATGTGCCAGCCAGTTGCATGGCATCACAAGCTGACTACTGCTTCACAGTATGTTTATTCCATGATGAAGTTTGTTGTAAATAATTCACTACAGTTCAAAAGGAACATTGATGTACATAACTAAAATACCAGAAGGAAAAGTGCCATGCTTTACTCCACTTTAATGTTGTATTTAGCACAAAAAGGGTGTGCACAATGCTGGAACAAAAATTTCTGTTCACTTAAGCAGTGATATAAAATGTCTGACAGACAGCAAAGTAAAATTTGGAAACAAACTCAGGAAGTTTTTGTCTACAACTCTTTCTATTCTGTAAAAGAATTTTTATTGTTGTAATGTGTAAAAGGTGGTGGGTAGGAACTACTAACTCCCATCTGTGTATCAAACAGTGGAAACTCCAGGTTGGAATATCAGCAACATTAGGAAAACGATAAAATGCTGCTCATCGTAAAGATCACCCATTAAATTTGTGTGTGTTTAATTTTTCTTTGATGAAGAAGGCTTTGGCCAAAAGCTGTATATGTAACAATATTTTTCTTGTGCCTGTGCCTGTCAACAGGTCATATTTACAGTGAGTATCAGTCTATCCTTCTCCTAGTATTGTTCACACCTGTATGTCTTTTTCCTTTTTCATCTTCTGCATCATCATCATCATCATTGTCATCATCATCACTTCTTCTCTTTGCTCTTTATGTATGATATCTGTACAAACGGGCATCAAAAGACTTGTCAGGAACTTTTCTAGTACCTAATAAAGGTTTATTATCTAATAACAACCACTGATGTAACTGGAATTGATGTTTTTGGAAAGCCTGCAGCTGTCATTCATTATTTAAATAATGAAATACTGCACTAGCTACGTATTTTTTCATGCTTAATGACGTGTTTTGAGAATTTTTTCTCGTTGTCAAGTGCAAATATGTATGTAAGTATTTTGTGTGGTGTTTGAATATATGTTATTCTGCCTCTCATGCACTGCAGTCATCTTTTTCGGGTCATCAGGTACTGTACCTCTTCAGTTATGTAGAAAACCAAACAAACGCAAACTATCACTCACACTGTTTGTGTAACATCACAAAAAATAATAAAAAAAATACTGCTCCTGACAATAAGAATAAATTCTCAAAACACTTTTTTGCCAACATGAAAAAAATATGTAACCACCATTGTGTTTAAACTAAAAACATTTGAGCAATGCAAAGTGAATGTGCCAACTAGCATTAAAAGAGGCCAAACGCTGAAACTTGCTAAATATGGTTCAACAAAGGTGTAATGATGATCACAACAATCACAAAAGTGCATTTGTGCGGTATAGTGTTTGGAAATGGTTGTGAATGGTCATGATACCTTTATTCAAACAAATCTAGTTACTCCCATCAGCCATCACGCCAAGTAGTGCTTGGCAGTGGGAGATACGGCATGAATTGTTCCAACTTTTACAAGTTTACCGGTCCAAATCCGCTGAGTAGAGTGCTCTTGTGTTGAGAAACTTAACCATGTAATATTTGAAAACGCTACTGGATGGCCAACATCATGCCAGCATCATTTTTTTTCTCGACGACTCTTTTTTCGTAATGCGTTAATCGCAGGAAAGTTATAAATATGTTGATGCAAAATTGGGTGTAAATTAACATTGAGGGTGTAGGAAATTAGATGGGAATGATAAAAAATGCTGTAAATGGTGGGAAAACATTAATTCCGGGAACATAAAAGCGGAGCTATACTGTATTAGATAATTACCAGGGAATTGCCTGCTTGATACTGCCTTAAAACTGTTAAAATCGGTGATTAGAGACAGAAGGCAGAATTATATAGAAATAGCAGATGAACAGCAAGGATTCAGAAAAAAGCAGAGCACAGTCGGTGCTATTTTCTTTTTAAGGCATATTGTGGAGAAATCTATACAGTTCAACAACACAGCCTACGTGTGGTTCATTGACTTGTCAAAGGCCTTTGATAGGATTATAAAAAAGATATAATTTAAATCTTAATTGACAAGAGAGCACCAATGAAATCAGTGAAAATCACAGAAGGTATATGTACAGGTAATAAAACAAGAATTAAAACACACGGAAGATTCGCAGATGAGATTATACTGGATAAGCAATTAGACAAGAAGACTCACTAAGCCCACTCCTGTTCAACTTAATAATGCCCACACCATTGATGATGTAAGAAAGATAGATAGGCTATAAAATGAGAAATAAATATTATATGTTATGCTGTATTGATAGCAAATAATGAGGATAGTTTACAAAGGTTACTTCACCAATTTAATAAAACAGCTAACCAATATAAGATGGAAATCTCATTAAAAAAACACAAAGACTATGGTAATATCAAAAGCACCTGCATGATGTAAATTAGAAGTAGACAGTGTGTCAGTTGAACAGATGATGAGGTGTAATTATCTAGAGACTGTTACCACTAGCAATAAAGACTCTCCCCATGGAAGTAAAAAAGATCAAGTGACAAAGGCAGTAAGGGTAGCTGGATGCCTGCAAAGTACAGTATGGAGAAACAGATTTATGACAACTGAGGAGAAAATAAAAAAAAAAGCATAAAACAGTGGTGTGTCCTGTTTTGGTATATGCAAGGGAAACTAGGGCAAAAATGATAAATATAAAACTAAAGCTAACATTAAAAAAGAACAAGCATGTTGATAAGTGAGAAGTGTGGAATACAAAATATAAACAAATGGATGAAGACAAGAAAAGGAAACTGGAGGGACCGTGTGGAAAAGATAGACTCCTGAAGACTAGCTAAAATTTGTAAACATGGGCAACCGCTAGGGAAATGACTACCTGGATGACCACCCAGTAGATGGGACAGCAGTTGGTCCAGTACATTCACAGAAAGAGGCAGACAAACAGGGGAAACCCTAGTCAGCAGAAGAAGAATAACTTTCTGGGAAGAGTCAGACAATGTATTACTTCCTCCTACATACATCTTGCAAAATGACCATGAGAAAATTTGAGAAATTAGAACTTCTGTATAGGCATACAGACATTCATTTTTCCAACATGCATTCGCAAGTGGAACAGGGAAGAGGGAGATCAGTTAGGGGTACCAGAAGTACCCTCCGCAATTCATTGCTGGGTGGCTCACAGCGTATCATGTCACTGTAAGTGACTTACTATTGGGCAAACTATTTTTGGCATACACACTCCTTAGTTCTGAATCGGTAGAAGTCACTAGTTGTCTAAAACGTTCTAGCCACTAGTCTCCCAATTGCAAGGACCTCGATTGGCTGCCATATTCTCCACATCTGAACACATGCGACTCCTTTTTGTAGGGCTATATTAAAGACAAAGTGTACAGCAATAACCCCAAAACCATTGCTGAGCTGAAAACAGCCATTCAAGAGCTCATCAACAGCACCAATGTTCTGACACTTCAGCGGGTCATGCAGAATTTAGTTATTCGTCTACACCACATCACAGCCAATGGTGGCAGTCATAGCGAATATATCATAACCTAAATCCGAATATCTGTAGTTTGTAACTAAGTTACTTGCCCCCCCCCCCCCCCTTTTTTTTTTTTTCTCTCCATGTAGTTCAATAATTGTCACCCTATATCTCTACCTTCCTGGTCTCTTTAAGGCAGAAATTGTGGACAGCAAAAGCTGGGGATTTTTCAGTCTTCATGTGATGTCTCAGCTCCTCACCTTGGGTTGTTTTGTCTGTTATTTTATTTTTGTGGTAGATTAATATCAAATTAGAGGGGAGAGTGTAATCAAAAGCTTGCCAAGAAATTGTGCCAACAATAAATTATTGATCATTTTCATCTCAATGAGCATCACAGTCTCAATGAATTTGAAGAATAAATTGTTCCACCATGCTGTATATTAAATTACTTTATCTTGCACAACCAGTTATGGGCACAGCCCATTGCCAAGTGAATCTTTAGCCATAGATGTAGATACATCATCCTCGTATCTTCAAAAAATCATGTGTCAGTTCCATGAGGAAGTGTGTTTAAGTGCCCTTTGTAGCTACACATTTCAAGATGAGCAGTGTTGATTACAATGACGTACAAATTCGCTTAGCGCCTGAGTGATAAGACAAAGACAATGTATCCACATCTGTTGGTATTGTTGCAGTTGAGAAAATGCCTTACCCAAAACCAGTAGTGAGAATAAGTAATGTAATATACAGCCTGGTGGGACAATGTCCTCCTTCAAATTAATTACTAACTTTAGTCTCTGTTTCTTCTTCACAAAATTAAAAACTATAATGGTAAATTCAAATGGAGGAGACTTAAACTTGTGTGAATTATTCTATCGTTTTTGAAACCAAAAAATTGGAACAGGTCAAGAAATATGTCATGATGAGCATATGTTATTATGGAATTACAGTTTTGAGTGTGATGTGACAATTTAAGTTATCCATTATTGTGCTAGGTTACTCATTGCAGAGGACAGTATACTGAAAATTAGTATATACTATTTGTTCTACTTAGTTAAATTTTTATTCACAGAGGGTTCATCGTTTTCAGAATTCGTAGTGTACTTCTGATCATTCATAAGAATGATTTGTTCACTGAATGATACTGTATTTTGTTCAATTCTTCACTCTAACTTATTCAGATGAATGTTTTGTTTGCTTAATTCTATTGCATTTTGTTGAATTTTTTGCTCTAACTCAAGCAATTCTGTTACAGGAATGCAGATTTCAGACCTAAACACGTGACACAGAACAGTTTAACAGCTGTTGGTTGAAAAGCTAGTTTCAAAAAACTTATTTTTTACACATTCTCAGGCTGTGAGGTTCCATGGGACCACAAATATTAGCTTTCCGAGTCATCTGTGGCTCAAGAGACACTTTGGTGCTGTGCTTAATTTCACAGTTACAACATTGAGTTGTATCTTAAAAGAAATTTATATATTCTATTTTTGTGAATACAGTTAAGATTGAATGCATTGATTTTGAAACTTTTTTATTTCCAAACAAGTTCCTGAACAATTTTTAAATGTTTATTTTTGTGCAGTGATTTTATGAGCAGAACAATTTGATAAGAATGTGTGTGTTGTACAGTCATTGTGTGCTACATAATTTATTATTACTTGGCTGTATGATTGCTAATTCACTTTGTTTTAATTTAGTGTTGCTACTGCAAGTACTAGACATTCTCATGAGTTCAAAACAGAAAAAAAAAAAAAATTGAAAAAGTGAAGAAGTTGTGTAAATGTTATCATAAAGATCTCATGCAAAGGCAGTGGACATTTAAAACAAAAATATTCTGCTGCTATTTTTATTTATTATGTTGATTGTTTGTTGTCAAAACATGATTTTGGTTTTTCTAGTATGCTTGTTGCTTAGGAGCCAAATGTGTGTGTTCCTGTGTATAGAAAATATTTAAAAAAATTACTGGTGGTGTTCATTTGTGAAATAATTTACTCATCCTCAGACATGTTATCCTCAGGCGTGTTACAACACTGACTTGCACAACTTAATTGAAAGACTTGCCATGAAATCAGAGTGAAAATGTTACATTTATAAATATATATTCTATAAATATACATATAGTTTGTCTATATGATACCTCATACTGTTAAAATTCATTAAGTTTTTCACTATTCTGGCCTAAAGATCTGTGATACTCATGTGCAGTAAAGGCAAATTAACGTGAATAATGATTTTTGATATGTTGTCTCCTTGTCCTTCCCACAAAATCTTTGAATTGTATTCGTATCTGATGGCATGTGGATGTAACTGTTAATTGTGCCTTGCTTCAGCCATCGTGTCTCAGGTATGTCACTAGTGTTTTAATTGGGAAATAAGAACTGTAAATTTTTTGCAGACATTTTCTGCAAGTGGATAAGTCAGTTTTGGCACTTGCTATTGAAATACCGTTTATGCTTGATAAATCAGTTAACTGTGTGAAAAGAGTGCCAGGTAAAAAAAAAAATAATACCCACACTTTATATCACAGTGAAGCTTGCATATGTTGTATTGATTGCACTTGTCATTACAGTTTGGGCTTTTGGCATTGGTTTTAATGGTTTGCTGTCCATGTTTGCCAGGAAGGTTACTCAAAGATACTTAGGTTGACAGCATTAAAGGTAACTGACAGGTGTAAAAGTTTTTGTACCAAAACTGTGGTACTTTAAATGTGAAGAATTAATGACAGGTAGTTTCCTCATTCCAAGTATGTGTGAGAATGAATGTTTAGCTGACAACTCAGTAATGTCACCAGATGTAAAGGATATCTCAAAATCTATGCCCACGTAAACTTAATATATAAAATGCAAATACACCAATTCCATGGGCCAATAATGAATTTTTTTAATGAAAGTGGTTTATTCTTGTGGTTTTTAGTGTACTGAATCACAATATAACAAAAAGCTGTATCACCAACCATTTCTTAAAATTAGCACTCAATATTTAAAAAATATATTTTTTAGGAATTTTCATTATGTATGTGTTATATAGCATTTCAGTTGATAGTATGAAATTGAAATTTCAGTGGCAGTTGTACTGGAGAGTAAATGAACCATAATTACTATCAAGCACTCCTTTAAGTCTTCTTGTTCATGTACAGCTGTTCATTTCATAACAATGTAACCTCACTTTCTATACTTCAATGATTGTGTTTAGTATAGTGTCTAGTCATATTTGTGAAAATTTTTGTGAGCTTTTCATTAACAAGCATCAGAGGAACATTACAAATTACATAGCAAAAGTGTGCTATTCATGCCTTGCTTGTAAATACAGAGATGAGTATAAGTCAGAGTGCTGCATAAGATATTGCTAAATATGTCGTGAAGATCTTTGAATATAATCAAAACCAAAGGTAAGCCTTCAGAGTTGCTGTTCCATTGACACAGAGATACCCAAGAAACCATTCCAGCATAAAAGATTCTTGGTTTTCTAGCTAAAGAATTGAGAATGTATTAAAAAAGCAAGCCGTAGTGAGAAAATTTGTTCCCATCTAAGTTATCATTACTTTTGTTTTATTGATGTTGCTACTTACAACTCGGTAAAGAGAAAAAAGTAATTTGATAACATAACATTCAGTCTGCCATCTCGTAAGTGGAACATGGTCCAGGTCTTCCTGTTCCTGCACCATCAGAAGCTTTTGAGGACGTTATACAGGATGATTCTAATGATAGCCATTCTGATGCACATGAACAAGGTCACGGTGGGTTTCATTGCACTTGAAACAATTAAGATTGAAAGCTGTTTACTAAAACCTAGCTAAATGACTTGATTTGGAAATTTGAGCCTAACAGAGGAAAAGTTCCATTCAAAGTTTTCTTGCTAAAGCTAATTGGAAGCAGGAAAAATATTTATGCATATAGAACAGCATAGCAGGCATATCGTGTATATTTCAAAGAAGAATTTAATTTTAATATATTTGTCAGATATGGCTGCTTTCATGAATGAATTTGGAATTCAGTTGAAGTGGTAGTTCAAAGACTGTTTTACTGCACAAAGTCAACACTCATAGATAGACACCATTTGCTTTTTATGTACATCTCAAGACAAATTACAGAAACCTTGGTATAGTTTATTTTATTTAAAACTAATTTGCTCATGGTTGGAATACATGCTGTGATGAACACAGCAGAGCCTCACACTTTCGCTGTGTGTCCACAAGTAGCCACATGCTCCACTCTGACTAGTACAGTCTGTAGGGCAGATTGCACATTAATTTGTATTTCTTGATTGAAGTGCCACCAGTGTATAGGAGATCGGTTAAGATATCTTGTTAAACATTTTGCATTTGGTTTTTTCCTCCAATGTTACTTTTTCAATCTCTCCCCCCCTCCCCCCCCCCCCCCCTCCCACGCCTGTCCCACTGCTCATACCCCATTCGTCAGTCTGCTCCTACCCCTCCCCCTCGCCACCTGTCCGTGTGCACCTTCGCTCTTTCCCCCTCCCCCTCTCTCTTTCCATATCCTTGTCCCTTTCTCAGTCCATCTTCTCCTCCCCATCTCTCGTAGTCCATTGCCTCCTTCACCCTCTGTGTCTGTCCATCTCTTTCTCCCCTCCTCCTCTCTCCATGCTATCACCTTCACCCCCCTTCCAGTAGGAGGTTGCTAGCTCTGACCCCCACAGTATTTCTTTTCAGATAGTGAGTACTACATGTACCAAGTTCAGCTGAAATTAATCCATTGGTTTCAGAGGATATGTGGAACATACATATGTACATACATGCATCCACTTTTATAATACATATAGATTCTTAAGAAATTTCAACATAATTCTACATCCATTCTAAATTTGACTGCTAATTTATATTTTTGTATGAACAGTGAGAGTTACTTTATTGTGTAATGAGAGCATAAATGGTTTTGGCTCAAATAGATCCTATACTGTTAGTCAGTGGGATGTCGAAAAATGACTGGTTTCACTGATGAATTACTCAGGCGTCTTGGGAAAGCAGATTTTGATGTTGATGTGGCATTTTCAGAGGTTTTTGACAAAAAAGATGTGTTTGTGGACACAATTGATAGCGATAGCAGTGACAATGACAATAATTCTGTTAGTAATGATGATGGGAATGACTTGCAAGTAAAACTGTAAGAAGTGGCAACTACAACCAAAGCTAAACAGATATTACCTTACCAACTCAAGATTGCAGTCACAGGCCACGTTCATCCACAGTATACATTCCATCAACATGCCCCTGTAACTGTCGCTGTGTTACAAACATACCACCCAAACACTGTGCTAAGCAGATTGGAGCTTGTGGCTGCCAGCAGGCACATGGCATCAGATGTAAGGCTGTACTGCATATTCCAATGACTTCGTGGCAGTAAACATGTTAAAATCATCATGTACACTCATTGTCTGGTGAGGTGGCTTTACTAAATAAACATGTTTCGCTTTACTAAATACCTATGTTTCTTAGATGAGTGGGATAATGGGGTAAAGGATCAGTGTTGGTCCAGAATAAACAGGCTGATACACAGCCAGCTGTTTGGTTGTCCTGGGGGTGGAAGGACTGGGAAAACAGAGGTTGAGCACCCTTTGAAGAGTGAAATAATTTTAATTGCAATTTAATGTAACTACAGAGTTACTTGACAAAATAAAAGACTGACAGTGTAAAATGAATATCAGCTCAAATACAAGGCAACAAGTTTAAGCCCCAATGCCACCAGTTAATCTGGACACTTCACAGGCCATGCTGGTCAAGGAATTTGGACACACATGTATAAAACAAACATGAAATACATACAATAGAAATATCTCCAACAGTAAGCTCACAATAACTTTCCCAGAAAACTATTTTACAATAGAACAAAGTCAATATGCTACACGCTATGAATTAATTAGTCCCAATAGTTTTTCCTTTAAAAGATAAGTGCATTTAATCAATGCCAAAGAATGTTATTGAAAGCTCATGTGTCCAAACGGCGAGCAGTATATACACTTTAAACAAATTAACAACCAGGTTTAGAAGACGAACTGAATATACACCAAAAATTTAAGGCAAAAGCCTCAAACAAGTTTATGAATGCACATGCCTTCAAGCAGGAATTAGAATGCCCACTTCAAATTAATCAACAAGTTTACAAGGTATATTGAATGTATACTTCAAATTAATTAATAAACCAAAGAATTTTAACAAGCACACATGCACTCGCACCAGAAATAGTGTGCACACTATGAGTTGATTTCAAACAAGGTTTTAGAGATGGCAATTAAATGATGAATGTGCAGGCACTTAAACAACAAGTAAAAAACACACTTTTGATTAAATAAGATCCAGTTCTTTAAAAATGGACTAAAGCAGAACATATCTTGCATGTCAAACCAGTAAACGAGAAACTGGGTATGCACGCTCACTTTGTATTATTAACAACACTTGAGCTCCATAGTACTGGGAGTTACTGAATGTGTCCCCCCCCCCCCCCATTTTCTGATGTGTCAAAGTCGGCAAGTACTAATCCCTAGGGTAAACACACCCTGCACACACCAGAAAAAACTTCTGTGATAAAACTCCAGACAAAGGACATGAGGCCATGCAAGCTAGCAAGTATAACTGCATCCCGATTCCAGCCCTGCTCCCCAGCAATCACTTCTATGTCCGACTACCGAACTGTCAGAGAGAGAGAGAGACCCCACAGTGCGGTACATCAGGTGCAAGCCACACCCCTCTGGCCAAAGATGAGTACACTTGAGATGGTGATGGGACGTACTGATTCATGGCATGGCTCGCTGGTGTTTAGGAAAATCTTCAGAATTCTGGAGAGAACAACATTTTGCACATGTGTATATATAAACAGAAAAATCCTGCTCTGCACCGTAATTTGGGCCTATTGAAACAATTTCTGATAGTCTTACTGAATGTATTGAAAGTTTCAAGTATCTGTAAGAAGTCGTCTTTATTATCAGAAGAATTAGACATGAGATTATTTTTCAATGTTGAATTATGAGTCAACAATCACTATGAGAGGGAGGCATGAGTAACATTTAGGGTGGATTTTATGAAGTGCTTACACAACAAGAAAGGACCCATACTGTGTTTCTGTTGAAGCCAACATGCTACAAACGTTCAAGAAGTTGGACAGTTTGGTCAACCTCAAGATCCACCATTTAGAACTTGATTTTTTCCTTGAAAATCCAGGCGAAGTTGGTGAGGAACTAGGGGAGCACTTTCATTAAGATATTAAAGTGATGGAAAGATGGCCACTGGAATACAAATTTGGTGAAAGATTACTCACAGGTACCTTATCCAGATGTATGAGAGGCAATTCATCAGAGAAAAAGTTCTATCATAAATGGTAAGGAGAAGAAAAAAAGGAAATATAAACCAATGGACACACAACTCCCATGTAATAAAGAGGTGTTTTCACCTATATATTTTAATTAAAACTTAGCTCATATTGAAAAATTAAATTACTTTCCATTCCAGTTACATGTGTGTTGTTTAACTTTCAGTTTGTAATGAAGTCACCTCGTGGCAAAATTGTGACAGAAAAAAGCAGCAAATCTGAGATCAGATAAGAATTCAGTGCCTAAAAACCAGACTACACACATCAAAAAAAATTTTGCATCATTCCGGTTCTCAGAACTCCTGAAGACAGATGTTGACTGTGGACATTGTATCACAGACACAGTCCCTTTGACTGTTCAGTGATATCACTAAACCCACCCAAAGGTGTAAACAACCATGCATGAGCAGCACCCATTAGATGGAAGGGGTCCAATAGCCGGTAAGTTCCAGTCATTCCACCAGGAAGGAGGTACATGGCTCGTATTGTCTCTAGTTCAACCATGCCTAGACGGTCAACACCGCTATTTGATCACGTCCGCATTGTTACTTTGTGCCAGGAAGCGCTCTCAACAAGGGAAGTGTCCAGGTGTTCGGACATGCAGGCGATACTGAGAGACAGGAACTGTCAATGACATGCCTCACTCATGCTGCCCAAGGGCTACTACTGCAGTGGATGACTGCTACCTAGGGATTATGGCTCGGAGGAACCCTGACAGCAACACCATGTGGAATAATGAACAATGCTTTTCGTGCAGCTACAGGATGTCATGTTACGACTCAAACTGTGTGCAATAGGCTGCATGAAGCGCGACTTCACTCCCGACATCAGTGGAGAAGTCCATCTTTGCAACCACAACACCATGCAGTGCGATACAGATGGGCCCAACAACACGCTGAATGGACCACTCAGGATTGGCATCGTGTTCTCTTCACTGATGAGTGTCGCATATGCCTTCAACCAGACAATCATTGGAGACGTGTTTGGAGGCAATCCGGTCAGGCTGAACGCCTTAGACACACTGTCCAGTGAGCACAGCAAAGTGGAGGCTCCCTGGTGCTTTCGGGTGGCATTATGTGGTGCCGCTGGTGGTCATGGAAGGTGCCATCATGGCTGTACGATACGTGAATGCCGTCCGCCGACTGATAGTGCAACCATATCAGCAGAATATTGGTGAGGCATTCATCTTCATGGACGACAATTCGTCCCCCATCGTGCACATCTTGCGAATGACTTCCTTCAGGATAATGACATTGCTCGACTAGAGTGACCAGCATGTTCTCCAGGTATGAACCTTATTGAACATGCCTGGGATAGATTGAAAAGGGCTGTTTATGATGAGGGATCTACGCCGAATCGCCGTTGAGGAGTGGGACAATCTGGACCAACAATGCCTTGATGAACTTGTGGATAGTATGCCATGATGAACACAGGCATGCATTAATGCAAGAGGATGTGCTACTGGTTATTGGAGGTACTGGTGTGTATAGCAATCTGGACCACCACCTCTGAAGGTCTTGCTGTATCATGGTACAACATGCA
This sequence comes from Schistocerca nitens, assembly GCF_023898315.1. Lineage (NCBI taxonomy): Eukaryota > Metazoa > Arthropoda > Insecta > Orthoptera > Acrididae > Schistocerca > Schistocerca nitens. Next base: position 498,436,728 of record NC_064617.1, read on the forward strand.
ATGTATGGTTTTTGTTGTGTCTAGCTCATACAGCATAGACACAATGAGGTAGCTAGGTGCACGCTAAACTAACGCAGACGGGCTTGAAGTTCTGGAACATGAGACTTATTAATGAATAAGAAGAAAAGTACGTAGATGTTACTTAACTTTTATTCTCTTGTTGGAATACATCTCTTGAATAGTAGTAAGCTATAAGCACTGATACAAATGGCGCCTTGCTAGGTAGTAGCTATGGACTAAGCTGAAGGCTATTCAATCTGTCTCTCGGCAAATGAGAGGAAAGCTTCGTACGTCTGGTCGCAAGCTATGTCATCCGTACAACTGGGGCGAGGTCATGTCCGTGTCTTGTGACCTGCCATGTGGTGGCGCTAGGTTTGCGATTACACAGTGGCGACACGCGGGTCCGACATGTACTACAGGACCGCGGCCGATTTAAGTTACCACCTAGCAAGTGTGGTGTCTAGCGGTGACACCACAGTTTTTATGAGCAATAAAAAGGGTGGAAATGATGTTTATGTTGATCCGTAGTCTAATTTTCTGTACAGGTTCCGCAACTCTCGGAAGTGAGGTGATGCAAAACTTTTTTTGATGTGACAGAAAATAATCAAAAAAATATTCTTTTGTTGATGGATGGTATCTGTGTTGTTCTTCAAGTTGGAATTTCAACCAGAACATGTTTCAAAGGCGTAGAACCCAATTTTCAGATGCACACTGCATAATTCTATGTAACAAATGTTATATATTAAAATAAGTGCTAATACCATGTAGATCTTGTAGTAATTTCTATCTAAGACATAATACAAACTAATGGATGCAAGTGTAGATGCCATGGGCCACAAAAGATTATAAAATATCCCTGACCTTGAGGATGCAAATCCTTGAAGCATACTTTGGTTGTAGTTTAAATAATGTGCCTGACACAATTACTACAGGATTACATTTTATGTAATTATTCACTTATGAATTATCATACTTGGATCGAAATTTCTTCATTATCCTATCACTACATGCTGGAACAATGAAGATGTAGGCATACATTTGTGTCACCATTGAATGCAAGTGTCAAAACCAGTTTGGGAACATTCAGTGTTTTGCTTCTTGATTTTAAAGCTATTTTAATCGAATCCGTAGAGTAAGTGTATGGGGACACTGTAATGGACATCAGAATGTGTGGCGCTGGGTGAAGAAGTTAGGTAACACACAATCCGCACTGTGGTTGGCTGACAACCTCTATCACAGATGAAAATTGAGGAAATGTTGATGAAGTGATTTGAGGAGACTGATGCATTTGAGCTCACAATCAAAAGCTTTGAAATAATTCTTAGAAAAATTGGACAAGGATGAGGCAAGTGTGGTTTGTATTTTAAGGTTTGTATTTTAGCGCCCTAAACCACTAATCACCACCACCACCATCATCATCAGCATCATCATCTCTTGTGTAGAGGGCAGTTCAGGCTACGATATGCACTAATTCCACTTTTATATGTTCGTTATTAAATTTATGACAGTGGAGGGATAACTTTCTGATTCTCATGTTTCTCCACTACCCCCTTCCTTCCCCTCCCTCTTTGCGCCCCCCCCCCCCTCCCATGCTGAACCTATTTGGAACATAACTGGTTCTACACTGATGAACATAATAATGTGTTTTATCATATGAGCAGTCTGCTGCAATGACTGTAATGAAGCTTGTTCTAAGAGTTCAGTAGGCACGCTGAATGCAAAAATTGTGAGGTAAAAGATCTCCAACAAGGTACTTAGAGGAGCAGACAATAGTAGAAAGAAAGTGATGAGATACATGCATATAAATATACCAATTTTTAGTTTATGTTTAATTATTAAATAATGTATGAGCAAGATGCAAGCTCATACCAGTTTGTTCTTTCCTTAAATACACTTACAGCATAAAATATAATATTTTTATATGGTATGGGATTAAAGGTAACAGCTCTCCAAATACCAGGGGCTTCATGGCTTATTAGTGGACATTGATCACTACTTCTCTGACGGCTCCATCCGTACGTCTGTGCATATCAAATCCATTAACTGTCAGTGGAACCTGAATCTTGACAGCTGTCATTCTTCCAGATCAAAATTATGCCCATGTAGTCTGTAGTCCGACAACCTGTATGTGGTGCATCTGCAGTGAGAATTCCCTTACCCAGTATACTGAAGGTCACACTAAGACATTCATAGATAAGCAGTATCCTCAAAACCTAGTCTGCAGACAGATTTCTCATACATTATTCTCACACACCCCTAATCCTTCCACTTTTCCCAAGAACTTACAACAAATGATCAACACATTTAGCACCCACCATCATCATGGACTCGGCCAACTAAACCATATTCTTTACCCGGACTGGCCATTAAAATTGCTACACCACGAAGATGATGTGCTACAGACGCAAAATTTAACCGACAGGAAGAAGATGCTGTGATATGCAAATGATTAGCTTTTCAGAGAATTCACACAAGGTTGGCGCCGGTGGCGACACCTACAACGTGCTGATATGTGGAAAGTTTCTAACCAATTTCTCATACACAAACAGCAGTTGACCGGCATTGCCTGGTGAAACATTGTGATGCCTCGTGTAAGGAGGAGAAATGTGTACCATCGCATTTCCGACTTTGATAAAGGTCAGAATGTAGCCTATCGCGATTGCGGTTTATTATATCGTGACAGTGCTGCTCACGTTGGTCGATATCCAATGACTGTTAGCAGAATACGGAATCGGTGAGTTCAGGAGGGTAATACGGAACGCCGTGCTGGATCCCAACGGCCTCGTATCTCTAGCAGTCGAGATGATGGGCATCTTATCCGCATGGCTGTAATGGATCGTGCAGCCTTGTCTCGATCCCTGAGTCAACAGATGGGGACGTTTGAAAGACAACAACCATCTGCATGAACAGTTCGATAACGTTTGCAGAAGCATGGACTACCAGCTCAGAGACCATGGCTGCAGTTACCCTTGACGCTGCATCACAGACAGGAGCGCCTGCAATGGTGTGCTCAAGGATAAACCTGGGTGCAAGTAAGGCAAAACGTCATTTTTTTCGGATGAATCCAGGTTCTGTTTACAGCATCATGATGGTTGTATCTGTGTTTGGCGACATCGCGGTGAACGCACATTGGAAGCGTGTATTCGTCATCGCCATATTGGCATATCACCCGGCGTGATGGTATAGGGTGCCATTGGTTACACATCTCGGTCACCTCTTGTTCGCACTGATGGCACTTTGAACAGTGGACGTTACATTTCAAATGTGTTATGACCCGTGGCTCTACCCTTCATTCGATTCCTGCGAAACCCTACATTTCAGCAGGATAATGCACGACCGCATGTTGCAGGTCCTGTGTGGGCCTTTCTGGATACAGAAAATGTTCGACTGCTGCCCTGGCCAGCACATTCTTCAGACCTCTCACCAATTGAAAACGTCTGGTCAATGGTGGCCGAGCAACTGGCTCATAACAACACGCCAGTCTCTACTCTTTATGAACTGTGGTATCGTGTTGAAGCTGCATGAGCAGCTGTACCTGTACACGCCATCCAAGCTCTGTTTGACTCAATGCCCAGGCGTATCAAGGTCAATATTACGGCCAGAGTCGTTGTTCTGGGTACTGATTTCTCAGGATTTATGCACCCAAATTGCATGAAAATGTAATCACATGTCAGTTCTAGTATAATATATTTGTCCAATGAATACCAGTTTATCATCTGCATTTCTTCTTGGTGTAGCAATTTTAACGTCCAGCAGTGTATGCCATAGGTTTATCCTGGGGTCACCTGTGAAAGTAGCCATATCCTGTGATAGCTCTGCTGTAATTTTTGCCTAGCATTTTATGTGGACATAACCACCAACAAACTATCCAGCTTAATGAATGGCTACTCTCAAACTTCGGGCAAGAGCAGAGTAGAGTAGACCACTCAAGGGCAGAACATGGTGCTGAATACAAGATGCTCAATTTCAATGACTTCTTCACAACTCATGCAATTTGGGTCCCTCTCCCCCAGCAACAGCTTTTTTGAACTATGTAGTTTGGAGTTATCATTGCAACACATCCTCCATTCCCATAATCCTCCTGGCTTCAGTCTCTGCTAACACCCTGCTCCTCACACAACTCCATCCTGCCCTCGGACCTTAACTCATACTGCATCCAAATCCTCTCTTCCTCATTTCTGCTTCCCCTGTCGCCCCCTCCCAATCCACTTCCCCACATCATTGTAATAATGCACTGCAAAAACACACTGGTGCCAGTGCCTATGTGTTGTATATAATTGCTTCCTCTTCCTTCTGCATTCCTATGTACTACGTCTGCTGCCTTCTTCCGCTCCTTCAGCCATCCTTTGCTGACACCTCTCTCTCTCTCTCTCTTTCTCTCTCTCATTGGAAGAAAAGGTGGGAGAGGGTGAATGGCAACTCACACTCATGGTGTTGCTCAATAAAGGATTAAAGGATTTGTCCAAAAGCTGGTGAAGTTCTCAGTTGGGTTTAAGTGCCTGTTGATGACTTGGCACTTCTAATATTGAGTTGCTACCTTTGCTCCTATCATTTACATTTTGCTAGAAATTTCCATACCATATTTATTTTTTGTGTATGTTAGAGATTAATTATGGAATGTACTGACTAGTGTGAAAGTCATAACTTGGAAGTCCTACATGGCTTGTGTCTTCGTAAAGATCTTGGAGGCTGTGAAGCGCACAGCTGCTTTAAGAGCAACGAAAAAACTTGGATTGTGTGTATAACTTTCTAGAGCCATTGTTTCATGGAGATAATTAATATGGGAATTGTGTGTGCTCACTGTTGAACAGTTGTGAAACATACAAGTTGTACATTGAATAGTGCAAGGAAAGAAAATCTTCCTCTAAAAATAACATTTTGCCCAATACACATTCAATAACAAATTGAATTTAAAATTTAAATTGAATGAATGAAGACAACCAGTTACTGTATAACAGTCATCGAACAAATACAGTATACATAAGTGCCGGAACATGGTTGCTTAGTTTACTGACTTTCTTTCTTTTTAATGAGTTTTTTCCTGATCTCATGAGTAAGAAATGTGGCCTGAATTTGTGGGACACCTAAACAGTAAGAAATGTGGCCTGATTTTGTGGGACGCCTAAACATCATTGATAATTGTATAAAGTTCTCCTTGAAGATGGCAGAGAGAGAGAGAGAGAGAGAGAGAGAGAGAGAGAGAGAGAGAGAGAGAGAGAATAAATTGCACAATCTCCTGCAAATGCTCCAAGACTCTGCATCACCCCTTGATGGAAAAACACTACCATGGTACAGAACAGGAAGTGCCCATCATAAGCTGGTATTTACAGCCTTAGCGACACCACTTTTTGGCATTAGGCCATGTTCTGAGGCAGGTTTTCGTACTTGACATTTCATCTCATACTGTGAGAGACATCTCCATAGGCAGTGGAGAGATAAGTGATTGTTTCCCCAATGTAAATAACCCCAGAAAGTCAATCAGCGTGCACTGTATTTGCTCAGGTAGCTGAACTTTGCCACTCTCTTTACCTGAAATCCAAAATGGTCATGCTGCAACTTCCTCTGACAGTTTCTAATGATAATGAAGTTGTGCCAATATACATTATGGACCTTGGAGGACAGATTTTCTCAGCATGATTGATTTATGTTGTACATCAGATGCTGTTTCAGTTTTGCACAGTTGTGTTGTTTGTTTTAAGTAGCACTAATGCCTGGAGCTTGTCTAATTTCTGTTATCATCCTTTTCTGTTGGAAGTTGTTTCTGTGTTTCTGAAATTCTATGGCATCTTAGTGCATCTGGGACAAAAATATGCCTTAGCCCATGAGCCAGTATCTGGAAAACTGAGCTGTAAACACTTGTCATGAAAGTGTGCGTTGTATGAATGTGTGCCGGTATGAGAAAGACATTTTGAGAAAAGTTAAATATTTAGGAGGAGTACAAGAGATGTGAGCTTGATTACTTAGTTTCCTCCTATTTCTGCTGTGATGCTGAGACAACACAAGATCTCCAAATTTTCTGAAAGTGAAGAGAGTTCATTGTAACAGAGTCATGTTAGATATATAATGGCACAGTCACCCCTGATCTGAGTGTACACCCATCACATACGACACATCCAAGCCATTGTGAAATGTAAATTGATCGAGCTGCACATTTGCCTAGTAATAAGTTCTGTCATGATTTTTGGGACAAGATTGATAGTTTAATGCACCCAATTATGGCAGCAGATTCTGTGATAACTACTAACAGACAAAAGGAGAGGTACGATAGGCTACAACAGAAGAGTGTGACTGTCCTATCTGCAGATATGGACCATGCTTTGAATAGGTCGGACAATGTTGTCTAGGTATGAAATAGCCATGCCTGCCAAAGGGGTTTAACTATGCGATTGTAATGTCTAGAAAACAAAAATAAGATATTGTTGTCAGTAATGAAGATAGAATTCATCTTTTGCATAAACAGCATGCAGATGGGATACCTATGGAATGAGCCAGGATACTGCATAGGTGCAGTTTGCCTTGCAGTAATTACATGAAAAATGAGAAGGAAGTTTTTAAAGATTTACATCTGGATGAAGATGTGTGCTCCCTGCCGCCGTTGGATAAGCAGCTGCCAGCAGAAAGTCCTATACTCCTAGCTCACTCATTTGTTACATAATTTAATTCTTAATTTCTTTGCGTGTTTTTGGTACTTGCATTGTTTAAATTGATAAATTTCGGGCGTATTATAGTATTTGAGAGTTGTAGCAACGCGTTTTAGTACCTGAATAGTGTAAATTCGCGTAGTCTCCTTCCGCCGCCAAGCAGTGTGTCAGCAGTGCGCAAGTAGCAGCATTACTGCATTTACTAGGCAATCTTGTATTTTAATAACCATTTAAATTTTGTGTCGATTTGTTTGTGCTCTCTGTAGATTAGTTCAGACGTTTTTTGCACAACAGTTTTTAGCATGGATAGGGACTGCAACTGCTGTGTTCGGATGCAGGCTGAGTTGGCATCCCTTCACTCCCAGCTTCAGGCAGTGTTGGCTTGGGTCACACAGCTTGAGGCTGTTGCCAATGGGCACATTGAGGCTGATCCCTCACCTCTGGTAGAGTGGGAGGTCATGTCGAGGTGTGGCAGGGGCGAAAGACATTCCGGAGGGCTGAACGGAAGGCCTCTCTAGTTAGTATGACGAACCAGTTTCAGGCTCTGTCTCCGGCTGATACTGATGTTTGGCTGGAGATGGCTGCTTGTCCTGTTCCAGAGGTTGCCCCTCAGTCTGCAAGATCCGGGCAGTCGCAGAGGGTGGGCTTACTGGTAGTTGGGAGCTCCAACGTCAGGCGCGTAATGGGGCCCCTTAGGGATATGGCAGCAAGAGAGGGGAAGAAAACCAATGTGCACTCCATGTGCATACCGGGGGGAGTCATTCCAGATGTGGAAAGGATCCTTCTGGATGCCATGAAGGGTACAGGGTGCACCCATTTGCAGGTGGTCGCTCATGTCAGCACCAATGATGTGTGTCGCTATGGATCGGTGGAAATCCTCTCTGGCTTCCGGCGGCTATCTGATTTGGTGAAGACTGCCAGTCTCGCTAGCGGGATGAAAGCAGAGCTCACCATCTGCAGCATCGTTGACAGGACTGACTGCGGACCTTTGGTACAGAGCCGAGTGGAGGGTCTGAATCAGAGGCTGAGACGGTTCTGCGACCATGTGGGCTGCAGATTCCTCGACTTGCGCCATAGGGTGGTGGGGTTTCGGGTTCCGCTGGATAGGTCAGGAGTCCACTACACGCAGCAAGCGGCTACACGGGTAGCAGGGGTTGTGTGGCGTGGACTGGGCAGTTTTTTAGGTTAGATGGCCTTGGGCAAGTACAGAAAGGGCAACAGCCTCAAAGGGTGCGGGGCAAAGTCAGGACATGCGGGGACCAAGCAGCAATCGGTATTGTAATTGTAAACTGTCGAAGCTACATTGGTAAAGTACCAGAACTTCAAGCGCTGATAGAAAGCACCGAAGCTGAAATCGTTATAGGTACAGAAAGCTGGCTGAAGCCAGAGATAAATTCAGCCGAAATTTTTACAAAGGCACAGATGGTGTTTAGAAAGGATAGATTGCATGCAACCGGTGGTGGCGTGTTTGTCGCTGTTAGTAGTAGTTTATCCTGTTGTGTAGTAGAAGTGGATAGTTCCTGTGAAATATTATGGATGGAGGTTACACTCAACAACCGAGTTAGGTTAATAATTGGCTCCTTTTACTGACCTCCCGACTCAGCAGCATTAGTGGCAGAACAACTGAGAGAAAATTTGGAATACATTGCACATAAATTTTCTCAGCATATTATAGTCTTAGGTGGAGATTTCAATTTACCAGATATAGACTGGGACACTCAGATGTTTAGGACAGGTGGTAGGGACAGAGTATCGAGTGACATTATACTGAGTGCACTATCTGAAAATTACCTCGAGCAATTAAACAGAGAACCAACTCGTGGAGATAGCATCTTGGACCTACTGAAAACAAACAGACCCGAACGTTTCGACTCTGTAAGTGCAGAACAAGGAATAAGTGATCATAAGGCCGTTGCAGCATCCCTGAATATGGACGTTAATAGGAATATAAAAAAAGGGAGGAAGGTTTATCTGTTTAGCAAGAGTAATAGAAGGCAGATTTCAGACTACCTAACAGATCAACATGAAATTTTCTGTTCCGACACTGACAATGTTGAGTGTTTATGGAAAAAGTTTAAGGCAATTGTAAAATGCGTTTTAGATAGGTACGTGCCGAGTAAAACTGTGAGGGACGGGAAAAACCCACTGTGGTTCAACAACAAAGTTAGGAAACTACTGCGAAAGCAAAGAGAACTTCACTCCAAGTTTAAACATAGCCAAAACCTCTCAGACAAACAGAACCTAAACAATGTCAAAGTTAGCGTAAGGAGGGCTATGCGTGAAGCGTTCAGTGAATTCGAAAGTAAAATTCTATGTACCGACTTAACAGAAAATCCTAGGAAGTTCTGGTCTTACGTTAAATCAGTAAGTGGCTCGAAACAGCATATCCAGACACTCCGGGATGATAATGGGATTGAAACAGAGGATGACGCGCGTAAAGCTGAAATACTAAACACCTTTTTCCAAAGCTGTTTCACAGAGGAAGACCGCACTGCAGTTTCTTCTCTAAATCCTCGCACAAACGAAAAAATGGCTGACATCGAAATAAGTGTCCAAGGAATAGAAAAGCAACTGGAATCACTCAACAGAGGAAAGTCCACTGGACCTGACAGGATACCAATTCGTTTCAACAGAGAGTACACGAAAGAACTTGCCCCCCTTCTGACAGCCGTGTACCACAAGTCTCTAGAGGAACGGAAGGTTCCAAATGATTGGAAAAGAGCACAGATAGTCCCAGTCTTCAAGAAGGGTCATCAAGCAGATGCGCAAAACTATAGACCTATATCTCTGATGTCGATCTGTTATAGAATTTTAGAACATGTTTTTTGCTCGACTATCATGTCAATTTTGGAAACCCAGAATCTAATCTGTAGGAATCAACATGGATTACGGAAACAGCGATCGTGTGAGACCCAACTCGCTTTATTTGTTCATGAGACCCAGAAAATATTAGATACAGGCTCCCAGGTAGATGCTATTTTCCTTGACTTCCGGAATGCGTTCGATACAGTTCCGCACTGTCGCCTGATAAACAAAGTAAGAGCCTACGGAATATCAGACCAGCTGTGTGGATGGATTGAAGAGTTTTTAGCAAACAGAACACAGCATGTTGTTATCAGTGGAGAGACGTCTACAGACGTTAAAGTAACCTCTGGCATGCCACAGGGGAGTGTTATGGGACCATTGCTTTTCACAATATATATAAATGACCTAGTAGATAGTGTCGGAAGTTCCATGCGACTTTTCGCAGATGATACTGTAGTATACAGAGAAGTTGCACCATTAGAAAATTGTAGCGAAATGCAGGAAGATCTGCAGCGGATAGGCACTTGGTGTCAGGAGTGGCAACTGACCCTTAACATAGACAAATGTAATGTATTACGAATGCATAGAAAGAAGGATCCTTTATTGTATGATTATATGACAGCGGAACAAACACTAGTAGCAGTTAATTCTGTAAAATATCTGGGAGTATGCGTGCGGAACGATTTGAAGTGGAATGATCATATAAAATTAACTGTTGGTAAGGCGGGTACCAGGTTGAGATTCATTGGGAGAGTCCTTAGAAAATGTAGTCCATCAACAAAGGAGGTGGCTTACAAAACACTCGTTCGACCTATACTTGAGTATTGCTCAACAGTGTGGGATCCGTACCAGATCGGGTTGACGGAGGAGATAGAGAAGATCCAAAGAAGGGCGGCGCGTTTCGTCACAGGGTTATTTGGTAAGCGTGATAGCGTTACGGAGATGTTTAGCAAACTTATGTGGCAGACTCTGCAAGAGAGGCGCTCTGCATCGTGGTGTAGTTTGCTCGCCAGGTTTCGAGAGGGTGCGTTTCTGGATGAGGTATCGAATATATTGCTTCCCCCTACTTATACCTCCCAAGGAGTTCACAAATGTAAAATTAGAGAGATTCGAGCGTGCACGGAGGCACATTATCAGGGAATTATTATTGTTTTGCTTATACTTAGAGTTTTAATAATTAGTCACACTTTAACTTTACGTGTCTCTTAAAATTTTAGTACAGGCGCAAAGACTTGGCTGTTGTATGCCCGCACCAATGTACTTTCTCCACCAACATATCTTGAAAGCATGCCATATGAGAATTTTGAGAAGATGAAAATGTCTCTTACATTATGCCCACAGGGCATATGAGACAGACTAGAGGCTATGATTTATTGTCCAGCTGAATAATAGGCCAAGTTATAGGAGTTGGACATATTTGTCATGAATAGTATATGTGCAAGCTGGCAGCAGGCCTGCGACATGATTCAGTGCACGAGGTGAAAAATCTATCATTACGCATGAGCCTCATGATTTGGGAAATATGAATAGGAAATATCTGTCAAATACAATGGCTGCTGATGTGAAATTCTCAAGTTTAATTTCTGCTGATCATCTCGTATTTATATCATTATACTTGGTGTGTTTTTATTGAGCATTCTGTTTTGGGTTCACAAATTATTTTCTCATGGTCTGTTTCTAATATTTACCAGAATTGTACCTGCACAAATGTTTCAAATTTTTGAGGTTTGTACAGGTTGTCTTTTTTCTCAGTTCATGAATTTTATGCTCCTTTCATACGTCCTGTGAGACAACTCATTTGTGATTTTTGTGAATTTTTTGACCTATACTTCAGTTTCAATTTTCTGCATGAGCACCATAATTCTAGTTTAAGATTTTCTTTACATACTACTTAAAAGTCATTATGTGATCTTTCTCAACCAGTTTATGAGCAAACATTATGAAGGGAACTGCATGCAACAGATATTTGAAGTCATATACTCCACAAAGGACTATTGCTTAAAGTGGCACATAAAATTTGTAGGTCTTCGGTGTGCCAAACAACACAGATATTGGTCTCTACCTTATTGCGGGACTCTACAATGGTCTGCCAATTTGCAGATCCATTTCAGGTTTAGAAAGGTTCTCTATGGCATTGGCCCATTAACTTAGCTTGTGTTTATTGTGAATCTCTAGTGCAGCACAGAATCCCAAGTGACTGGAAAAAAGTGCATTTGATTCTTGTATATAAGAAGGATAAAAGAATGGACATGCAGAATTACATCCTTAGCACTGGTTTGCTGCAGAACCCTCTAATGTATTCCCAGTTCAAATATCATAAATTTCCTTGAGAGGGACAAACTGTCCACAAATCAGCACGATTTTAGAAAGCATCACTCATGTGACAGTCGGCTTTCCCTTTTCTCACATGGCATTCTGCAAACTATGGATTAACGGCAACAGGCAAATTACGTACTCCTACATTTCCATAAAGCTTTTGACATGCTACCACACTGCCAACTGTCAACAAAGGTACAAGTGCACAGAACATGTGAGTGGCCTGATGATTTTTTAAAGTAACAGAAACCAGTATATTGTCCTTCACAGTGGGTGTTCATCAGGAGTGCACCAGGGAAGTATGATAGGACAGCTGTTATTTTCTGTGTACATAAATGATATGGCGGCCAGGGTATGCAGCAGTCTGCAGCTCTTCGCTGAGGATGCTGTGGTGTCTGGTAATGTGTCATCACTGAGTGGCTGTAGGAGGATACAAAATGACTTAGACATTATTCCTAGTTGGTGTAATGAATGGCAGCTAGCTCTCAATGTAGAAAAATGTAAGTTAATACAGCTGAATGAGAAAAACAAACCCATAATATTAAAATACAGCATTAGTAGTTGTTCTACTTGACACAGTGACATTGATTAAATATTAATATTACAAAGCAATACGAAGTGGAATGAGCATGGAAGGATTGTAGTAGGGAAGGCAAATGGTTGATTTCAGTTTATTGGGAGAATTTTTGGAAAGTGTGCTTTATCTGTAAAGGAGCCCACATATACGATGCTAGTGTGGCACGTTGTTGAGTACTGTTCAAGTGTTTGGGATCTGCACCAGGTCAGATTAAACAAAGACATTGAAGATATTCAGAGGTGGGCTGCTAGATTCGTATCGGTAGGTCTGAACAATGCATCACTGTTGGGAAGGCAACATTCTTTTCAAGGAGCGCTACCAAGAAAATTTTGAGAACCAGTATCTGAGACTGACTGTGGAATAGTTCAACTGCCACCACCATACATTTCACATAAGGACCATGAAGATAATATTAGAGAGATTAGGGCTCATATGGAGGCATATAGACAGCCAGTTTGCCCTTGCTCTATTTGCAAGTGGAACAGGAAAGGAAATGACTAGAAGTGGCACATAACCCTCTACCACTCACCATACAGCGGCTTACAGAGTATGTACATAGATGTAAATATAAATGTAGATTTTGCCTCTTTCCAAATGATGCAAGCCGTTGAGCACACTGATGGTATAATAAGGCATTTTCACTCACAGTGAGTAGAGGGTGTGGTTCTGTGACATTTGGAGGGAGATTCTTTGCCCCATGGGTTGGCTCTGTTCATTCAGGTTACTGGTAATATGAACTAGTGTGTTCAACTTAATATAATCTGTAAGAGTCGTGTACCACGAGGAAGTAAGGAGAGAATGTTGTTTTGGGTGGCCAGTATCCTCTTTCTACAATACGAACGCACACATGGATTAATATGGTTCTTTATTTACATGAACTGGAACATTCACTTAACTTGAATAGAGTCCATGTTTGTGGTACAAGCTCACCAGTAATAGTCCCACTATAGTCACTAATCTGGTCGCTGTGTACTGTTGTAGCCTGTGATGAACTAATCCTGCTCTGTGAGTAATCTGACAGACTTCAAACTGGATGAGTGAGTGAGTGAGTGACTGAATGAGTAAGTGAGGCCCTCCGGTCAGCAGCTGTCTAAATACATGCTGTCAAGAGGGCGTTGGCAGTGTGTTGCTTGTGGTGTGTCTCTGGCCTTTCTTGTGATAGGCATGCCTGATACGATGCCTACTAATTGATCTTCACACTTCAACTTTGCTGACCGGTGTGCTGGTGACAGCTTGCACCAGCACATTCCTCCCCTCCAGAAATGCCCCACTGTCATTATCTAGGGAGGGTGCAAACGACAATGGAGAGGGGGGGCAGGACGCTGGATGTACAGATGAGCCAGGAGCTGTGACTGTGGAGGATGGCATACTCCCAACTGTACCCCGCCATCTGGCCTGCTAGGCAAAAGAAACATCATCTGGAAAACTACTGCCTGGGCACATATCCAGGCCCGAATGATGTGTCCTGGGGTGATGACAGCGATGGTGATGATGATCAGCGGTCCACGTCCATTGGGTCGGCGAGCAGGGATGCTGGAGGTGAGGGTGCATTGTTCATCTGCTTCTGCTGGGTGCCCTGGTGGCACAAGTGAGCAGCTGCGAAACCCACATAGTCCCCTAAGGCCATGAATGTGGGGGAAGAAAAGCAGCAGAATCACGAGGCAAATGACTTTTACGAATTTCGTTCTGGTGCGGCGCTGCAAACCATTGGAACCTGCAATCAGGTACATGAAAGAGCCGATGCGTTCCTGGATCGCGCCTCTTCCCCAGCGCCCACGGTTGCCACAAACCCTGAAAAGAACAAGATCGTGAGGTGCAAAGTGATACTTGTGGACCATTGGTGGCACCTGATGCTGTTGTGGGTGTAGCAAGTTTAGCAGCGTCTGATGGCGGCAGCTATGCAGAAGTTCCGCCGGTGATGGTCTTTCTTGTGGGTGTGAGAGATAGGAGGTGACAAAGAGTTGCAGCGCCTGTTCCCGTGTGTGGGTGGTGTGCAGCTTGACCATCTGTTGTTTTTAAAAGTGCGTACGAAGTGTTCTGCTTCTCCATTGGACTGGGAGAGAAACACTCCACTTGTTAGAAGACGAATATCATTTTGTTCACAAAACTATTCAAAATCACGTGAAGTGAACTGTGGTCTATTGTCCGACACAAGTGCTTCTGGCAAACATTCTGTGCATGGAGGACAACGCTTGAATGGTGCTGTGTGATGTAGAAGCCATAGGCACTGCAAATGGGATCTTGCTAAAAGTCTACCACTATGAGCCAACGAGTGTTTCAAAATGGTCCTGCAAAGTGTATGTGCACTCTTTGCCATGGAGACTGAGTGTTAGGCCAAGCTGAGAATGTCCGTGGCGGAGCGGATTGGTTTCCGCGCATACGCGACACTGTGATGTCATCTGTTCAATACGGGCGTCTATGTCCTGCCAAGTACAGTGCCGTCGCGATAACTGTTTAGTGCGAAGAATTCACAAATGTCATTGTTGAAGCAATCGCAACACACAATTTTGCAACATTTTAGGAATAAACACATGCGATTTTTGCACTGTCATTTGGAACTAGAATCAAGCCCTATTGAACTGGAAGGCTATGCCTACGTGCAAAACATCGGCGCACAACTTAGTTCTGGATACTGTTCAATGAATGAGGCCAAGAAGTGCGGATGTAATGCAACAAAATCTTGAGATCTAGGTCTGCTTCTGTGGCCTGAGCAATTTTTCTGCACTGCAAGGGAAAAGCTTCCTGCAATTCAGAGTTCTGCCCATCGATTTAGCAAGAAGATGCGTCAGACGCATCAAAATCAGAGTCTGGGGCGATCGGAAGGCGAGATAGGGCATCTGCATTGCCATGTTTTGTCGTAGGTCTGTACACAATTTCATACTGATACTGCGAAAGTAACAAAGCCCAACGTTGCAATTTTTCAGCAGTGCGTATAGGAACCGGCTTTGGTGGATGAAACAAGACTGCAGAGACCTGTGATCTGGGGAAAAAAAAAAAAAAAAAAATTGCGACCACAGAAATAGCGATGGAATTTGGTCACACCAAACACAATAACGAGAGCTTCTGTTTCAATGTGTGAATAATTGCACTGTTTGAGTTAGCATCTTTGAGGCAAAACCAATAGGTCCGTCTTGTGCACCAATTCTGTGGTGTACGCCCTGAGACGGCAATATCATCAAGGTAGTTTGAAAAGAATTGCACTTTTGCAGTTAGCTGTACCAAGTAACGTTGAAAAATGGCGGGTGCGGAAACACTGCCAAAGGGCAAAGGCAAGTACTCGAACAGCCGTAAGTGTGTATTTACAACAAAAACTTCCTGTGATTCTTCATCCGATGGAATTTGCAAGTAGGCATCAGGCAAATATACCTTAGAAAAGTAACGTCCTGCACCAAGCTTGTGCCTGAGTTCCTCAGGGCGAGGTAACGGCTAAGTGTCAACTGCTGCCTGTGGGTCGATTGTAGACTTGAAGTCAACACAAATGCGAATGCGACCACAAGGCTTAGGCAACAAAACAAGAGGACTTGCCCATTGACTAGCTTGAATAGGAGCAATTAAACCAGTATCTAGCAATTCTTTCCATTCATTGGCTACTTTGTCTCTTAAAGCAATTGGAACGGTGCGGGCCCGCGAAAGCTTTGGCTGTGCATTGTCTTTCAATGTAACATGCATTGTAAAGTTATTAGCTTATTCCAATTTTTCTGAAAATAGTTCAGGAAATTCTTTAAGTAAGCTACATCTACATCCATACTCCGCAAGCCACCTGACGGTGTGTGGCGGAGGGTACCCTGAGTACCTCTATCGGTTCTCCCTTATATTCCAGTCTCGTATTGTTCGTGGAAAGAAGGATTGTCGGTATGCTTCTGTGTGGGCTCTAATCTCTCTTATTTTATCCTCATGGTCTCTTCGCGAGATATACGTAGGAGGGAGCAATATAGTGCTTGACTCTTCGGTGAAGGTATGTTCTCGAAACTTTAACAAAAGCCCGTACCGAGCTACTGAGCGTCTCTCCTGCAGAGTCTTCTACTGGAGTTTATCTATCATCTCCGTAACGCTTTCACAATTACTAAATGATCCTGTAACGAAGCGCGCTGCTCTCCGTTGGATCTTCTCTATCTCTTCTATCAACCCTATCTGGTAAGGATCCCACACTGCTGAGCAGTATTCAAGCAGTGGGCGAACAAGCGTACTGTAACCTACTTCCTTTGTTTTCGGATTGCATTTCCTTAGGATTCTTCCAGTGAATCTCAGTCTGGCATTTGCTTTACCGACGATCAATTTTATATGATCATTCCATTTTAAATCACTCCCAGATAACTTATGGAATTAACTGCTTCCAGTTGCTGACCTGCTATATTTTGTCATTTGTACGACAATCTAGAGAAGGAACTACAGTGCAGTCTTCCTCTGTGAAACAGCTTTGGAAAAAGACATTTAGTATTTCGGCCTTTAGTCTGTCATCCTCTGTTTCAGTACCATTTTGGTCACAGAGTGTCTGGACATTTTGTTTTGATCCATCTACTGCTTTGACATAAGACCAAAATTTCTTAGGATTTTCTGCCAAGTCAGTACATAAAACTTTACTTTCGAATTCATTGAACGCCTCTCGCATAGTCCTCCTCACACTACATTTCGCTTCGCGTAATTTTTGTTTGTCTGCAAGGCTTTGGCTATGTTTATGTTTGCTGTGAAGTTCCCTTTGCTTCCGCAGCAGTTTTATAACTCGGTTGTTGTACCACGGTGGCTCTTTTCCATCTCTTACGATCTTGCTTGGCACATACTCATCTAACGCATATTGTACGATGGTTTTGAACTTTGTCCACTGATCCTCAACACTATCTCTACTCGAGACAAAACTTTTGTGTTGAGCCGTCAGGTACTCTGTAATGTGCTTTTTATCACTTTTGCTAAACAGAAAAATCTTCCTACCTTTTTTTAATATTTCTATTTACGGCTGAAATCACCGATGCCGTAACCGCTTTATGATCGCTGATTCCCTGTTCTGCGTTAACTGTTTCAAATAGTTCGGGTCTGTTTATCACCAGAAGGTCTAATATGTTATCGCCACGAGTCGGTTCTCTGTTTAACTGCTCAAGGTAGTTTTCAGATAAAGCACTTTAAAAAATTTCACTGGATTCTTTGTCCCTGCCACCCGTTATGAACGTTTGAGTCTCCCAGTCTATATCCGGCAAATTAAAATCTCCACCCAGAACTATAACATGGTGGGGAAATCCACTCGAAATATTTTCCAAATTATCCTTCAGGTGCCCAGCCACAACAGCTGCTGAGCCAGGGGGCCTATAGAGACATCCAATAACCATTTCTGAGCCTGCTTTAACCGTGACCTTCACCCAAATCATTTCACATTTCGGATCTCCGTCAATTTCCTTCGATACTATTGCACTTCTTATCGCTATAAACACGCCTGCCCCTTCACTGTCCAGCCTGTCTCTGCGGTATACATTCCAATCTGAGTTTAGGACTTCATTACTGTTTACGTCTGGTTTCAGCCAACATTCTGTCCCTAGTACTATATGGGCGTTGTGACCGTTTATTAATGAGAGCAGTTCTGGGACCTTTCTATAGACGCTAGCGTCTTTTGGTTCAAAAGCAGACACGAAGTACATTGTATTGGATGCTAAGTCCAAACAAATCAAAGGCATCTAAACCGAATATGTTCTTACTGTCTCTTTATTTCAACGCAGTAAAATTCACTGTCCTAGTGTGAGATTTGTAAGTGGCAGGCAAACTACACTGTTCAAGCACAGGATTTTCCTGTCCGTTGTAGCAGTGAGGTGCTAGCCAGATTTAGAAAGGCGTGGTGAGCCTAACTGCCGTACTTGGTACGATTAAGCAGTGACTGAGGCACCTGTGTCTAACTTAAAGTTCACAAGACGGCCAGTAATTCGAAATGAGACAAACAGTTAGAACGTCGTGGCACAGCACTAGGGCGAGAACGAGGCACAACCTTATTCTTACTTTTGTCAGAACGTGTTGTATGTTTTGAAAACACAGCGTTGACTGCTTGTGCACGAGCCTGTTTTTTTCTGGGAGTGGGCAAAATTGGCAAGGCAAGGCTTCACTAAATTGGCAGGCCTGTTTACATGTCTACGTGGCTATCCGCGCGGCTGTGGACGTGCTCGATTTTGTGGTTGCTTGGGCCGGTCGCGAACAGGGGGCGACTCGACCCGACAAATCGAGGCCAGGTCAAACTTTCCGGCCTCTATAAGACCCGAATCATACTGCTCTAAGATTTGTAATACTTGGGGAAGTGATAGATCCGAGTACTGTAAGATCTGTTCCCATATTCTACTATCTGAAACACTGAATGTTATCTCATCACTTATCATTAAAACACAGTGAAAGCTGACACAACTACACTTAAATTTACACTTCCTAGTCATGCCCCTTACTCTGTGAACCACTGGCGGTACTTCTGTTCCGGATTTTTCTGCGAGCGAAAGAACTGATACCTAGCTGCAGCTACTGCAGCGATTACTTGGTCATAACTGAGTTTGTCGGGAGACGCGGTTGGGAATAGTCTTTGTATTTATTGCGATCTGCCCACTCGTCTAATATTGGGTGCCTAGGAAGCTGTTTTCTCGGATTGCTAGACAACAATTCAAGCAAATCGTAGTAATGGAGTTTATTACATAAAGTCAAATTGACAATACTTAACTTTGCGTATTCACAAAGGTGAGCCGTAAGCAAATGGCAACATGTAAATAATTAATGTCCTTCGATGTATACAATTTCATTGCAAGCAAAACAATACAGTTCATAAGTCATTGCTGTAGCGTTTGTATGACGGCTCGTCTTCCACTCGGGCTGCGGCTAGGCGTCGCGGGGCTTACATTCTCTTCGTGTAGAGGCCGGTCCTGTCTTGGTGTCATCCTAGAGAGAGGTTCGTCAGCGTACTATTGACTGACGTCATCTCACTCTCTGCCCTTTCGTTCCTGACTGTCGTGCCGGCGCTTGTCTTTACGCTGAACACTGGGGACCCCGCAGCCGAAAGGAAGTATTGTGACTTTACAGCACCTTGAACACTATGAACGTGACACTGTCAGGTATTCAATTCATTCCTCCTAAGTTTCCGTAAATTGCCGAAATGTTGATATACTGGTCGACGGAACGTGTTGGGCTGGTTGGTTGGTCAGTTGTGGTTGTGCGGCCGACGCAGTTGTGCAGCCAGTAGTAGTTGTACCGTCATCAGTAAGATAGTGATTTGTTGGTTCTGAAACTGAAAAACTTGTGTGAGATCCATCAGATTTGCCGTCTGCGGCTGAGGCGTGGGGCAGGGAATTCATGGATTACACAAGTACTTTATATCAAAAAGCAAGCAAAGCCTCTGAGAAGAGAAACGTGATTAGTTCTGCGGCTCCCCTCCTGGAATACATGCAAGAACACAACAAAAAATTAGTAAATAGATACACTTGATAGTGATCACCCCTGCAAGCTAAAAAAATGGTTCAAATGGCTCTGAGCACTATGGGACTCAACTGCTGAGGTCATTAGTCCCCTAGAACTTAGAACTAGTTAAACCTAACTAACCTAAGGACATCACAAACATCCATGCCCGAGGCAGGATTCGAACCTGCGACCGTAGCGGTCTTGCGGTTCCAGACTGCAGCGCCTTTAACCGCACGGCCACTTCGGCCGGCTTGCAAGCTAAAACAAGAGAAGCAAGCAAGATCTTCAGCCAAGCTGATTATCTTCGATCACCACTGAACTGTCCTCCTCCTCCATTGTAGAGTCTTGTACCACAAGGAAGCAAGGGAGAGGATGTTATTATGGGTAGCCGGTATCCCCTTTTTACAACACAAATGCACACGTGCATTAACACAATTCCTTATTTACATGAATGGGAACATTTACTTAACTTGAATAGAGTCCGTGTTTGTGGCACAAGCTCATCAGTAATAGTCCCGCTATAATCGCTATGTACTGTCGTAGCCTGTGATGAACCAAACCCGCTCTGCGAGTAAACTGACAGATGCCAAACTGGATGAGTGAATGAGTGAGTGACTGCGTGAGGCCCTCCGTTCGGTGGCGGCGGCATAAATACGTGCTGTTGAGATGGCGTTGGCGGCATGTTGCTTGTGGGTGTGTCTCTGGCCTCTCATGTGATAGGCTTGCTTGATCCAGTGCCTATTAATCGAACTTCACGATTCATCTTTGTCAACCGGTGTGCTGGTAACAGCTTACGCCAGCACATAATCAATGAGCAAGTGTTGCCCTTTCTTCCACATCTTCATGATGATTGTGCCATAGACACTGTCATCTTGCAAAATTACAACAGCGATATTCACAAGGCTGCTTCCTGGTATCCTATCACACACTGACTGGGCCGCTAAGTTAGCTGACCTTAATTCTGTATAAGATATCTGAGAATATGTGGAACAGCAGGTAAAATGAAGTAATCAACTTCCATCCAGTTTAGTAGCTCTGTGGGGCCTAATTATGTATGAGTGACTTCAGTTGGGTGTGGTATACATGAAAAAACTTATGGACTCTGCTCATCATCTTGCTAATGATCAAGGCCAGAGGAACTTATATATGGTATTAGCGAGACGTCTTGTGGAGTGGCTAATTGTGTGTGTGAGTGCTTATTTATGACTGAATACTGGTAGTCATTGTGTAACTTTTTTTTCTATTCCAGGAGACGACTGTATAATAACTACAAGACATACAGAAAATAGACACATATTGGTGGATAAAGTCTCTCTCCACGTTTTTAATTCCCATTCCAAGTGCCCAATGCAGTGAGGTAACAGAAGTCGTGGGATACCTCCTAATGTCGTGTCAGACTTCCTGCTGCCCGGTGTAGCGTAGCAAATCGACGTGGTGTGGACTCAACAAGTCGTTGGAAGTCCCCTGCAGAAATAATGAACCATGCTTCCATAAACTGAGGATGTTGCTGGCGCTGGACTTTGTGCAGTAAGTGACCCTTCGAATATGTGACACAAATGTTCGATGCGATTCATGTCAGGTGATCTGGGTGGCCAAATGATTCGCTCAAACTGTACAGAATATTCTTGAAATCAACTGCAAACAATTGTGGCCCAGTGACATGGTGCATTGTCATCCGTAAAAATTCGATCAGTATTTGGGAACATGAAATCAATGAGTGGCTCCAAATGGCCTCCACGTAGTCGAATGTAACCATTTCCAGTCAATGATCCAGTCCATTCCATGTAAACACAGCCCACATCATTATGAAGCCACCACCAGCTTGCACAGTGTGTTGTTGACTACCTGGGTCCGTGGCTTCATGGGATCTATGCCACACTCGAACCCTATCGTCAGCTCTTACCTCTGACCGACTTATGACCTCAGCAGTTGAGTCCCATAGTGCTCAGAGCCATTTCTTACCTCTGACCAGGCCATGGTTTTCCAGTCATCTAGGGTCCAGCCACTACGGTCACGGGCTAAGAAGAGGTGCTGCATGTCGTGCTGTTGGCAAGGGCACTCGCATCGGCCAAGTGCTGCCATAGCCCATTAACGTCAAATCTCGCCGCACTGTCGTAACGCATATGTTTGTCATACGTCTCACATTGATTTCTGTGGTTATTTTACACACTGTTGCTTGTTTGTTAGCACTGTAAAGTCTAGGCAAACATCACTGCTCTTAGGAAGGAGGGGCATACAGCAGTCAGTCGCAATCCCATTAGCATGTATTATTCTTCCAGATCTAGATTTCGCCTATAAATAGCCATCTTCAGTGCATTTTCGTTATGTTTCAACAGATTCGCGACAGTTCTGTCACCAGATGTTCTTACAGGTTTATAAGCAGCAGGTCACTGAGGCTGTAAACAACCGCCTGTGTCCTTCTGTCTATACGCTTGCAAAAACATTTGGCAACATAAACTGCTGCGAATCTGTTGAAATGTAAAGAAAATGCACTGAAGATGTCTATTTATAGCAGAAATCTGTATTCGCAAGAATAATTGAAGGTAATGCGATTGCGACTGACTGCTGTGTGCCTCTCCTTCCTTATAGTCTACGCCCGCTGTGCACGAAGTTCCTCATGGGATCAAAATTGGTAAACCGCTGCTCTTGGTTGTTAAGTGGAGGCCATCGGCGACTGCGTTGTCTTTGGTGTAATCATTTCGTTTCCTGTTCCACTCGCAAGTAGAGTGAGGGAAAAACGATTGTCCTACTACTGTCTCAAAAAAGGGGTGACAAACTTCGAGCAGTTGTAGAGGATGTCTTGGGAAACAAATCAAGGATACGAATTAGGTACTCTTGGGACACTCGTGGCGCTGTGGATCTAGGAATACTGAATTTCCAAACCATTTCCGAAATGGAATATCCCATGTATCTACCTCCAACTGTCATTACACTTTCAGAGTCTGTTAATTCCCGTTATACCGCCTTAATAACGTTGGAGACCTTTTCACTTGCATCACCTGAGTGCAAATGACATCTCCGCCAATGAATTGCCCTTTCATACATCGTGTACGTGATACAAGGCCATATGTATATGTGCATAACGCTATCCTATGCCTTTTATCATCTCATCAATAGTCACCGTTTGTGATGCAGCAAAAGATAATGCGTGTGTGTAATTCATAATAGCCAACGGCCTTGCCGCAGTGGTAACACCGGTTCCCGTCAGATCACCGAAGTTAAGCGCTATCGGGCTGGGCTAGCACTTGATGGGTGATCATCCAGTCTGCCGAGCGCTGTTGGCAAGCGGGGTGCACTCAGCCCTTATGAGACAAACTGAGGAGCTACTTGATTGAGAAGTAGCGGCTCCGGTTTCGGAAACTGACATACGGCCGAGAGAGCGATGTGCTGACCAAATGCCCCTCCATATCTGCATCCAGTGACGCCAGTGGTCTGAGGATGACATGGCGGTCAGTCGGTACCTTTGGGCGTTCATGGTCTGTGCGGGAGCAGTTTAGCTTTAGTTTAGTTTTAATTAATCAAAGTCGGTGACATAAATTACGCGGGAAGGTGCGACAGGAGACAGCTTTGGAAATCTGCTCATTGGGTTGCCTATCTGGAGGCACAAACTATTTCTGTGCAACAGCACAGAGTAGATGATTTTTCTGTGTTCTGACATGCCTGTCTCCTAATGAAACTATACCGCAGCGCATATTATGAATCAAAACTTGGAGAGACGCTCTATCCACTGATATATCTCATTTTTCTTTACGTCTTGTATCTTTCATGCAGTTGTCTCCTGAAACTCTGGAGATACTTATAAAACCCTGTATTTTGATTTCAGATTATTTTGTTTCTGGAACCATGCTGCTTGTGCACTAAGGATATGATGTGTTGAAGTTCCTGTATCTAGCGACTGGTTTCAATCACAGACAGGGTGACAAGAGTTTTGTCTCTCTACCCTCGTAACAATTAAACACTGAAGAGCCAAAGAAACTGGTACACCTGCCTAATACCGTGAAGGGCCCCCGCGAGCACGTAGAAGTGCCGCAACACCTCATGGCATGACCGCGACTAATATCTGAAGTAGTGCAGGAAGGAACTGACACCGCCCGCATCTCGTGGTCGTGCGGTAGCGTTCTTGCTTCCCACGCCAGGGTTCCCGGGTTCGATTCCCGGCGGGGTCAGGGATTTTCTCTGCCTCGTGATGGCTGGGTGTTGTGTGCTGTCCTTAGGTTAGTTAGGTTTAAGTAGTTCTAAGTTCTAGGGGACTTATGACCACAGCAGTTGAGTCCCATAGTGCTCAGAGCCATTTGAACCATTTGAACTGACACCATGGATCCTGCAGGGCTGTCCATAAATCGGTAAGAGTACGAAGGGGTGGAGATCTCTCGTAAACACACGTTTCAAGGTATCCCAGAATTGCTTAATGATGTTCATGTCTGGGGAATTTGGTGGCCAGCGGAAGTAAACTCAGAAGAGTGTTCCTAGAGCCACTCTGTAGCAATTCTGGACGTGTGGGGTGTCGCATTGCCCTGCTGGAATTGCCCAAGTCGGAACACACAATGGACATGAATGGATGTAGGCGACCAGACAAGATGCCTATGTACGTGTCACGCATCAGAATGGTATCTAGACGTATCAAGGGTCCCATATCACTCCAACTGCACACGCCCCACACCATTAGAGAGCCTCCATAGTCCGCAGCTCGTGGTCTCGCGGTCGCGTTCGCGCTTCCCGAGCACGGGGTCCCGGGTTCGATTCCC
Organism: Schistocerca nitens; assembly: GCF_023898315.1. Classification (NCBI taxonomy): domain Eukaryota; kingdom Metazoa; phylum Arthropoda; class Insecta; order Orthoptera; family Acrididae; genus Schistocerca; species Schistocerca nitens. The sequence continues at coordinate 498,461,219 of NC_064617.1, forward strand.
GGTGGGGTCAGGGATTTTCACCTGCCTCGAGATGACTGGGTGTTTGTGTTGTCCTCATCATTTCATCATCATTCCTGAAAGTGGCGAGGTTGGACTGAGCAAAGGTTGGTAAATTGTACGGGCGCTAATAACCGCGCAGTTGAGCGCCCCACAAACCAATCATCATCATGATCTCAGAGCCTCATTAACTTTGAACAGTCCCCTGTTGACATGCAGAGCCCATGGATTCATGAGATTGTCTCCATACCCATACATGCCCTTCCACTGAATACAATTTGAAACGAGACTCTTCCGACTAGGCAACATGTTTCCAGTCATCAACAGTCCAATAGCGGTGTCGATGGGCCAAGGTGAAAAGCAAAACTTCGTGTCGTGCAGTCATCAAGGATACACGAGTGGGCCTTCGGCTCCAAAAGCCCATATCGATGATATTTCGTCGAATGGTTCGCAAGCTGACACTTGTTGATGGCCCAGCATTGAAATCTGCAGCAATTTGCGGAAGAGTTGCACTTCTGTCACATTGAACGATTCTCTTCAGTCGCTGGTGGTCCTGTTCTTGGAGGATCTTGTTCTGGCCTCAGTGATGTCGGAGATTTGATGTTTTACTGGATTCCTGATATTCCCAGTACACTCGTGAAATGATCGTATGGGAAAATCCCCACTTCATCGCTACCTCGGAGATGCTGTGTCCCATCGCTCGTACGCCGACTATAGCACCATGTTCAAACTTACTTAAATCTTGATAACCTGATGTTGTAGCAGAAGTAACCGATCTAACAACTTCTCCAGACACCTGTTGTCTTATATATGCGTTGCCTACCGCAGCGCCGTATTCTGCCTGTTTACAGATCTCTGTATTTGAATACGCATGCCTATACCAGTTTCTTTGGCGCTTCAGTTTCTATTCTTCTTTGCTGCACTGAATTCTGAGACGATAAGATGGGGATCAGTATATGTGACACAGAGTTCAGCATCTCCATCCAAACCTCACAGCACTCGACTCAGTCATCAGTGCTTCCCAATATACCGATCTCTGTGGCGTTGCTCTCCATCTCTTTGGGCCTTTTTCAAAAATTATTCTTCAGAAGTTCTCCACGGCCTCTGATGGTAACCTGAGATGACTTAAAGGGTGCACACTTCATTTGTGGTCTTCTGGCCTTTCTTACACAAGAGCCACATCGTAGCTATATCCTGTGGGCTGTCGGTGCTGGCTGTGTAACGTTATTCTGTTGTCAAATATTCCTGTTTCCTGACCCTCGTGGACACTCTTATCTTCAGGTTGCATATCTTGCAGTGATACACTTATAGTTCCTTCTGCACGTATAGTCTCTCTCAGCCATGTAGTAATACAAGGAACTTAGTGTGTGAACTGCCACCAGAACTTAGAAGCGCTTATGTGTTAAGTGAAGGTAGTGTGCTATCTCATTTCATGGGGTTGAAATATGACTTATGGGAACAGTATTGATATGAAACTTCAGGCGTGTAATGTATGATTTTGCCTTATCATGGAGCAGATGTTGATTTGTGTGCAGAGTGGCCAAGCGGTTCTATTCACTACAGTCTGGAACCGCGCGACCACTACGGTCGCAGGTTCGAATCCTGCCTCGGGCATGGATGTGTGTGATGTCCTTAGGTTTAAGTAGTTCTAAGTTCTAGGGGACTGATGACCTCCGAAGTTAAGTCCCATAGTGCTCAGATCCATTTGAACCATTTTTTTATTTGTGTGGACATGTTTAACAACCAATACAGTGTCATGCTATTATAACTTAAAAAAACAATAAAAGAAATAGCTGATTAGCCTTTATTTGAGAACTTCTTTTAATTAGAGTAAGAAATGCTTTACACTTTTGTGCAAAACTTGGAGATGAAAGTAACGTCCGCATTATGTGTCAGTGCCAAGTAACATAGCTTGATGAAACTTGCACCATACAAAGAATGAACTCCTTCAGCATAGAACAGAAGTTAACTGAAAGAAATACACAATTAGATGAACATAAATGACACTTTTATTGAAAGATCATAATTACATTGAAATCACTGCGATTTATGATGATCGTCTGGACGTTACAGAAGACTGGACATGGTTCTTGATAAGGTGCATGATCGCCATGGATGGTAATGCACACTCTGCGAATGCTCGTGTGCTAGCCAGGGGGTTGGTAAGGAGTTCTGGTAGGAGGGAATTTCATTCCTTCATTAGCGGTGTTGACCACTGGACAACTGTTTGATGGTTTTTGGTGCATGTAGATGTGCTGCAATACATCTCCCCAATGCAATCAACATGTGCTTGCTGGGATTTAAGTTGAGGGAACGGACTGGCCAGTCAGTTCTCTGAATATACTCTCGTTCCAAGAACTACTCCACATGTGCAGTTAGATGTGCTTGCACATTGTCATCCATACAGGTGAAGAGGGGGCCAAATGCACACCTGAAAAGACGTACAGGAGGAAGGAATACAGTGTTACAAAAACGTTGACTGGCGAGTGCACCCATGTTCAGAGATTTGAAGGACATTATGTCTTGGGGGGTTGGGGGGTTTGTTTGGGGAGGAGACCAGACATCGAAGTCATCGGTCTCATCGGAGTGGGGGGGTTTGTTTGGGGAAGGAGACCAGACATCGAGGTCATCGGTCTCATCGGAGTGGGGAAGGACGGGGAAGGAAGTTGGCCGTACCCTTTCAAAGGAACCAGCCCGGAATTTTGCCTGGAGCGATTTAGGGAAATCACGGAAAACCTAAATCAGGATGGCCGGACGCGGGATTGAACTGTTGTCCTCCCGAATGCGAGTCCAGTGTCTAACCACTGCGCCACCTCGCTCGGTTTATGTCTTGCGACACCATAGCATTTGGATTACCAAAACCCTCATATTGAACAACGTTCCTGGATACATTATGTTGCCACCTCTCGCCTTGTGAGGATACATCCAGAATTGTTGACCATGATCTTTATGGTGGCCCAGGCGTTATGGTGCAAGGAGGCGTAGTGTTGCATGGGCGTACTGACATCTGAATCTTTGAACATGGTACACTCTGACATTAATCCCTCCCCATGTGCGTCTTTCCTGGGATACATTCGGCCATGATTTCATTTTTATGGACGAAATTGCGTGAACACATCAAACTGGGCAGGTGGAGGAGCTCTTGGAAGGAGAGGATATTGGGCGAATAGATTGGTCTGCACGTTCCTCCTACTTAAATCTCATCAAGCACCTACTGGATGCATTGGGACGGCTATTGCAACATGTCCACATGTGCCATTCTGCAGTTGCCCAGTTCCAGACACACTTGTGGCATTTGAAAATTATTTTCGACCAAAAGTTTTGTATACCAATGTAATTACATGCTATGGGTAACAATCATAAAAAATCTTCCTGGTAGATTGAAAGTGTGTGCCAGACCGAGACTTAAGGTCAGGCAGGACCTTTGCCTTTCGTGGGCAACTGCTCTATCAACTGAGCCGCCCAAGCAGGACACAAGACCTGTCGTCACAGCTTCACTTCCACCTGTACGTCTCTCACCTTTCATAATTCACTGAAGCTTCTCTGCGAATGAAGCTATGAGGACAGCTTGTGAATCGTGCTTGGGTAGCTGAGTTAGTAGAGCACTTGCCTGTAAAAGACAAAGGTACTGATTTCGACTTTCGGTCCGGCACACAGTTTTAATCTGACAGGAAGTTCCATATCAGCGCACACTAGTGGTGGAACAACCTTCGTACCACCCCACGCTGTACTGTTGCCAAATTTATTCGAGATGGCGATCCAAGATTGCAGCGATAGAACTGGAAGGTTCTCAATGTTATACTGATGTCCCATGGCTATGTAAAATAGGAGCCGAGTCCACTTCTCGTCGGAAATTGTAAAGTGTTACAGGAATAGTTAACGGTCGCTTTTTGTAGGAGCTTTGGAGATGTCTCAGCTTGTCTGCATGGAAATTCTTGTCCTAACAGAACCTGTTTACGACAGTAGCGCAGAATAACGCCGAATGCATTATTCCTCGCAGTCCTAACGTGGCACCCCGCACACCACGTGTTATCCTTCGTGCTTTCAACAAACATCTCCGAAACGCAAACATTCTCGCCTATATGTAGAGGCTTCTACGTCCCATCACAAAGGATGTCTTGCGAATGAATGGAGCATTATGATCGGCTCTTGGTGTATTTACCCACCAAATTACTGATGCTCTCAGTGTGGAACCACTGTCCGCCTTTTTTTACTGCAGACGAGACTTCTAGTGACAAAAAATTATTTTGTACAGATTGCCATATTGCACTGACAGTTAAAACCTGAAAAAGTGATCTACAGATCGTCAAATACATCTCACATATTCACCGTGCTGCTGTGAAGCGCCTTCCCACGCCCGGGTTCCCGGGTTCGATTCCCGGCGGGGTCAGGGATTTTCTCTGCCTCGTGATGGCTGGGTGTTGTGTGCTGTCCTTAGGTTAGTTAGGTTTAAGTAGTTCTAAGTTCTAGGGGACTGATGACCATAGATGTTAAATCCCATAGTGCTCAGAGCCATTTGAACCATTTGAGCTGTGAAGCGCCGACAGAGGAACCTACCATTGTCAACACGGCCCATGACTGCAGATGCGGAAGAGCATGTCAACCAGAGAGAGAGGCCAGCCAGCCGTGGACGACTCCACGTCCGAGGAGAACGCTCTCAATACCCCCAGCGCAAACACTCATTGTACTGAATCTTCTCAAATTTCCGCAGAGTATACACACGACACATGCAGTCCCGAAGGCAACTCAATGCAAACTGGGTATTAGTTCACTATTCACCCACCCAGGGGGAGCCGCAAGCCAAATCATCATAAGCCATAACCTTTCTTAGACTCTCTGAACTGACGTACCTACGATGGGCGAGCCCAATCTCGGAACGAAGGCATTACTGTTTCCGGCCCCGATCTGCCTGCTTTCTGCTGCAATTTCTATGGCCATCTGCACTGCACTCACAAGAATATTTGGAACCAGACACATATTTATCAGTGTAGCTACGATTAAATATAAGGATTGCTGCCATAGTCTGACACCGAGCTGTGTACTGGATATGTCTCCTCTTTACAGCCATGGTTCTGGCGAGAATCTCAGTATCTGTAGGGCATATAATTTTCCATCCAGTATCTGTTACTAGGATTTCTGGAGCATTTTTTATGTTTATCATAAATTTTGTTTTTTTTTCTTCGAGACAGATTCTTAAACCTGTTTTGTAGGCTATTTCAACTAAGAGACTGATTTGTATTTCTGCATTTGTTAGGTTTTCTTAAAGAATGGCTAAATCATCCGCAAATGCTGGACAGTGAATCTCAGTACTTTTGTTCTTAGTCCTCAGTGTTATTGGTGATAGCTTATGTTCTTCTAGTTTCTGTTGCAGCTCTCTTACTATTTTCTCTAGGACGCAGTTGAAGAGGAATTGAGATAGGCCATTGCCTTGCCTTCCATCTGTGTTTATTTTGAATGTGTGAGACATTTCACCCTGAAACTTTACTTTTGATTTGGTGTTTGTGGGTGTTTCACAAATAAGGTGCACTAATTTAGATTTAATGCCAAAGTCTTTTTAAAATCTATAAATTTTACAGCTGGGTCCTTAGAGCCTATAACGGAGTATGGACTTTACGTTGAAAATCTGTGCTGCGCAAGATTAAAAAAATCCACTTCGATATTCTCCTCCCAAGTGGCTATCAAATGTTGTTTCTACCTTATTTAGTAATATTTATGAAAGTATTTTACAACCCACTGGCAACAGAGATATATCTCTGTGGTTATTTACATCACGCTTATCAACTTTTTTGTGCAAAGGATGGATGAGAGCCACTTTCCATTCTTATGGAATCTTTTCAGTTTCCCGTATTTCTTCAAACATGATATGAAGGTTATTTTTAGTTGAGACCATTTTATAAGTTCAGCTATAATACAGTCTTCTCCTCTGGCTTTGTTATTTTTCAGGGCATTTATTGCTTTTCTAATTTTATCAGCTGTAGGTGGTGGATCTGCTTCTGTGTTTTCGGGAAGAGCAACCAATACATCACGGCTTTTTTTCATATCCGGAGACCGAGTGGACAGATTCCAAGTTTTATTTGCTACGACACAGTGCCGAAAGTTCCCGTCAGTTGAAGAACTATTCCACGTTGCACCCTGTTAACTATCCGTGCTGGTGTTATGAACAAAATTTCCTGTTCTCAAGCACTCGCGCAGCATCTTATGACCGCAGTTAGGATAGCCTTATGATGCGTCCTTATTGTTGTATTGACAGGTTAACGACTTGTATCTTCCTGACCTACCTAATTATCCAATCTGGGAAAGGAAACCTACAGTTTAACGTAGAATCCAAACCACGCGTCGTTCCTGTTGACTCTCCACATCCTTGGGAGGTGACGGCTAGGTTAAAACACAGACTGAAATCTCCGTGGTCTAACCAGGAATCGATCCCGTCACCTTTCGGTTTCCACGTAAGCGCTTAACCGCTGGACCACAAGGTCCGACTGAAACGATAATTATCAAAGAACAAACGAAACAAGTAGAAGGATTTGTACGTTCACCAAACAAGACACAGGAACAGTAGCGTCGTATCACAGTAAGGAACTCGAAACGTTTAGCTCTGGAAAGGAGCATGTAGAAGACTAGTGACTCAAGTTTACAAGAATAATCGACCACGCAGTTGATAAACATTTACCTAATAGAAAATTGGCAACCAAGACATGAGTATTATAATTTAGTGCCAAAGAAGGTCGCCGATCTGGGAGACATTTTGTCTAAAGTGATTTAATCATTAATGATGGGAAAGGCCTTTCATGGTATGCAGCCACTGTAGACAGACTTCTAAGGAAACAGAAACTCTTGCATAATAGATGTAAAACAAAGCGTAGGGCTATAGACAGAGAGATGCTGAAGGAAACGCGTTACGGTTAACGGAGCGCAATACGTGAGGCCTTCGCTTATGACCACAGCAGAATATTGTCGAAACTTCTCTCACAAAATCCGGAGAAATTTTGCTCATATGTATAGGCTGTTAGTGTTACCAAAGTTAAGTGTACATAACCTCAGGGTCGAGACAGGAACAAAATTTGAGGGTAATAAAGCACTGCTGAACTCCGTTTACAAATGTTCCTTTAGAAAGGAAAAATTAGGAGTGTTTCTTCAATTTAATTCTTTCACCACTACGAAGATCAGTGATGAGAAACAGCTAAAATCGCTAAAATTGAAAAAAGCATTAGGGTTCGTTGGAATCACTATCAGACTGCGGCTCGGTTAGCCCCCTTTTAACCATAATCTACCGTAGATTCCCTCAAGAAAAAAAAAACCGTGCCCAGTACTTGGAAGAAAGCACAGGTCATACCCCTCTACAAGAAGAGTAACGTAAGTAATGCACATAACTACCGTACAGTATCATTGACACCCATTTGTTGTTGAATCTTAGAACTTATTCTGAGCTCAATGGTGATGAGGCATCCCGAACAGAAAGATCTAAAAATGGTTCAAATGGCTCTGAGCACTATGGGACTCAACTTCTGAGGTCATTAGTCCCCTAGAACTTAGAACTAGTTAAACCTAAGGACATCACAAACATCCATGCCCGAGGCAGGATTCGAACCTGTGACCGTAGCGGTCTTGCGGTTCCAGACTGCAGCGCCTTTAACCGCACGGCCACTTCGGCCGGCACAGAAAGATCTCCTCCACGCCAGCCAGCATGGATTCTGAAGACATCGATCACTTGAAACTCAACTCGCGCTTTTCTCACATGATATTCTGAACACCATGGATCAAGGCAGTCAGGTAGATACAGTATTTCCATAATTTCCAAAAAAACATTTGACTCAGTACCAAAACTTCACTTATTATTGAAACTGGACTACCATTTCTTGGATGGAGAGTCGTCGACAGATGTAGAAGTAACATCAAATGTGACTCAAGGAAGTATTTCCGAACCCTTGCTGTTTACATTGTATATTAATAACCTTGCCAGAAGACTGGAAGTGTCCACTTATCCACGTACTCCTCACGAAAGGTGACAGGACAGACGTAAATAACTACAAAGGGATCTTTCTCCTTCAAATCGTAAACAAGATATTCTCATCACGTTTACTTTAAAGAACACACGCACGTCTTGAACATAAGACCGGCGAATACCAAGCGGGGTTACGATCAGAGCGCTCGTGAGCAGAACAATCCTCAACCTAAATACAAATATATAAAGCAATCCGAAACAGCGCAATCATCTACACTTTCATCGAGTTGAAGATGACATATGTTCTGTTGACTGACAGACCGAGCGAGGTGGCGCAGTGGTTAGACACTGGACTCGCATTCGGGAGGAAGACGGTTCAATCCCGCGTCCGGCCATCCTGACTTAGGTTTTCCGTGATTTCCCTAAATCGCTCCAGGCGAATGCCGAGATGGTTCCTTTCAAAGGGCACGGCCGACTTCCCTCCCCGTCCTTCACTAATCCGATGAGACCGATGACCTCGCTGTCTGGTCTCCTTCCCCAAACAACCTAACCCAACCCTCTGTTGACTGACAGTCTCTTTTTGACATCCTAGAAAGTCACGGATTAGACCCAAAGACAGTAAACCTCATCAAGGACACAAAGCGCAAAGTAAAAGTTATGGGAAAAATGTCAGAGTCCTTTGCATTTGAAAACAGTTTTTGCCATAGAGATGGACTGTCAGCACACCTTCTCAGTCTCAACCCAGACGAAGTCTTTAGGGAACGGGAAGAAGAATTAAAAAACCAAAATCTCTGGAAGGCTACTAAACTTGGACGGACTGAAGTCGAGTTTAAAATCGCTTGCTTAATTTTCGCAGAAGATTTAACGATACTACCGGATAGTGAAATCATAGCAATAAAAACGATAGAAATCCCCAAAAAATGCGCTGAAAGGGATGGCCTACAAGTCTGTTTTGAAACAACTCAGTTCATTTGCATTAAATTTAGCTATCAGAAATTAAACACGAATTACGGTCAGGTCAGACACCTCAAGTATCCCAGTGAGATCAGACAACCAATTGGGACTGAAGTGGAAGCACAGAGAGCTTGATTAGGAAAAAATCAAGAGAGTGTATAGGAGAACGGATGACATCTAAACAACATACTACAATACAGTGACCGAACTTGAAGTTCTGTACAAAAGCGAAACTTTCTCAATAGAACAGGCGGTTTGGAACACACCCTGAAGGAAATAACGTTTATGAAGAAAATTCCTGGCCCATAAAAATCGAAGAATGGATACAGACTGCAATCTCGTAAGGTAACACGAAAATTATCAAGCCCGGTAGCAGGACATTAGAAAAAGAAGACTGAAATTTTGTGGGCACGTTTACATATTTCCAACAATAAGGTCTACGCAAAACACCATGACACATTACTGTCCACTCACATTAATGTGACCACTGCGTATGTTCGACGTCAACGCGCAATAACCACTCGCAGATGGCAGCTGGCAACACTAGCACTGTCGGGCAGATAAAAGTGTCAGGGGGGACGCAGATAACAATGCAGTCGTTCTACATCTACATCTACATCCGTACTCCGCAAGCCACCTGACGGTGTGTGGCGGAGGGTACCTTGAGTACCTCTATCGGTTCTCCCTTATATTCCAGTCTCGTATTGTTCGTGGAAAGTAGGATTGTCGGTATGCCTCTGTGTGGGCTCTAATCTCTCCGATTTTATCCTCATAGTCTCTTCGCGAGATATACGTAGGACGGAGAAATATAGTGCTTGACTCCTCGGTGAAGGTATGTTCTCGAAACTTCAACAAAAGCCCGTACCGAGCTACTGAGCGTCTCTCCTGCAGACTCTTCCCCTGGAGTTTATCTATCATCTCCGTAACGCTTTCGCGATTACTAAATGATCCTGTAACGAAGCGCCCTGCTCTCCGTTGGATCTTCTCTATCTCTTTATCAACCGTATCTGGTACGGATCCCACACTGGTGAGCAGTATTGTAGCATTGGGCGAACACGCGTACTGTAACCTACTTCCTTCGTTTTCGGATTGCATTTCCTTAGGAGTCTTCCAATGAATCTCAGTCTGGCATCTGCTTTACCGACGATCAACTTTATATGATCATCCCATTTTAAATCACTCCTAATGCGTACTCCCAGATAATTTATGGAATTAACTGCTTCCAGTTGCTGACCTGCTATATTGTAGCTAAATGATAAGGGATCTTTCTTTCTATGTATTCGCAGCATATTACACTTGTCTACATTGAGATTCAATTGCCATTCCCTGCACCATGCGTCAATTCGCTGCAGATTCTCCTGCATTTCAGTACAATTTTCCATTGTTACAACCTCTCGATATACCACAGCATCATCCGCAAAAAGCCTCAGTGAACTTCAGATGTCATCCACAAGGTCATTTATGTATATTGTGAATAGCAACGGTCCTACGACACTCCCCTGCGGCACATCTGAAACCACTCTTACTTCGGAAGACTTCTCTCCATGGCGAATGACATGCTGCGTTCTGTTATCTAGGAAATCTTCAATCCAATCACAAAATTGGTCTGATAGTCCACATGCTCTTACTTTGTTCATCAAACGACTGTGGGGAACTGTATCGGACGCCTTGCGGAAGTCAAGAAACACGGCATCTACCTGGGAACCCGTGTCTATGGCCCTCTGAGTCTCGTGGACGAATAGCGCGAGCTGGGTTTCACATGATCGTCTTTTTCGAAACCTATGCTGATTCCTACAGAGTAGATTTCTAGTCTCCAGAAAAGTCATTATACTCGAACATAATACGTGTTCCAAAATTCTACAACTGATCGACGTAATGCGGGAACGGAGCGCTTTATGTGACGTCCAACACGGAATGACCATTGGCTTTCAGGCCAAGGCTGGAAGCATTTCGAAACAACCAAACTTAAAACGGTTCGCGTGTCACCGTGGTTAAAGTACGCCGTGCATGGCAAAACAGCGCTATCCAAAACCGGCACTGAGGGAGCTACGGTGTACCACGATCCATAGATGACAGCCGTGAACGACGGTTACGGAGATGTGTACGGGCGAATAGACGTGCAGCTGTTACGCATCTGAAAGCCCAAATGAACCAAGGGGCTACCAGCAGTGTCTCCTAAACGACCGTTCACCGAACGTCGCTGCGTATGGATGCGCACTGGAAGAAAGCGGACTACCTGCGCAGTGGGGCCAGCGCGACGCGGTTCCACCAAGCGCAGAAAATATCCCCTTGTTATCTAACGAGGCAGCACACAATGAGAGCCGGTTGGCGTTGCCGATCGACGCGGTCTTGCGCCTTCCCGCAAGCCGGGATGAACGAGACATTCTTTGCCCGCTTTCGGTGCGCAGATTGGCGATGCGCTGCGCTGGCGGAATCGAGACGCACGCCCTGCAAACTTTCTCGAACGATTTTACAGAAACTATTCACACAAAAATTTGTTTTCACGTCACTTGTAGCTTCGTATGTCACTTTCATGGTGAAGTTCCCCAAGTTTCGATAATGGGTATATTATTGTGATATTCTCATTCCAGTACAGCGCCACGTGAAATTCGAAAAAAAACTACCATGAAAAATATAGGTCACTATGATTTAGCGTTTGGTGCGTATTACATGATGTGCTGCTGCGAACTAAATTTAGCTAAGATATTGAATTTTTCTTTAGATTTGGGAGGAGTTCTGTACCTGTTTCCAATCTCAAGAAAATGGAATTTATGTAGCACGTATATTTCCAGCTGCACACGCGCGGGTATGAAATATTCATGATACACCTTATATCTTCTAAACCATTCGAGATATCGATACGAGATTTGGCGAGTGATACCACCCAAACAGGAGAGTGTTTTACTATATGGTAACTATATGGTTGACAGGTTTAATTTTGCTTTTTTCGTCAAAACAAACTATAAATTGCAGAAACTCAACTTCTAATTGCTGTTGCGACAGAATCCTGAAACAGAGCGTCTTATTAAACAAGCAATAGGTGATCAGGGTGGTCAATACCTTACGGGAAACCTCACTGTGTCGGTTTGTTGTAATACATGATAAGAAATTTCACATTTATTTTCATGCTAGCAAATTCTGTTTTCAATAGCTATCGAAAACTCTCAAAAAGTCCCAGAACTGGGTTAAAAAACTAAGATAAAAACCATAGCTTCCGCTATATCGTTGTAGATAAGTTCCTTACATTAACTATATAACAAAATACTCTCTCATCTTTGCATGGTATCGCTTGCCAAAATCTCGGATTGATGTCTTGAACTGTTTATTTAGGAGATATGGCGTATGTTACGAGTATTTCATTCTCATACGCGTGCAGTCGGAAGCGTACGTGCAACATAAACTCCACTTTCTCAGGATTGGAGGCAGGTGGAAACCTCCTCTCAAGTCTAAAGAAAAATTCAGTATCAGAGCTGAATTTCATTCACAGCAACATTCGATGTAATATGCACCAAATGCAAAATCATAACAATCCGAATTTTTCATTGCAAACTTTCCCGAATTTCGCGCAGCGTCTTACTTGAATGAGAATATCACAACAAGTATGACTTGTAACGACGTATAAATCTATGCGTAACGCAAAAATCAATTTTTTTATGAATAGTTTTTGTAAAATCGTGTGAGAAAGACTACAGAGTTAACAGAGAGCGCATGATGTTTTATCGGTAATGGCACTGCTGCCCCTTCACTACCATGCTGAACAGCGTCCTCTGTGTGCACATATAGGTGCGTATAGCTGCGATGGGGCAATTCAAGGTTTCACAAACCTCGCAATGTACTTGCATGGTTCAAAGGACACCAGGGTGAGTTTATCGTACCCCCTTGGCCGCCTAACTCACTGGGTTTAAACCCGATCGAGTATCTGTATACCCACCTCGACAGGGCTGTACGCCCCATGAATCCTCAGTTGATAAACCTCCAGTCCCTGTTAGTACCTTCCAGAACATAATTACTCCTCTTGCTGCTCGTCTTGCAGCGGTCCGCGATGCAAAAGGTTGCTATTCGGGCTTTTGATAGGTAGTCACATTAATGTGACTGAATAGTGTATATAATTCTCTGCCTCGTGATGACCGGGCGTTGTGTGCTGTCCTTACGTTAGTTAGGTTTAAGTAGTTCTAAGTTCTAGGGGACTGATGACCATAGATGTTAAGTCCCATAGTGCTCAGAGCCATTTGAACCAGTGTATATAAAAATATTAAGCATATATCATGGATCCCCTCCCCCCATGAACCATGGACCTTGCCGTTGGTGGGGAGGCTTGCGTGCCTCAGCGATACCGATAGCCGTACCGTAGGTGCAACTACAACGGAGGGGTATCTGTTGAGAGGCCAGACAAACGCGTGGTTCCTGAAGAGGGGCAGCAGCCTTTTCAGTAGTTGCAGGGACAACAGTCTGGATGATTGACTGATCTGGCCCTGTAACACTAACCAAAACGGCCTTGCTGTGCTGGTACTGCGAACGGTTGAAAGCAAGGGGAAACTACAGCTGTAATTTTTCCAGAGGGCATGCACCTTTACTGTATGGTTAATGATGATGGCGTCCTCTTGGGTAAAATATTCCGGAGGTAAAATAGTCCTCCATTCGGATCTCCGGGCGGGGTTTACTCAGGAGGACGTCGTTCTCAGGAGAAAGAAAACTGGCGTTCTACGGATCGGAGCGTGGAATGTCAGATCCCTTAATCGGGCAGGTACGTTAGCAAATTTAAAAAGGGAAATGGATAGGTTAAAGTTAGATATAGTGGGAATTAGTGAAGTTCGGTGGCAGGAGGAACAAGAATTCTGGTCAGGTGAATACAGGGTTATAAATACAAAATCAAATAGGGGTAATGCAGGAGTAGGTTTAATAATGAATAAAAAAAAAATAGGAGTGCGGGTAAGCTACTACAAACAGCATAGTGAACGCATTATTGTGGCCAAGATAGACACAAAGCCCACGCCTACTACAGTAGTACAAGTTTATATGCCAACTAGCTCTGCAGATGATGAAGAAATAGATGGAATGTATGATGAAATAAAAGAAATTATTCAGGTAGTGAAGGGAGACGAAAATTTAATAGTCATGGGTGACTGGAATTCGTCAGTAGGAAAAGGGAGAGAAGAAAACATAGTAGGTGAATATGGATTGGGGGGAAGAAATGAAAGAGGAAGCCGTCTGGTAGAATTTTGCACAGAACATAACTTAATCATAGCTAACACTTGGTTCAAGAATCATAAAAGAAGGTTGTATACGTGGAAGAATCCTGGAGATACTAAAAGGTATCAGATAGATTATATAATGGTAAGACAGAGATTTAGGAACCAGGTTTTAAATTGTAAGACATTTCCAGGGGCAGATGTGGAGTCTGACCACAATCTGTTGGTTATGACCTGTAGATTAAAACTGAAGAAATGCAAAAGGTGGGAATTTAAGGAGATGGGACCTGGATAAACTGACTAAACCAGAGGTTGTACAGAGTTTCAGGGAGAGCGTAAGGGAACAATTGACAGGAATGGGGGAAAGAAATACAGTAAAGAAGAATGGGTAGCTTTGAGGCGGATGAAGTAGTGAAGGCAGCAGAGGATCAAGTAGGTAAAAAGACGAGGGCTAGTAGAAATCCTTGGGTGACAGAAGAAATATTGAATTTAATTGATGAAAGGAGAAAATATAAAAATGCAGTAAATGAAGCAGGCAAAAAGGAATACAAACGTCTCAAAAATGAGATCGACAGGAAGTGCAAAATGGCTAAGCAGGATGGCTAGGGGACAAATGTAAGGATGTAGAGGCTTATCTCACTAGGGGTAAGATAGATACTGCCTACAGGAAAATTAAAGAGACCTTTGGAGAAAAGAGAACCACTTGTATGAATATCAAGAGCTCAGATGGAAATCCAGTTCTAAGCAAAAAAGGGAAAGCAGAAAGGTGGAAGGAGTATATAGAGGGTCTATACAAGGGAGATGTACTTGAGAACAATATTATGGAAATGGAAGAGGATGTAGATGATGATGAAATGGGAAATACGATACTGCGTGAAGAGTTTGACAGAGCACTGAAAGACCTGAGTCGAAACAAGGCCCCGGGAGTAGACAATATTCCATTAGAACTACTGACAGCCTTGGGAGAGCCAGCCCTTACAAAACTCTACCATCTGGTGAGCAAGATGTATGAAACAGGCGAAATACCCTCAGACTTCAAGAAGAATATAATAATTCCAATCCCAAAGAATGCAGGTGTTGACAAATGAGAAAATTAACCGAACTATCAGTCTAATAAGTCACGGCTGCAAAATACTAACAGGAATTCTTTACAGACGAATGGAAAAACTAGTTGAAGCCGACCTCGGGGAAGATCAGTTTGGATTCCGTAGAAATGTTGGAAGACGTGAGGCAATATTGACCCTACGACTTATCTTAGAAGGAAGATTAAGGAAAGGCAAGCCTACGTTTCTAGCATTTGAAGACTTAGAGAAAGCTTTTGACAATGTTGACTGGAATACGCTCTTTCAAATTCTGAAGGTGGCAGGGGTAAAATGCAGGGAGCGAAAGGCTATTTACAATTTGTACAGAAACCAGATGGCAGTTATAAGAGTCGAGGGGAGTGAAAGGGAAGCAGTGGTTGGGAAGGGAGTGAGACAGGTTTGTAGTCTCTCCCCAATGTTATTCAATCTGTATATTGAGCAAGCAGTGAAGGAAACAAAAGAAAAATTCGGAGTAGGAATTAAAATCCATGGAGAAGAAATTAAAACTTTGAGGTTCGCCGATGACATTGTAATCCTGTCAGAGACAGCAAAGGACTTGGAAGAGCAGTTGAATGGAATGGATAGTGTCTTCAAGGGAGGACGTAAGATGAACATCAACAAAAGCAAAACGAAGTAATGGAATGTAGTCGAATTAAGTCGGGTGATGGTGAGGGAATTAGATTAGGAAATGAGACACTTAAAGTAGTAAAGGAATTTTGCTATTTGGGGAGCAAAATAACTGTTGATGGTCGAAGTAGAGAGGATATAAAGTGTAGACTGGCAATGGCAAGGAAAGCGTTTCTGAAGAAGAGAAATATGTTAACATCGAGTATAGATTTAGGTGTCAGGAAGTCGTTTCTGAAAGTATTTGTATGAAGTGTAGCCATTTATGGAAGTGAAACTTGGACGGTAAATAGTTTGGACAAGAAGAGAATAGAAGCTTTCGAAATGTGGTGTTACAGAAGAATGCTGAAGATTATATGGGTAGATCACATAACTAATGAGGAGGTATTGAATAGGATTGGGGAGAAGAGAAGTTTGTGGCACAACTTGACTAGAAGAAGGGATCGGTTGGTAGGACATGTTCTGAGGCATCAAGGGATCACCAATTTATTACTGGAGGGTAGCGTGGAGGGTAAAAATCATAGAGGGAGACCAAGAGATGAATATACTAAACAGATCCAGAAGGTACTGGGAGATGAAGAAGCTTGCACAGGATAGAGTAGCATGGAGAGCTGCATCAAACCAGTCTCAGGACTGAAGACCACAACAACAACATCATGGATCCAACAAGTTAACTGGACCTCAGAAGAGTCTGGATAGAATCACGAAAGTAGGAGACAGTAAACTGTGAAGTGAAAAGGTAAAACGCTGAGTAGTACAGCCAGAGTATGACGTGTGATCCAACATTAATAATAATAATAATAATAATAATAATAATAATAATAATCTCACAGACAGCACTGAAAGATTTAAGTCGAAACAAGGCCCCGGGAGTAGACAACATTCCATTAGAACTACTGATAGCCTTGGGAGAGCCAGCCCTGACAAAACTCTACCATCTCGTGAGCAAGATGTATGAGACAGGCGAAATACCCTCAGAATTCAAGAAGAATAGAGTAATTCCAATCCCAAAGAAAGCAGGTGTTGACAGATGTGAAAATTACCGAACTATCAGTTTAAAAAGCCACGGCAGCAAAATACTAACACGGATTCTTTACAGACGAATGGAAAAACTAGTAGAAGCCGATCTCGGGGAAGATCAGTTTGGATTCCGTAGAAATGTTGGAACAAGTGAGGCAATATTGACCCTACGACTTATCTTAGAAGGAAGATTAAGGAAAGGCAAACCTACGTTTCTAGCATTTGAAGACTTAGAGAAAGCTTTTGACAATGTTGACTGGAATACTCTCTTTCACATTCTGAAGGTGGCAGGGGTCAAATACAGGGAGCGAAAGGCTATTTACAATTTGTACAGAAACCAGATGGCAGTTATAAGAGTCGAGGGGAATGAAAGGGAAGCAATGGTTGGGAAGGGAGTGAGACAAGGTTGTAGCCTATCCCTGATGTTATTCATTCTGTATATTGAGCAAGCAGCAAAGGAAACAAAAGAAAAATTCGGAGTAGGAATTAAAATCCATGGAGAAGAAATAGAAACTTTTAGAATCGCCGATGACATTATAATTCTGTCTGAGACAGCAAAGGACCCGGCAGAGCAGCTGAACGGAATGGACAGTGTCTTGAAAGGAGGATATAAGATGAACATCAACAAAAGCAAAGCGAGGATAATGGAATGTAGTCGAATTAAATCGGATGAAGCTGAGGGTATTAGGTTAGGAAACGAGACGCTTAAAGTAGTAAATGAGTTTTGCTATTTGGGAAGCAAAAGGAGAGGATATAAAATGTAGACTGGCAATGGCAAGGAATGCGTTTCTGAAGAAGAGAAATACGTTCACATCGAGTATAGATTTAAGTGTCAGGAAGTCTTTTCTGAATGTATTTGTATGGAGTGTAACCATGTATGGAAGTGAAACGTAGACGATAAACAGTTTAGACAAGAAGAGAATAGAAGCTTTCGAAATGTGGTGTTACAGAAGAATGCTGAAGATTAGATGGGTAGGTCACATAACTAATGAGGTATTGAATAGAATTGGGGAGAAGAGAAGTTTGTGGCACAACTTGACTAGAAGAAGGTATCGGTTAGTAGGACATATTCTGAGGCATCAAGGGATCACCAATTTAGTATTGGAGTGCAGCGCGGAGGGTAAAAATCGTAGAGGGAGAATAAGAGATGAATACACTAAGCAGATCCAGAAGGATGTAGGTTGCAGTAGGTACTGGGAGATGAAGAAGCTTGCACAGTATAGAGTAGCATGGAGAGCTGCATCAAACCAGTCTCTGGACTGAAGACCACAACAACAACAATCTCACATACTATGTTAATAGTAATCTCAGACATTTCGGAGATGATGCAGTTATGTATAATGAAGTACAGGACGGTTATAATTAAACTTTCCCTATTTAACACGTTACAACACGGAAATTAATTTTCGTATGAGTACCAAACTTGGTAGCAATAATGTCAAGGACATGGGGAAGAGAAATAATGCAGAATAAATTCAATTGAAACACTTTTAATGTTCTGCTAAGTACAGCATACCATTACACACTTGTACCATTACTGCTGAAGAAAAAGGGGGCTCAATATGGCGCCCATCATTGTCCAGAAAAGTATGATAACGCAGGATCGCATTCTTCACACCAGAACGAAGCATGTCCGTAGGTATGATGGCTACCTCTCTTGATATGCTGCGCTTCAGATCAGCACATGTGTGAATGTTCCCCTGGTAAACGCTGTTCTTCAGGTAGCCCCACAACCTCAAATCGCAGGGAGTGAGATCAGGTGGTCCTGCCGGCCAAGCATTTGGAAATGATCGGCTGATAATTCGATCGTTTCCAAATGTGTTTCAGAGAAGCAGGTGAATATCACGAGCGATGTGTGTTGGGGCCCCATCTCGCATGAAATTTGTTGAAGTCAAAGCATCTCTCTCCTGTAGGGCGGGTAAAACATGCTGGCGAAGCGTATTGCAGTAGCGCTGGCCAGTCATACTGCACGTTTTTGATCCTTGAGCGCCAACTTGTACGAAAAAGAATGGGTCAATGATGAACGTAGCCGTAAGCCACACCATACGGTGACACGTTCACCATACAGAGGAGCTGCATACATAGTGAGTGGAGGTGAAGATCCCCACTTTCGGCAATTCTGTGTGTTCATCTCACCCGTTAGAGAAAAAATGAGCTTCGTCTGTCCGTAGTAAGGTCCACGGCTCGCCCTCGTCAACGTCAATCCTTGCGAGAAAGTAGAGAGCGAACTCAACAAGTCGTTGTGCGTCCTGGTGCAAGCTGCTGTACGTCACGTATATTGTACGGATACGATTTGAGAATGGTACGAAGCATCTTCCGTACAGTAGATGGCGGGATGTTCAACAGTCGTGACACTGCACTTCGCACTGCCTGACGGTCGGGAATTGCCTGCAGCGTCGTCTGCCATAGCAGCAACGATTTCATAAACCAAATGTGGTGCAAACGGTTGTCAGCCTCTTCCCGGAGCGACGTCCAGCTCTCCAGTTCTTTCAAACTTCTTCATCGTGCTCCGCACAGCAGGTGGAGAAAGAGGACCCTTCCGTAATTCTTTCAGCGGGCGATATTCTCGAAGTGCAGCTGCAACATTATTATTGTTGTGATAATAGGGCTTCACCAATAATGCCCCGCTCCTTTTGTCCAAGCTCATGTTGACACATCAAGAAGTGCACTGCGACTGGTCAGGTGTGTGAGACGATGACTGATCACGGCACCTGGTGGCCATAATTGCAACTGGACGGTGGCGCTATGACACATGGATAGCTAGCACCTCAAACTCTGGACATTATAGCTGCCAAGTTTGGTACTCGTACGGTAATTAGTTTCCGTGCTATAAGGTGTTAAACGCGGAAAGTTTAATTATAACCACACGGCATTGTTTGAAAACAGCCACACAATTATTCAGTCGGATCTTCTTGAGATGTTAAAGTGGTGCAAAGATTATCATCTTGCTCCAGATGTTCAGGAATGTAAAATCGTGCACTTCACGAAACGAATAAACGTAGTACCCTCTGACTGAAGTATCACTGAGCTACAACTGGAATCGCTCAACACATACAAACACCTTGGTGTGATGGTTTGTAGAGAGATTCGATGAAAAAATCACATAGGCTGAGTCGTAGGTAGTGCAGGTGGCAGACTTGGCTTCATTGCTCGAATAAATAGAGAAACACAGTCAGTATACAAAGTAGACTGCATAAAAACCCTTGTGCAACCCACCCTGGAATATTAATCAAGTGTTTATGCCCCATATAAGACTAACAGGGGATATTGAGCGTATACGAAAAAGGACGTCATGAATGATTGCTGATTTATTTTACTCATGGGAGACTGACACGTAGTTGGACAAGAAACTGAACTGGCAAACACTTGAAAATAGACGCAAATTCTCCAGAGAAAGCCTACTTACAGAGTTTGAAGAACCAGCTGTAAATGCTGAATCTAGGAATATACCACGAACCCCCGTGTCTCGCTCACATAGTGATCGCTAAGATAAGAGGAGACTAATTGCAGCACACACAGAGACATTTAAAATGGTTAAAATGGCTCTGAGCATTATGGGACTTAACATCTGAGGTCATCAGTCCCCTAGAACTTAGAACTACTTAAACCTAACTAAGGACATTGTGGTGTCACCGCCAGACACCACACTTGCTAGGTGGTAGCCTTTAAATCGGCCGCGGTCCCTTAGTATATGTCGGACCCGCGTGTCGTCACTATCAGTGATTGCAGACCGAGCGCCGCCACACGGCGGGTCTAGAGAGACTTCCTAGCACTCGACCCAGTTGTACAGCCGACTTTGCTAGCGATGGTTCACTGACAAATTACGCTCTCATTTGCCGAGACGATAGTTAGCATAGCCTTCAGCTACGTCATTTGCTACGACCTAGCAAGGCGCCATTATCATTTGCTAATTATCTTGTGATGCATGTACCGTCAGACCGATGTTTACCAATTATGGATTAAAGTTAAATATTCCAGAAGCTATGTACCTTTTTTGCTAGTATAATTACTTTACCTGTTAGAGACCTCACGCCAGCCTGCGTGAGCTTAAACGCGTGCCTTTCGGCTATCTCCTAGTGGCTTGGCTGTCTTGCCAAGTCACAACAGACATCACACACGTCCATGCCCGAGGCAGAATTCGAACCTGCGACCGTAGCAGTCGCGCGGTTCCGGACTGAAGCGCCTAGAACCGCTCGGCCATCGCGGCCGGCAGGCATCTAAACAAGCATTCTTCCGCGCTACAAGCGTAAATGGAACAATAAAAAGCCCTAATAAGTGGTACAATGGGAATTACCCTTTGGCATGCACTTCACAGTGGTTTTCAGAATATGCCATAGGTTGAAAATACCGCCACAGTTGTAAGGTTTTTTTATTTACAACATGACCGGTTTCGGGCTCTTATACGCCCATCTTCAGGTGTTATTAGTTTGTGATGTGACCCCGAGCGCCGCGATGGACTAGTACAGGACGCGGTGTATTACCAGCGAGCGCAGAAACTAGCCGTGTTCTAAATAAAAGAACCTTACAACTGTAGCGGTATTTTCAACTTCTGGTATAATGCTCTGTTGCTGATGTTCCTCCGACAGGATTATGTGTAGTTTCAGAATATGGATGTAGATGTAAATTAAGAGCACAGCGTATTATCAAATTCATTACTGTTTTTGATATGATACTAGAGAACAGACTAACCATTCGTTCCAGGTTTCTCACTGAGTTAAAGAAAGATAGCTTTTGAGAAAAGAGAAGTATCTGTGTAAGTACTAAGAGCTCAGATGCCTAACCAGTACTATGCAGAGAGGGAAAATGTGAAACGAGTATACAGACGCTCTATATAGAGCATAAAATTTGAGGATAATGTTATAGAAACAGAAGAGGAAGTAGATAGTGAAATGAGACATATTGTAGTGCGAGAATATTTTTTCAGAACCTTGAAAGATATAAGCCGAGACAAGAAGCCTGGGATAGACAACATTCTCTCAGAGTTACGGAGATCCATTGGAGAGCAAACGACGACAAAAATATTCCATCTTGTGTGCAAGCAATATGACACCTGTGACATACTCTCAGACTTCAAGAAGAATGTAAGAATTACAACTGTAAAGGAGACACCTGTGACAGGTGTGAATATTATTGAACCATCAGTTCAATCGGTCATGGTTGCAAAATACTAACGCATATTACATACAGAAGAATGGGAAGACTGGTAGAACCTGATCTCAAGGAATGTTTGTGTAGGTTCAAGAGAAACTGAGGAACACGCGGTGCAATAATGACTCTAAGACTTATCTTAGAAGTGAAAAACTTTCTACAAATTGTACAGGGATCAGACTGCAATAATGAGATTCGGAACACATGAAAAGGCAGCAGTAGTTGAGGCAGTTGTATTTTAGCCCCGTCGTTATTCAGTCTGCATTCAAACAGTAAAGGAAATTTACAAGAACTTTGTACTGTAAAAGAAATCACAGTTAAAGGACAATAAATAAAATTGTTTAGGTTTCCTGATGATATTGTAATTCTGCCACAGAGGTCAAAAGGACATAAAAGATCAGTCAACGGAATGGACATTATCTTGAAAAGTAGTTTTCAAATGAACATCAACAAAAGTAAAACAAAAGCCAAACAAAGGGAATGGAATGTAGTCGAATTATATAAGGTGATGATCTGGGAATTAGATAAGAAAATGAGCAGAAAAATAAGTGACTACGTTCAAAGAAGGAGGAATTAAAATGGCGAAAAGTGTTTCTGAAGAAGAGAAATTTGTTCAAATCAGATACAAATTTAAATGTTGTAAAGTCTTTTGTGAAGGTATTTGTCTGGAGTGTAGTCTTGTACAGAAATATTAAGTGAACTAGAAACAGTTCAGAAAAGAAGGAGAATTCTGAAGATTAGACTGGTAGACTGGGTAACTAATGAGGAATTAGGCAGAAAAGAAATTTATTGGACAACTTGATAAGCGAAGACATCTGTTGATAGGACACATCATGAGGCGGTAAGTGTGTGTGTGTGTGTGTGTGTGTGTGTGTAGGAATGCAAAAGCTGAAATGCTTAACTCCGTTTTTAAATGTTCCTTTACATAGGAAAACCCAGGAGAATTGCCCCACTGACACGTGCTCGTGCTGTTGAGAAATAGCTGAAATCGTTAAAATTGAACAAAGCTCCAGGGCCTGATTGAATCCCCGTCAGATTCTATACTGAATTTGCGGCTGAGTTGGCCCCTCTTCTCACTATAACTACCGGAGATCCCTAAAACAAAAAACCTTACCCAGTTCTTGGAAAAAGGCACAGGTCATACCCGTCTACAAGAAGGGTAGTACAAGTGATCCAGAAAACTACCGTCCAGTGTCCTTTACATCGATTTGTTGTAGAGTCATGTGAAACCCAACTCGGACTTCTCTCACATGACACAGTGAAACCTTTATATCAAGGCAACCAGGTAGATGTTGTGTTTATTGATTTCCGAAAAGCATTTGACTCAGTACTGCACCTACTCTTATTGTCAAAAGTACGATTGTATGCTGTATCAAGTGAAATCTGTGGCTGGACTGAGGACTTTTTAGTAGGGAGAACACAGCATGTTATCTTGGATGGAGAGTCATCGTGAGATGTAGCAGTAACTTCCGGTGTGCTCAACAGAAGTGTGTTGGGACCCTTGCTGTTCATGTTGTGTATTAATGACCTTGCAGACCATATTAATAGCAAAATCAAGCTTTTTGCAGATGATGCAGTATCCTATAATGAAGTAATATCAGAGAGAAGCTGCGTAAATATTCAGTCAGATCTCGATAGGATTTCAGCATGGTGCAGAGATTGGCAACTTGTTCTAAATGCCCAGAAATGTTAAATTTTGCACGTAGTATCCTATGATTATAATACCAATGAGTCACTGTTGGAATCGGCCAACTCATACAAATACATGGATGTAACACTTTGTCGGTATATTAACATTTGTGGGTAGAGCAGGTGGTAGACGTCGGTTTATTGGTAGATTACTGGGGAAGTGCAATCAGTCTAGAAATGAGATTGCTTACAAATCACTGGCGCGACACGTTCTAGAATATTGCTCAAGTGTGTGGGACCCGTACCAGATAGGACTAACAAGGGATATTGAATGTATACAAAGAAGAGCAGCACGAATGGTCACAGGTTTGTTTAATCCACGGGAGAGGGCCACAGAGACTATCCCAAGAAAGTCTATTAATAAAGATTCAGGAACCGACGACATTAAATGATATGCCACAACCCCCTACGTATCGCTTATATAGGAATCGCGAGGATAAGATTAGAATAATTATTGCACGCACAATGGCATTCAAACAATCATTCTTCTCACACTCCGTACGTGAATGGAACAGGAAGAATCTCTAATAACTGGTACAATGGGGCATGCCCTCTGCCATGCACCTCACGGTGATTTGCAGAGTATAGATGTATATGTAGATGTAGAGGGGGCGAGGGGGGGGGGAGAAGTAAAAATTGTAGAGGGAGTCCAAACCTTTCCCGCAGTACACAAGTCCACACGAATGTAATTTGTGGTAGTCATGCACAGGCGAAGAGGATTGCACAGCGCAGAGAGTTTCAGTAACCCAGTCGTCGGAGACAACAAAGTTTTAATGTGAAAGAATTTATTGAAGGTTGTGACATAGTTACTTTGCTGATACTGTACAAGATCCCACTAGTTAGTGTTCGTGCACAAAACGAAGCAATAAGCTGGACAGTGTGCGATTTGCAGGGGGGGATGGTGGGGATTCCCCCCCCCCCCCCCTCTGCATCAGACCATCCCCTCCTCTGGTTTTAGTTTATGCATCCCAACCTGGGTTGTTTATTTCCCACGCACTGGAGTAAAACTTTACATATAATTTAAATTTGTGGAGCCGAACACTGAAAGTTTTTAATACAGTCTTACTATTAATATGTATGCTTATTAATTTTGAAAAAGTGTTATGTAGTAGGTAAGCATTTCAAAACATTTACAACTAAACGATAAGACGACGCACGCCACATTTCCGTAGCACGCCGCAATGTTGCAAGACGTCGCCCCAGCGTAAACGAGGCTTTAGAGCCAGGTCTGTATTGTATGGTGGATGTGATGTGTTGCGTACGAAACTAAAACCTGCCATCAGATCCAAACGTCGTGGAAAACTGCGAAGAGGTGTCATCCTGCAGCAAGATAACGCTCGCCCACATTCTGCCAAACGGACAGCCGACGCAATAAAGGAGTTGAGATTCGAGGTGCTGGAACATCCACCATACAGTCCAGACCTGGCTCCAAGCGATTTTCACATGTTTGGACCCTTAATGGAAGCACTACAGGGAAGAAGATTTGAAAGTGACGACGTCATTGCTGCGGTGCAAAATTGGTTACAGATCCTACCGATAAACGTATTTTCTGATGAAGTAAAAAAACTCGTAAAACGTCGGGAAAACTGCATTGAAGTCCAGGGAGGTTATGTAGAAAAATAACGCATGTTTCAGTTTTCTATCATCAGAATAAGTACAGCTTTTCACAAATGTGCCTTTACTTTTTGAATTCCCTTCGTATATCTGTATGTAGATGATTTTGTAAATAAGCTTTACCTATAAAGTACTTTTAAAGATATAACAAGGGATGGCTTTTCTGATAGTGCTTACGCGTGAATAGTGAGTTTCGGCATTAACATCTATTTATAAATAACTGTTTAACCATGGGTAACGCCACGGTCCAAGCTAGTAACATATATAATTATCCTAACCCCCTAAGACATCCCCCCCCCCCTGGTAAAAGCACAAGTCGAACACTGAAGCTGGAACATTTTTTACCGATAAATACCTATTCTAAGTTACATTCTTAATTTTTGCATCATCATCCAATTTATATTGATTTAGTTTTTACGCAACAAATGAAGACTTATGACCCATAGTTTAGGAAATACTAGGATGAGATTGAAACTGAAGAAAAGAGGATTAACGAGACATTGGTATGTCGGTGAGAGTGTTACAACATGACAGGACACTTCACGCAACCAGAACAACATGGAGCGCTACTCAGGTGGTTCAAGATGAAGTCTGACAGTGCGGCCACGTTTATGAGGCGTATGTGCTTGAGAACTTCCTAGTAATAACTCGCAGCCCTTGGCGTGTCATAAATCAGAACACAACGCCGCCAGTGACGTCACGCGACGCGGCGACCATAATTAACCGAGGCAGAGTCTGCGGTAAAGGAGCGGGGATTCAGTTCTCGTCAGCGCTAATTACGTTTCAGTTAAATTCCTCGATGAAATATTTAACAGGCACTTTTATTCCAGATGATGACGAAACGTGAGATCCACTACTAAATATATAGGAATATATAGGAAAACCCATACGGTGTGTTATGAAATGCAGGAAACATACGCAACACTTGTAAGCTAAGGAATAAAACTCTGAGAAACTTCAGCGAGTCTGTAAGCGTAATTAAGCACCGTCCTTTCTTGATACCTAACAAGTGTTCGAAAGGATAATGAAACCGTTCTGAAGGAGACCGAAATACTGATAAGTGAACCTGTAACCATGTACCATCGCTGACTCCACTCGCAATACAGCTGAAAAGTAACGTAATTACGAAATAAACTTTCGTAATTTCACAATGTCAGATCCCATAATCGGGCAGGTAGGTTAGAAAATTTAAAAAGGGAAATGGATAGGTTAAAGTTAGATATAGTAGGAATTAGTGATGTACGGTGGAAGGAGGAACAAGACTTCTGGTCAGGTGACTACAGGGTTATAAACACAAAATCAAATAGGGATAATGCAGGAGTAAGTTTCATAATGAACAGGAAAATAGGAATGCGTGTAAGCTACTACAAACAGCATAGTGAACGCATTATTGTGGCCAAAATAGACACGAAGCCCATGTCTACTACAGTAGTACAAGTTTATATGCCAACTAGCTCTGCAGATGACGAAGAAATTGAAGAAATGTATGATGAAATAAAAGAAATTATTCAGATAGTGAAGGGAGACGAAAATTTAATAGTTATGGGTGACTGGAATTCCAGTGTAGGAAAAGGGAGAGAGGGAAACGTAGTGGGTGAATATGGATTGGGGCTAAGAAATGAAAGAGGAAGCCGCCTGGTAGAATTTTGCACAGAGCACAATTTAATCATAGCTAACACTTGGTTTAAGAATCATGATAGAAGGTTGTATACATGGAAGAACCCTGGAGATACTAAAAGGTATCAGATTGATTATATAATGGTAAGACAGAGATTTAGGAACCAGGTTTTAAATTGTAAGACATTTCCAGGGGCAGATGTGGACTCTGACCACAATCTATTGGTTATGACCTGTAGATTAAAACTGAAGAAACTGCAAAAAAGGTGGGAATTTAAGGAGATGGGACCTGGATAAACTGAAAGAACCAGAGGTTGTACAGAGTTTCAGGGAGAGCATAAGGGAACAATTGACAGGAATGGGGGAAAGAAATACAGTAGAAGAAGAATGGGTAGCTTTGAGGGATGAAGTAGTGAAGGCAGCAGAGGATCAAGTAGGTAAAAAGACGAGGGCTAGTAGAAATCCTTGGGTAACAGAAGAAATATTGAATTTAATTGATGAAAGGAGAAAATATAAAAATGCAGTAAATGAAGCAGGCAAAAAGGAATACAAACGTCTCAAAAATGAGATCGACAGGAAGTGCAAAATGGCTAAGCAGGGATGGCTAGAGGACAAATGTAAGGATGTAGAGGCTTATCTTACTAGGGGTAAGATAGATACTGCCTATACGAAAATTAAAGAGACCTTTGGAGATAAGAGAACCACTTGTATGAACATCAAGAGCTCAGATGGAAACCCAGTTCTAAGCAAAGAAGGGAAAGCAGAAAGGTGGAAGGAGTATATAGAGGGTCTATACAAGGGCGATGTACTTGAGGACAATATTATGGAAATGGAAGAGGATGTAGGTGAAGATGAAATGGGAGATATAATACTGCGTGAAGAGTTTGACAGAGCACTGAAGGACCTGAGTCGAAACAAGGCCCCGGGAGTAGCCAACATTCCATTAGAACTACTGACAGCCTTGGGAGAGCCAGTCCTGACGAAACTGTACCATCTGGTGAGCAAGATGTATGAAACAGGCGCAATACCCTCAGACTTCAAGAAGAATATAATAATTCCAATCCCAAAGAAAGCAGGTGTTGACAAATGTGAAAATTAACCGAACTATCAGTTTAATAAGTCACGGCTGCAAAATACTAATGCGGATTCTTTACAGACGAATGTAACTAATAGAAGCCGACCTCGGGGAAGATCAGTTTGGATTCCGTAGAAATGTTGGAAGACGTGAGGCAATATTGACCCTACGACTTATCTTAGAAGGAAGATTAAGGAAAGGCAAGCCTACGTTTCTAGCATTTGAAGACTTAGAGAAAGTTTTTGACAATGTTGACTGGAATACTCTCTTTCACATTCTGAAGGTGGCAGGGGTCAAATACAGGGAGCGAAAGGCTATTTAGAATTTGTACAGAAACCAGATGGCAGTTATAAGAGACGAGGGGAATGAAAGGGAAGCAGCGGTTGGGAAGGGAGTGAGACAGGGTTGTAGTCTCTCCCCGATGTTATTCAATCTGTATATTGAGCAAGCAGTGATGGAAACAAAAGAAAAATTCGGAGTATGTATTAAAATCCATGGAGAATAAATTAAAACCTTGTGGTTCGCCGATGACATTGTAATTCTGTCAGAGACAGCAAACGACTTGGAAGAGCAGTTGAATGGAATGGATAGTGTCTTGAAAGGAGGGTGTAAGATGAACATCAACAAAAGCAAAGCGAGGATAATGGAATGTAGTCGAATTAAGTCGGGTGATGGTGAGGGAATTAGATTAGGAAATGAGACACTTAAAGTAGTAAAGGAATTTTGCTATTTGGGGAGCAAAATAACTGTTGATGGTCAAAGTAGAGAGGATATAAAATGTAGACTGGCAATGGCAAGGAAAGCGTTTCTGAAGAAGAGAAGTTTGTTAACATCGAGTATAGATTTAAGTGTCAGAAAGTCATTTCTGAAAGTATTTGTATGACGTGTAGCTATGTATGGAAGTGAAACATGGACGATAAATAGTTTGGACAAGAAGAGAATAGAAGCTTTCGAAATGTGGTGCTACAGAAGAATGCTGAAGATTATATGGGTAGATCACATAACTAATGAGGAAGTATTGAATAGGATTGGGGAGAAGAGAAGTTTATGGCACAACTTGACTAGCAGAAGGGATCGGTTGGTAGGACATGTGTTGAGGCATCAAGGTATCACCAATTTAGTATTGGAGGGCAGCGTGGAGGGTAAAAATTGTAGAGGGAGACCAAGAGATGAATACACTAAGCAGATTCAGAAGGATGTAAGTTGCAGTAGGTACTGGGAGAGAAGAAGCTTGCACAGTATGGAGTAGCATGGAGAGCTGCATCAAACCAGTCTCTGGACTGAAGACCACAACAACAACAACAATTTCGCAACTTCACAAACAACTGCTCCAGGAAAAGTTTACACGTACAATGGCTCCAACAACATCAACGGAGCAAAAATTTATACAGTTGTGTGACTGAAACTGAGACGTCGATGTCATGTGGATATCAAGATCATCTACATGTTGTTGTTGTTGTTGTGGTCTTCAGTCCTGAGACTGGTTTGATGCAGCTCTCCACGCTACTCTATCCTGTGCAAGCTTCTTCATCTCCCAGTACCCACTGCAACCTACATCCTTCTGAATCTGCTTAGTGGATTCATCTCTTGGTCTCCCTCTACGATTTTTACCCTCGACTCTGCCCTCCAATACTAAATTGGTGATCCCTTGATGCCTCAGAACATGTCGTACCAACCGATCCCGTCTTCTGGTCAAGTTGTGCCACAAACTTCTCTTCTCCGCAATCCTATTCAATACTTCCTCATTCATATCTACATAGCAAACCATAATTCTATGAAACGTTAAATTACATACTTAAAATCTGAAATATTGTACCAGCTAAGTATTTTTCACAGATAACCTGAAGATGGTAATTATGCCGAAATAGACATATAGTAATAAAAATATAATCAAATACAGCAGCGTCTTTTCTTATAGCATAATATATGATGTCCTTATCAGGCAAGTGTAGTTATTTGCATATTCCATGGATCATATTTGCGATAAACTGTTATGATGTGAAACCTATCAATAGGTTTACAAATGTCTTTTCAGTAGAAGTATGACTACATGCTAACTGTTAAAGTAGCTAGATTTATTTATACTTTTACCTTAAATCGAAATAAAATCTAACTGTCAAAACTCAGTCAGACACAAATATCACCTATTCAGAAATACACTCCTGGAAATGGAAAAAAGAACACATTGACACCGGTGTGTCAGACCCACCATACTAGCTCCGGACACTGCGAGAGGGCTGTACAAGCAATGATCACACGCACGGCACAGCGGACACACCAGGAACCGCGGTGTTGGCCGTCGAATGGCGCTAGCTGCGCAGCATTTGTGCACCGCCGCCGTCAGTGTCAGCCAGTTTGCCGTGGCATACGGAGCTCCATCGCAGTCTTTAACACTGGTAGCATGCCGCGACAGCGTGGACGTGAACCGTATGTGCAGTTGACGGACTTTGAGCGAGGGCGTATAGTGGGCATGCGGGAGGCCGGGTGGACGTACCGCCGAATTGCTCAACACGTGGGGCATGAGGTCTCCACAGTACATCGATGTTGTCGCCAGTGGTCGGCGGAAGGTGCACGTGCCCGTCGACCTGGGACCGGACCGCAGCGACGCACGGATGCACGCCAAGACCGTAGGATCCTACGCAGTGCCGTAGGGGACCGCACCGCCACTTCCCAGCAAATTAGGGACACTGTTGCTCCTGGGGTATCGGCGAGGACCATTCGCAACCGACTCCATGAAGCTGGGCTACGGTCCCGCACACCGTTAGGCCGTCTTCCGCTCACGCCCCAACATCGTGCAGCCCGCCTCCAGTGGTGTCGCGACAGGCGTGAATGGAGGGACGAATGGAGACGTGTCGTCTTCAGCGATGAGAGTCACTTCTGCCTTGGTGCCAATGATGGTCGTATGCGTGTTTGGCGCCGTGCAGGTGAGCGCCACAATCAGGACTGCATACGACCAAGGCACACAGGGCCAACACCCGGCATCATGGTGTGGGGAGCGATCTCCTACACTGGCCGTACACCACTGGTGATCGTCGAGGGGACACTGAATAGTGTACGGTACATCCAAACCGTCATCGAACCCATCGTTCTACCATTCCTAGACCGGCAAGGGAACTTGCTGTTCCAACAGGACAATGCACGTCCGCATGTATCCCGTGCCACCCAACGTGCTCTAGAAGGTGTAAGTCAACTACCCTGGCCAGCAAGATCTCCGGATCTGTCCCCCATTGAGCATGTTTGGGTCTGGATGAAGCGTCGTCTCACGCGGTCTGCACGTCCAGCACGAACGCTGGTCCAACTGAGGCGCCAGGTGGAAATGGCATGGCAAGCCGTTCCACAGGACTACATCCAGCATCTCTACGATCGTCTCCATGGGAGAATAGCAGCCTGCATTGCTGCGAAAGGTGGATATACACTGTACTAGTGCCGACATTGTGCATGCTCTGTTGCCTGTGTCTATGTGCCTGTGGTTCTGTCAGTGTGATCATGTGATGTATCTGACCCCAGGAATGTGTCAATAAAGTTTTCCCTTCCTGGGACAATGAATTCACGGTGTTCTTATTTCAATTTCCAGGAGTGTATATCTGTGGAGTGGGAGCTGTAAATCAGAAATGATTTCAGTTTGTTTTTAAAACTGTTTCTATTTAATCCATAAGGCAGCTTGTGACATTCGCCTGCTACAATTCTTCGTTGATAGTCCTCGGTGTCGACGTACTGCATTATACTGGCTGAAAAACGTGGGGGGGGGGGCATTTACATGACGGTAAATGACAGCATCACCTGCAAACAATCTGAGAGGACTGCTCGGATTGTCTCTAAAATTGTTTATGTAGATCTAGATACACGATAAATCACACAAATGTACAGGCTGTAAATTCAAAAATTCAACTAAATACTTAGGGATTACAACAGAGGGCCTGTAACACTTCCTTGGGGAACGCCAGATATTCCTTCTGTGGGGTCTAGGAAGCCTGCATTTTCAGTTCGCTAGACAGACACTCAAACAAATTGTATTAATGAGTTTTATTACAAAAAGAAAAGCTACAACACTTAACTTTTACAATTACACAGATGTGTCGCAAGCAAGGGCGACAAACAAAATAACTAATCTTCTTCAGTATAAACAATCCCAAGTCTGTGCTACATACAGAGTATAAGCGAGGTCTCTAGCGTTGACGCTTCTATCCAAGTGCCTAATCTTGAAGCTGCCAATGAACTGGCCATCACCAGTCGGTCGCGGCGCTTGTGTCCTCTTCACATAGGGGCCGCTGCTGTCACGTTGTCGTGCTGGAGGGAGGTCCGGTCAGCGTGAGATTGGCTGACTTCTTCTCACAGCCTTCTCTGTTCTGTCGTTCCCGACTGGCGTGCCGCCGCTTGACTTTGCGAAGTAACACCCTTTGTTTTACTCGATGACTTTCTGTCAGTTA
Source organism: Schistocerca nitens (assembly GCF_023898315.1). Taxonomy (NCBI): domain Eukaryota; kingdom Metazoa; phylum Arthropoda; class Insecta; order Orthoptera; family Acrididae; genus Schistocerca; species Schistocerca nitens. The sequence goes on from NC_064617.1 coordinate 498,493,597, forward strand.
TTACGAACTGAGTAACCTTTCTGACAGGAAATCACGAATCTAGTCACAGAACTGAGACTGCACTCCACAGGCCCGCAATTTAATTAGAAATCGCTTGTGAGGAACTGTGTGAAAAGCCTTCTGGAAATCTAAAAATATGGTATCAGTTTGACTTTCCCTGTCTATAGCACTCATTACTTCGTGAGGATAAAGAGCTAGTTGTGTTTCGCAAGAACGATATTTTCTGAATCTGTTTTGGTTATTTGTCAACAAATCGTTTTCTTCGAGGTGATTCATACAATGTTCGAGCGCAGTATTTGTTCCAAGATCCTACTGCAAATCGACACTAGTAATGAGGGTGTGCAATTCAACGGATTACTCCTGTTTCATTTCTTGTTTATTAGTGTGACTTGTGCAACAGTCCACTCTCAGGGTACGGATCTTTCTACGACGATCGGTTGTATGTGATTGCTGACGTGAGTATGAAGCCATTGTATTAGCATACTCTGAAACACACATGAATGGTATACAATCTGGACCGGAAGCCTTGCCTTTCCTGAATGTTTTTAGCTTCTTCACTACACCAAGGCTATTACATGTAAGTTATTCATGTTAGCGGTTGTTCTTGACTCGAATTCTGGAATATATACTTTGTCTTCTTTTGTGAAAGAATTTCGAAGAACCGCGTTTAGTAACTCCGCTTTAGTGGCACTGTCATCAATAACACCACCATTGTTATCGAGCAGTGAAGGTATTGATTGTAACTTGCCACTGGTGTGCGTTACAAACGATCAGAATGTCTTTGGGTTTTCTGCCAAATTTATAGACAGAGTTTCGTTATGGAAACTATTTAAACCATGCCCATTGAAGTTTGCGGTAAATTTCGAGCTTCTGTGAAACTTCGCCAATCTTGGGGATTTTGCGTACTTTTAAATTTGGCATTCTTTTTTAGTTTGTTCTGCAATAATGTTCTAACCTGTTTCGACGCGCAACTCGCCGAAGTGGCGTCAAATCGAAAGACTTGCACCCGAAGAACGGTCTATCCGATGGGAGGCCCTAGTTACACGACATTTACATTTTTAACTGTTTTGTGTACCATGGGAGACCACTACCATTTCTTATCAATTTATTTGGTATATATGTCTCAATTACCATCGATACTATTTCTCAGAATTTAATAAACATCTGGTCTACAGTTACATGGAAGGAGTGGATACTGTCTCTCAGGAATGTCTGAAGCGAATTTTTATCTGATTTTTTAAATAGATGCTTTTTGCATTTATTTTTAGTGGGTTTCGATGTAACGGTATTCAGTCTAGCGACAACAACCTTGTGGTACGTTCATGATGCGCCTTATTTAGTCAGGATTATTTGCAACTTCCTGGCAGATTAAAACTGTGTGCCGGGCCGAGACTCGAACTCGGGACCTTTGTCTTTCGCGGGCAAGTGCTCTACCGACAGAGCTACCCAGTGGAGTGTGCGCTGATATGAAACTTCCTGGCAGATTAAAACTGTGTGTCGGGCCGAGACTCGAACTCGGGACCTTTGCCTTTCGCGGACAAGTGCTCTAGGAGACGAGGTACTGGCAGAAGTAAAGCTGTGAGGTCGGGGCGTGAGTCGTGCTTGGGTAGCTCTGTCGGTAGAGCACTTGCCCGCCAAAGGCAAAGGTCCCGAGTTCGAGTCTCGGCCCGGCACACAGTTTTAATCTGCCAGGAAGTTTCATATCAGCGCACACTCCACTGCAGAGTGAAAATATCCTTCTGGAAACATCCCCCAGGCTGTGGCTAAGCCATGTCTCCGCAATATCCTTTCTTTCAGGAGTGCTAGTTACGCAAGGTTCGCAGGAGAGCTTCTGTAAAGTTTGGAAGGTAGGAAACGAGGTACTGGCAGAAGTAATGCTATGAGGACGGGGCGTGAGTCGTGCTTGGGTAGCTCTGTGGGTAGAGCACTTGCCCGCGAAAGGCAAAGGTCCCGAGTTCGAGTCTCGGCCCGGCACACAGTTTTAATCTGCCAGGAAGTTTCATATCAGCGCACACTCCACTGCAGAGTGAAAATCTCATTCTGGAGGATTATTTGCATTTACGCTTGGAATGGGCTCCTGGACTAGTTATTCAAAATAATTTTCTGAGAAGGCATTCAGTACAATTTCGGACGACGTTTTATGCCTACCATCGACTTTAAATTAGTGTTTTTGTCAATATATCTAAGATAGATTGAAGGCACCTGCAACTATAACTACATGAGTGGGGTACCTACTTGAAACGACGCTTACGTTTTCTTTGAATTGTTCAGCAACTGTATCTTCTGAGTCCGGTGGTCGGTGAAAGGAACAAATTATTAAACAATGGAAAATTCAGGGGAATGGAACAATGTTATGAAAAGGATATTTGGTATTCACTATATAGCGGAGTTGCTAAGCCGCAGATAGCAGCCGGCCGGCGTGGCCGAGCGGTTCTAGGCGTTTCAGTCTGGAACCTCGCGACCGCTACGGTCGCAGGTTCGACTTCCGCCTCGGGCATGGATGTGTGTGATGTCCTTAGGTTAGTTAGGTTTAAGTAGTTCTAAGTTCTAGAGGACTGATGACCACCGATGTGCTCAGAGCCATTTGAACCATTTTGAGCCGATAGGCACAACAAAAAGACTGTCACAAACTGATTTTTCGGCCAACAAGGCTTTTGTCGGACACACGCAAACACGCGCGCGCGCGCGCGCGCGCGCACACACACACACACACACACACACACACACACACACACACGCAAAGGCAACTCGCACATACATGACCACAGTTTCTGGCAGCTGAAGGCAGTCGTACATGTGACAGATGCGTTTGCGTGCGTGTGTGCGTGCATGTGTGTTGTTTATTTTCGACAAAGGCCTTCTTGCCTTCATGGCCGAAAAATCATTTTATTACAGTCTTTTTGTTGTGGCTGTCTGCGACTCAGAATCCCCGTTGTATGGTGCGTAGCAACTATGCTTTTCGTAATACTGGAATAAATTCTTAATTTATTTCGGTTGTTGCAAGGTATCTATCTATTACTACAAGTGTAGTCCCTCTCCAAACAGCAACCCATCCAAGAAAACCCGTTGTTACCAAAAGAATACACTGTGCACGTAACGATGAAAATATTAAGTTTAGTATGTATGAAGTGAAATGCTTGATGTTCTACAGACGGAAACTTGAACCTTCGCCAATAGATGCCCATCACTAACATCTGGAACGAATTTGGAAACTGTAGACTTTGGAATGCGATGTGGATACTATAAAGACGAGGAATAAAAATTTGCTCTTGGCAAAAGGAAACAGCATCTGTTCCCTAGTTTCAAATCCGACAATAATGCTTCACACATTTGAGAGCCTTATTTCCTACACTGTCCAGTCAGATTACTGTGACAACCTGTCAAAATTGTGAAAAATCAACTTTTGCAGCGCGGACAGGAAGAGCGTCAGTGAGGTTCTGGAAGGTACCTACAGGGCTGTGGAGCCATGCCGATTATAGTGACGTGGCCAGCTTTCCTAGATTTCTCTTTTGAGGATACATCCAGTCGAAGTGAGCTCACAGATTCTCGACTAGGTTTAAATCCGCGGAATTTGGTGGCCAGGTGGTGCTCTTTGAACCACGCACATATACAGCGAGCTGTGTGACACGTTGCATTGTCCTGCTGGTAGATGCCATCATGTGAACAAGGTGCATGTAGGGGTGTACATCGTCTCCAAAGATAGATGCGTGGTTGTATTGATCCACTATACCTTCCAGAATGACGAGTTCACCCAGGGAATGCCATGAGAATATTCCTCAGGCCATAGCGCTTACTCCTCCTGCCTGGACCCTTCCGACGATTGCTGTAGGTCCGATGGAGCATACAATGTGATTAAGCTGAAAAGACCACCTATCGCCACTTAGTGGACGTCCAACATGTCTCTGCAGCCGTCGTTCATCCCTGTCATTGATGGCCCATTGTGTATCACAGTTGCATCGGCGCTAGCGCCATTTTGCCGTGCACGATATATATGACAAAACTAGACTGTTTTCTATGTCCCCCAACACGCTTTATATACCCCCCGTAGCTAGTGCTGCTACCCGCCATCTTTGAGTGTTTATCTCACGTTGACGTCGACACGTCGACCATAGTCGATGATCACATTAATGTGACTGGACAGTGTACTAGCAACGCGAACTCTGCTAAGGCCCAAGAATTGTTCTGATGTCATTCTTAGGTGCCTGAGGTAGCTTCACCTGTCTGGCGTGACTGATCCTGCGAGGTGTGTAACCTTACCACACAAAATGTTAGTCCTCTACATGAAAGGGCGCCCTGATCGCTGTGGAGCGCTGTAGATGGTGTTGCTATCAGGTGGTCACACCGCTGACATAAATCATGGCAATGAACGGGTGTCTGCACTGCCGGTAGAAAGTTTTCCATCGCCCATGATAAAAACGATATACTTTATTTAAGTGTACAAATATATCATAAAAATTAAATAGACCAAGAAAATAAAAATTTTCTCTCTCTATCGTTAAGTACAATTCAGTATGGTTTGGATTTTAGCCTTTCAAAATACTCTTCCTCTGCCCTCAGAAAAATTGCATCAACTCTTGGCATTCTGCAGATAAGATATGTTATTGTTTTGCAGATATTGCAGTGCAACACGTTAGTAAATTATTCTGCAGATCTTTAACATTAAATGATCGCAGTTTTCCGACTTCCCTTTCAAAGTTCATCCTATAAGAGTTCAGTGGGACTTACGTCTGACTGACTTGGCCAAGTCATATTCTTCAGTTCCCCACATTTCTCTTTTCTATTGACATACCCTCCGCACAACTTAGAAGCATGTTTTGGATAATTATTCTGCTGCAGAACAAACCCATGACCAGTAGGTTTTTGTTAGATAAAGCTGCATTGTTGATAAGTATCTTGTTATTCCGTTTCTTCTTTAATATCCCATTAATTATCACTAGATCACGACTTCATCACCCGAAAAATATCCCTACACCATGAGCGACCCTCCGTCGTGCTTCACCGTTGGCGTCACACATTGACTCTTCATGCTTTCTCCATGACGTTGACCAACAAACGTTCAATGGTTGCTTCAAAATACTTTAAACTTAGATTCATCCCTGAATAACACCTCGGACCATTGATGCACGCTGCGTACTTTATGTTTATGTGACCACTGCTATCTTTTCACCCGATTTTGTTTACGTAATAAAGGTTTTCTTTAAGCCCTGTTCACGGAGACGGTATCACTGTTGAGACAGAGACTGGTGCAGTTCGCATACTATTTGCTTCGCCGTGAATATCAGATGCAGTACGACTCCTCTAATGTTTACTCTATACGTACAATAACTGATCTTTCCTGTGTGATATTACTCTGGATCTTCCAGTCGCTAAACACTTGCACTGACACCAGTTTACTGGAACCACTGCAACGTATACACCACCGTAGAGGGGCTACGCTAACTTTTGTTGCCATTGTCCCACTAGAATCTCCCTCATGTCTTTCAATTCCAGTCTCCTTCTTCCGTCCCATTATGAAGTAATGTGGTATGAATCTGATCAGGTATACAGACACACTGCTAGACGCAGACAATGTACTGTGAACTAATGCGAACTGGTTGCTACAGAGATAGATGAAGGAATGAGGCCTGTCTGAATAGGGCCTTCTTAGTTAAATGCGCGTCGGTGTTGTGGAAACTCCTCAGCGTCCGTCTTTGCGACCACCCAGTCAAATGCACAACGGAGATGCTTCCTCTTTGCATGTTTATACTTGTTTTATTATCTTAACGGAGATATGATAGAATATTCAAATCGAAATCCCTGTTTCAACCACAAATCTATAGTTGTCAAAGGTGACTGAAAACTTTTGACTGGTAGCGTACGTGCCGGCCGATTGCATGGAATAGGTGCAGTCAGATGAGTCAACGTGGAGACGTGACAGAATGCAGAAAGGAGCTGCTCATGGCTACATCGTGAATGAAATTGCCTGATTTGATAATGTATCAGTGAGGACAATCTGATGCGCCACTCGCAGCCATGCCACACGGCGTAGGAATAATACCCATAAAAACATACCCCCTGCAGCGACCAGAGACTAATATACACCTTGTAAATGACGATCAGTTTCAAACCCAACAGGTTTTGCTGTTGTCGTTGCAAGCAGGTACAAGTCAGCCAGTGTCGACGTACATTGTATAGGAAACTGCACGCAATGAAATTTTGTGTCGGGTACCTCCCTTGCAGCAGAAAATGAAGCTGCACATCTTTAATGCAGTCAGACAACACAGAAACCGTACATTAGCTGACTGTACGAATGTGATGTAGTCCAGTGATTCACTTTTTAGGATCTTTTCTAATAACGCAAGGCGCCGATTGCTCCAGTGGTGCGAGGTGGTGTTTAACCCGCCGTATGTGGATTGTGTGGTTCAAGCCTGAAGTGGTTCTGGGGGTGTTTTTCATACGATGACATGGGACCACTGGTTCAGACTACTATGACCTTGAACCAGGATACTTATTTCAACACTCTCGATGACGAAGTGTTGCCATTATTCAACATCTTCACGATGAATAAGCAGTGGACACTACCATCTTCATGATGACAATAACAGTCTCCACAGGCCCGCGCATAGACATTCCTGGTTTGATAGATCGCAAACCTATTGGCCCACTGAATAATTCGATCTTAATTCCACAGAAAACGTTTGAGAGTGTTTGGAATACTGGATCAAATGTAGTCAACATCCTCACAATTTTATATTACGTCAGGATCTAGTCATCAATGAATGGCTCCAGCTGCAAATGGCATACCTGAAGAAAGGTGTGGATTCTCTTCACTGCCGAAATAAGCCAATTGTAACGCCGTTGCTAAATTTTGCGTGTTAGTAAATTGAAGCAGCACCATGGCAGCTGTGTATGAGGTAAACAGGCGGGCACAGAGGCACTTATATGTAATTTCTCTAGCGAGTCCATTTATACACCATACAGTGGCCGGATTAAGCTGCGCAATCATGTGACATCGCAGGAAGGCTTTGCAATGACGTACTGGCCTGTTGTATATTTCGATACCATTTGGATACCAATGTGGATCCGTACACGCCTGGAAGCAGTGTAACGACACAGGTGTGGTACTGACTGTTGTAAATGTCCTCTGATTCTTGCACAGTTATGCACAGTCTGGCAGCATCCTCGATGACATCGGGTCCACGTTGATTTCCAGCTCGCTAGGGGCCGGCCCAGTCGCCGCCGGTCTGGGCAGCCGGCTCCACAAATCAGCTCACGATTTTAAGTTCACCGCCGCGGACTTCGGCGATAACGGGGACTCATCTCTCAGGGGTCACAGAAGCACCGAACTTCTGCCTTAGAGGGCAGCGATTTGTCATTCCTCCGCACCAGAGCGAGTTCCTAATCCAGTTACCGTGGCTGTTCACGGGAATTCAGCAGACGCACGCTTCACGGGCGCTGCTCACTTGGGGCCGCATGGCGCTAACTCAAACACGCGCCACTGAGAGAGGTAAATAGTGTCAGCAAAGTGGGACATGCACGTCAATCGGCTTTCAGACGTCATCGGCATCGGTTGTGGACCAAGCGCGTGCAGAGGGTGTATCCAGGGGCGCCACACCACTTCGACGTTTGAATCCAAGGCGAATAAAATATGTTGTCTTTTGCAGCGGAGTTCTCCAGTCCAGTACTACCGCCTCAACAACCCGCCACCCCACCACCCCTGTACAGATCGCTCCCACTCACCCCCAGCTCTCTACACTATTATCAAGACAAGAGGAAGAGTTACCCGGTATTGGCGTGATGTCTCCTGGAGGTGCCTAATTTTTTTCCGGGTATTTATATGCACTGAATTAATCTCCTTGAATTCAAAAAAATGGTTCAAATGGCTCTAAGCACTATGAGACTTAACATCTGAGGTCATCAGTCCCCTAGACTTAGAACTACGTAAATCTAACCAACCTAAGGACATCACACACATCCACGCCCGAGGCAGGATTCGAACCTGCGACCGTAGTAGCCGCGTGCTTCCGGACTGAAGCGCCTAGAATCGTCTCCTTGATTTGAAATGATTGAAACGATGCTACTGGCTAGTGAGAAAATCTCTGACAACTTCCAATGGGAAGTACCCTCTGTCACGCACTTTACAGCGGTTTGAAGAATTTAGGTATAAATGTAGATGTATATTATGTAGCAGAGTTTTTGCATCATGGATGGAAACATCAGCGACAATGAAAGTTTGAGTTGTGTCGATGCGTGATCCAATTGCCTAAACAGCTGAGTATTGCTTGCAAAAAGTAGGCAATTTGGTTTTGAGTCTTCGTCTGGTACAAATTATCACTTTTGTCGAAACATATCAATTGTAAGCATTTGCAGCATGCCTCAACGGTTTCGCTGATGTATTACATCTACATCACTGATTTCGTTCCAGCTGACTCTGTTAATTTCATACCAGTGACTTTTATTCCTTTCATGGGGATACCTTACACTTTTTGTAACACATCGGTTCATCCGAGTGCTCTAAGAATGACGTGTTAAAACCTCTATGTACATATATGTCCTCATCTCGTCAGAATATATCTTTTATCTCGTAAATCATGTATCACGATTGTCTGTACAAGAATTGCGGAAGCCAGCAGTACGGACACTATCGAAAATTGGTTTTCTGTGCCATCTTGCATAACTGTATGCTCTGTTGCTTTTCAGTTCGCCACAAATGCGCAGTTGCGAATCATATACATATAATTACACGTCTACGCGCAAAAGTGCCCGCAAACACCGCTACAAACCCAAAGGAAGGAAGAGAAACACGACAGAGAAAGAGTCATGAAACATTCTCAAGTGTTCGTATAGATTAGGGCTTCGAAAGCAGATTACGAAAAAAGATGAACTAGTTCAAGCTGATCAGACTGAATATTGTTTTCAAGTGGTCTTCCAGACCCAACAAGGCAAACAGTTTCCCTCATCCACTTCACACACACAAGAAAGAAACAACGGAATCGTGAAAAGAACAAAAGTTGCATAATTTGAAGAGAGAAGGTAACACGTCTTTCCTTCTCGTCTTATTGTTAGATTAAAACGAAGATATAGCTACAGCAGTGGCGTTCTACAACAGAAACTCCGAATGCGCAAGTAACGGCAGGAGATAGGTAGACAGACAGACAGAGAGAGAGAGAGGAAGGGGGCGAAAAGATTCATCTGAGGTTCTCATACGTATTTCAGCACAAGGAAAGTCGCAAAATGATGTCTTTCGCTAGATTCCTGGACAAGAGGGTCGTCTGAGCAGAAATTCTTTCGGTTTCGAGTTGCACCGGCGGTATCGCATGTCGTCTACGCCTGCAAGGGTCCTCTTGGTGTCGATGTACAGGGTCAAGTTACGAAAAGAGTCCGGCACTATCATGCGCTCAAAGTTCTTCTCACTCGTTGACATGTAGATGTCCTGTAACACTGAGGAGAACACGATGAGACAGCTGCCGAAAGTGGCAGAGATCGGTATCCTTCTTTGATGTAAAGCAACTAACCGGCCGAAGTGGCCGCGCGGTTCTGGCGCTGCAGTCTGGAACCGCGAGACCGCTACGGTCGCAGGTTCGAATCCTGCCTCGGGCATGGATGTGTGTGATGTCCTTAGGTTAGTTAGGTTTAAGTAGTTCTAAGTTCTAGGGGACTAATGACCTCAGCAGTTGAGTCCCATAGTGCTCAGAGCCATTTGAACCATTTTTTTGTAAAGCAACTAGACTGCAACTAGTTCGTGTGGGCTTAGACAGACTACTATGGTACTTAATGTCAGGTACCCACCGAAGTCGATGAGGCTAGTAGAACTAGGCGGCCAAAATGATAGACACCTTCGCACCACTTGTAACCAAACTACGAGCCAATGTCCTAGATTGCAGTGTATTACAGACTACGCCGGCCGTGGTGGCCGTGCGGTTCTAGGCGCTGCAGTCCGGAACCGCGGGACTGCTACGGTCGCAGGTTCGAATCCTGCCTCGGGCATGGATGTGTGTGATGTCCTTAGGTTAGTTAGGTTTAAGTAGTTCTAAGTTCTAGGGGACTGATGACCTAAGATGTTAAGTCCCATAGTGCTCAGAGCCATTTGAACCATTTTTTTATTACAGACTACTCTGAAGAACCTTGTGGTGTTGGGTTATACGATATTTATGAGAAAAATTCACGCAGCAATAAATAATAAATCAAAATGTAGTTTAAAACACATAATCTAGCAAAACACTACTCAATTTATTCCAGCGATACTCCAGTGCCATGATGCAGTTCCTGATGTAGTTCGCCAAGGGGTAAATGAATCAAGGACTCCCCGGGGAAAGTTCCTAAAATGAGGCACCGTCTCCCTCCTGCCACCAATCCATTCTCGAGTCAATAAAACGTCGGCCGCACGTCGTATCTCACAACACATTCTTGCGAGATTTAAGGCGTCTTACTTCGAGTTCTGCCTTGAGGCTCCTTAACATTTCTGTTACACTCGTTCTCCAATCAATCACGTTGCCATACGCACCGCTCTTCTGCTATTCAGATAACCTTTCCTTACTTCGTGTAGAATATAACTACATTTTAAATTTTTTGAACGGCGCCATCTTTTCACCATTGACTGTATCGAAAAATAAATTATTTTAGCCAATGGCGGAAAGATGATGTTCTTCAAAAAATTAACTTTGAATATGGAACCAAGCGTCAGAAGAAATTTTTTAAATACTTTTACTTTCGAAAATGTACGCTCAGCTTTCGCAGCTGCTATAGGTTCAGGATATTTGTGCGGTGTTTATTTTCCGCATGTCCTGTAGGAATAAACAACAACAAATCGTGACGTGCCACAATTGTCAACAATACAGGGGTCTCTGCTGCGGCCAATGCTGTTGCTGAGCAACAGTATGAGTCGAGATGACAGCCGATCAACACGAATGTGTCCGTCGCTAATCAGCAAAATCTCAAGAAAACCGTGAAATGTAATAAGACCATGTCGCAACTATAGCAGTCAGAAGGTACACTATCGCTCAAGAGTATTTTGTAGTTACAGTATCGCTCAAAAGTATTTTGTAGTTATGCTGGTACATTTTTAGTATTGTTTGTGTGTGGTCATAACACACTGATGCATATAACTGTGTCATTACATCAATACCTTCTTGTCGCTGTGATTATGTATATAGTCAACAACCACAGTCATACAATAACAGTGTAAGTACAGGGTGCCAATTATTGAACTATATAAAAAAAAACGTAAATTAGTCGCAAACTACGGCGTGCACACACTTTATTTGACATGTAAACCTCGCTACAGATATTCGGATTTAGGTTATTACCTGTTCGATATGCCTGCCATCATTGGCGATGATGTCGGGTAGGCGAGTAATGAAATTCTGCATGACCCGCTGAAGTGTTGGAAAATCGATGCTGTCGATATCATGAATGGCTGTTTTCAGCTCAGCAATGGTCTTGGGGCTATTGCTGTACACCTTGTCTTTAACATAGCCCCACAAAAACGACTCGCGTGTGTTCAGCTCCGGAGAATATGGTGGCCAATCGAGGCCCATGGCAGTGACCTCTGGGCACTCCTTAGCCAGAATGTGGTCCTCAAAGTGCCCTCCAGGACATCAAACACTCTCCTGCTTCGATCGGGTCTAGCTCCGTCTTGCATGAACTTGTTGCCGAAATCAAGGTCACTTTGGATAATGGGGATGAAATCATCTTCCAAAACCTTCAGGTACCATTTTTTAAGTCAGCGTACCATCAAGGAATATCGCAGCGATTATTCCGAGACTGGACATTGTGCACCACACACTCACCAGTTGAGGATGAAGAGACTTCTCGGTCGCGAAATGTGGATTTTCAGTCTCCAAATCTTACTTGCCTCTTGTCTTTACTGGTTTTATGTTTCCTGTGTCGTATTTAATTTTATGTCACTCAGAAGAAAAAGTTATTAGCTAATTGGCAATAAAGTATGCAAATTTTTTGAACGGTTCTTATTCTCCTGGTTACAAATAATTCCACCCAGTATTAATTGGGAGTTTTTTTATGGGGGGTAGGATGTCAAACCGGCCGACTGGGAGCAAGAGAGGCACCATAGGACATTTTAATTTCCACTGTCCAGAATATAAGTTTGATGGCTTCCGCTATAAAATATACACGTTTGAATTCCACAGTGATGTGCGGTAGAAGAATGCTGTGTGAAGAGGCACTACACTTTGGCACACTTACGACAAAACAACATGTCTTACATTTCCTCGGACACATACGTTTTACATATCAAACTGTTCAGAAAGAGTGCGCTAGAAAATGAACATATTTTTGAGAAATCGATTTTTTAAAAATATCGTAGATCCGGAGCTGCAGAGGAGAGGAAAGAGTCGGGCCACGTGTGTGTGTGCGTGTGTGTGTGTGTGAAGGGGACATTTTAGTTCGAAAGCTAAAAGTTTAGCTGTCTTTTAATTGTGTCTGATCGCGACTCAACATCTCCTCTATGTGGTAAGTGGCTATCTGTCCTTTTCATGTTTGTGACTCTTTGTTTACTGTCCACTATACAGTGCAGGGCCTTCTCCTGATCGTCTTTCGGTAATTTATTTGCAAATTTGACAACATTTTACTTTTATTTCCCTCTAGCCACTCAGCTCGATTGTATGCGATTCTTTCACGTTTTTGTGTGTTGTGCGTTATTTTTTCATCAAACACAGTAATTCTGTTTTCACTGATGAATTCCTCTTTCCGTTTGCCCTGTTTTTAAGCTTTTGTCTGTTTTCAAATACTTTCCATGAACATTCCCAGTCACAATTTATTGTTGTAAGTTTTTCCTATCATAATGTTTTCGTATCATACATAGACAACATTTCTCACAAAAAATTCACGTCCACTCGTTGCTTCTTGTTAGACCTTGTCTTATCTAATTATTTTCATGCAAGTTTTTCTACATTTTTCCGATCCTTTTCCTTGCTTGTCTTCCTTTGTTTTCTTTTTCCCTCTCTACTTCTTTTTTGCCACTCCCTCCATCACTAATACTCTAAATCCTCCTCTCTTGACGTGATGAACATGATGAATCTCATCATGTATTACAGTTGTTTCTGAAATCTGTTTGTTCCCAGGAGCTACCCTCAAAGGTATAACACTTTAAAGTCACTGTTTCTGGGTGTAATCCTACCCTGCATCAACCCCTTTTACAATTTCAAATAAAGAAATCTCTTGCACTTATATGATTAATATGTGGCCTATATGATTCATCTGCCAATTTCCATTCCACCAGACATCTCGACTTCTACAAAATGCTGCAGTTATCTGCCCCTCGTGTTTCCTTGGATGGTATCTTTGACCAAGCCAACTCCAAACTGCAACAACAGGCCAGAACTCACCTCAAAAACCTATTCCACCTTCTCATAAATTACCTCAGCAGTGGTGTTTTTCTTCCTGTCCCTCTCCAGCCCCCTAAACAGCCTTAGTACTAACCACCACTCCTCTCTGACAAACCGAGCTTGGTCAACCTTCTTACCATCCTCCAGCCTTAACAACTACCTCCCAGAGCTATGTTAACTCATGATCACAAGAACCAGCCACAACCGTAGAATGTTCTCAACTTGTCATCTAAGGCACTCTCTCCTCCTGAATTATCTGTATTATCAAAGGGTCTCACTTTCAGACATAAGCCTTCATTTAATCATGCTGCTTTGGTGAAGGGCATACTATCCTTCACAAGTAGTGTCAACTGGAAATATCACTTTGCAACCCAATCCTAAAACCTTTTCAATAGCAAATCTGACCTTGAACCCTGCCTTGAACAGTTCCGACCACAACTGGATCCATCACCACTACCTCAAAAATCACTCCTTACAAGCCTTCCAAGAATTCCTAATGTCCAGCATTGCTTGACAACCCTTTCTCCGGTTCCTAAAACTATACCCTGACCTGTCCTCTGTAGAACTCCATGCTCCTTGTTCTCTAAAAACTGATGACTCCATCATTATCTACTCAGCAGAAAAGGGATTTACCATTGTGGTATTTGACTGGTGGGAGTATGTAAGTGGGGGTCTACAACATCGGTCTGACACCTCTGTGTACAGCATATGCCATCAAGATCCCATTCCTGTTATACAAACTGTTCCGCAGTCCCTCCTCAAAAGCCCAGGCCCTCACAAGGAATAACATCTCATCCCACCCAAACCACACACTCCCACATTTTACCTGCTTCCTACAATCCACAAATGCAGTCACCCTGGCCATCAAATAGTGCTGGCTTCAAAGCATCCACTAAGCATACATCTGCCATAGTTGATGAGCACCTGCAGCCTGTAATACAATGACTCCTCTCCTATATTAAAGACACCAACCATTTCCTAGGTGTTCTAAAATTGCTGCCCATCCCAGTCTTACAACATTCATTGCTTGGCACCATTGATGTCACCTCCCTCTATAGTAACATCCTCCATTTACATGGTCTGTCTGCTGCTGAACATTACCTCAGACAGTGCCCACATATGACATCCTTCCTGCTCATGTTAATCAACTGTATGCTAATAAACAAATATGTTACCTTTAAGGGGTAGACATACAAATGGATCGGGAGCATGGCCATGGGAATCATGGATGGCTATTTCTTTTGTCAACCTTTTCATGGGTCAGTTGGAGAGGAGTTTTATGGGATTCATAAGCCTTCAGCCCCTGGGTTAGTTCAAATACATTGATGACATCTTTGCATCTCTAAATACATTCTGCCAATTAAATTTCGGATCTCATGCCACTTTTGTTGATGTTGACCTCATCATCACTGAGGGTCAGCTACACACTTCTGTTCAGATTAAACCTACTAACAAACAACAATGCTATTTTGATAGTTGCCATCCTTTCCATGTCAAACATTCGCTCCCATACAGCCTTGGAATTCAAGGCACATCTTTTTGTGTGCATTCTCTTTACACCAATAAAGCACCATTCTCACCTTAGCCTTCAGTGGTTATAATTACCTCAATAGCCTAGTTTAGTAGCAGATTTACGAGGCCATCACTTCCAGCGCTGGCACTCGTGATCCCTCCAAAAGACAGCTTAAGAGTACACCTCTTATCACTCAGTACTATCCTGGTCTTGAATGTATTAATCAGCTACTTTGACAAGGCTATGAGTTCTAAAATCATGCCCTGAAATGAGATCGATTCTGTTTGACATTTTTAGCACAATAATAGCTTTTCTGTTGCCACCCCAACCTCCACGGTATCTTGGTCAGATCCTATGCTCCTTCTGCACCCATTTCCTTACCCTATGGCTCCCAACCCTGTAACTGTCCCCACTGTAAGACTTGCCCTGGGTACCCTCCTACCACCACCTATACCATCCTTGTTACTAGCGAAACATGTACTATCAAAGGCACCGCCACCTGCAAAATGGCGCATTAGCATGACTACCATCAAGTTACCAATTAGGATGAATGGCTATAGACAGAGGGTGTGCACTGGCAATGTGCAATATCCTGTTGCAGAGAGTGCTCTACAACATAAAAGTCAAAAGTCATGATCTCAGTGCATGTTTCCCAACTTGTGCCATGTCCATTCTTCCCACTTATTCCAGTTTCTCAGAATCTTGCAGGTGGGACCTGGCATTACAACAAATCCTTGCTTCATGCCATCCACTTGGCCTTAATTTATGTTAATTTCTTTGCTCTCAGCATTGATTTTCAGTAGCTATTCCTTTCTTTGTTCCCTTATATTATCTATTATTTTCTGACCTGTCAACTCCCCCCCTCCCCCCCTTTCCCCTTTGCTCCACCTGTCTACCATGTATAATTCACTTAGCTTTCTGCTCTATAACTCTTGCATGACACTTTGTCAGTAACCTCTGTTTTGCTTATTACCCTGTCTTCCACCCTGAAGCTCTCAGCTTGCCAAATCTCATCCAGTGCAGTCCCCAACAATGTGTTTCCTTCTCATCCCGTCCAGTAAGCTCTCCATTACCCAGGTTACTGGGCAACTTTTCCATTACCCACTCATTTTACTAAATCTTACCAGTCCTTTCGCTTCATCCCTCTACCTTTCCCTTCAGTCCTTCTGCCAGAAGGAGTAATTGGCTCACAAAAACTTGCACATTTCTTTAACTTTTATGTGTTTTCTTGTGCCACCACTTGGAAAGTAGATCTTTTATCCATTCAATTGCATTATATTTTCAAAAATTGATAATTTTTGTTTTTGTACGTAGGTGTTCATAAGCATGTCTGGAATTTCAGAAAATGACTGGTTGATAACTACAAGATATACAGATAATAGACACTGGGTAGAGCATCTCTCAAAGTTTCTAACTCACATTATGGGTGCTAAGTGGCCATTTGTGACATGGCACATGTTAATGAGTTTGTGCACTTCATCGAAGTTGTTGACATAAATTTTCTGGGAAGGCAAAACAGCAGCCAACTTTGGACATCTGTTCCTTGGGTTGCCTGTCTGTGCTGGAAGCTAATTCAATGTAACAATACAAAGTGGATGTCCCGCCTACATGTTCTGATGCTGTGGCACATATTATGAATCGAAATTTGCGGTGGTTCTCTGTCCTCTGATATGGTCGACCCTCATGATACCAGTGTGTGCTGCATTGGGTGTGGCCGCCCATGCACTGGGTAGTGGCCAATCATCACTGTCATTGTTTGTGATAGTGTTCTCTTGGAGAACCCATGCTGGTTTCAAGCAGTTAATTGAAACAGTCTTTGGTTTGTTATTAACCGGAATGTCAAACACAAGTGTAGCTTTCTTAAGAACCTCGGAAGATCCTGCATATGGTGGGTGCAGTGCTGGCCCCACTGTGTCGTCCCATAGCATAACATGTTTGTGGTGAGAGGACTTTATGTATAAAGACCTTGGGCGCTGATTGCAGAGCAGGAGATGGCACATGCATATGTCTAATGTTGCCCCTTACCCACTGAACCACTGCAGGTAGGTCCATCTGCTCAGAGTCTCTTGCTGATTGATTTGCCCTGGAATATCTTGATGAGGGATGCTGGGACATCCTCCTTGAACGTGGTTCAGATGCTGAGTAGTACCCACTATGATCCTTCAGTCCACAAGCTGCTGTGGCACATAAGGGTGGCTTTGAGAATCCTATGGCACTGCTCAGCTAGCTCATTACTCTGGAGGTGATAGGGTGTAGTGTGGTTGCGTTTGATTCCACAGAAGTTACAAATTGTACTGAACAGTGCCTACTCAAATTGGCAGCCTTACCCTGCAGTTAATGTGTCTAGCACGCCAAAATGCACCGTGCATATTTCTATAAAGGTACAGGTGGTGGACTCTGCTGTGACGTCCTTGATGGGGTCTGCTTCCTGTCATTGTCTGTCATTGATAGTAGATACTTGAACAGCTGTGATGCTGGGAGAGGGCCAACAGATCAATGTGTACATGGCTGAAGCGAGTTTTTGGAATTACAAAATGACCTAATTGTGGGTGCAGCTGTTGTGCTTTATCTCGGGCCACGTGAAGCATTCAATAATGATTGGACTACAGGCTGTGGAGTTGGTCAAAAACTGCATGGTGCACTAATTGTGGCACCAATGCCTGGATTCTGTTAAGAATGATGTCACAGAGGACTGGCATTTCAGTCACCAGAATAGTATGTTGCTCAATTTGGAAGCAAGTACCATCATTGTGCATCAAGGCTGTGATGCTCACATCTCTGCAGTGATTAGCTTCTCATAATCAAATTGGAGGGATGTGACATATACTCATGATAAGTTGTCAGTAATGAGGTTGTTAGTTCATGTAGGTTGCTGATACCTGTAATATACTGGGTAATAAGGTGGAGGTGTTCGTAGCATCGGGGGCTGACATCCTTTGAGAGATGTTGTACAGCACTGACCTGTTGTTTATGGCCTGTAAACACTATAACATAACATCCTTTGAAATTTTCAATGAAGCATCCCATCACCTTTTCAATGGAGAGTTCTTGTTCGAAGGCCGACCATTTGGTCTGAGAGAATGTAAGTTTCTGTGAGAAGATTCAATGTCTATGCCTCCCTGGTCACTAACTGTTGCAGTGCAGGCTTTTGTGGTGTCACTTGCATTAGTGATGACTGTGAGTTGACCATCTAGAATGCAATGGTCCAACATGATTGCATGTGCATGGCAAATGCTTTTAATGATTTCCACAATGAAACTCTGTCTTGGAATCTGGCAGAAAACCCAAAGACAGTCTGGACATACACAAAGCACACCAGTGGCAAGACACAGACAAGTAAATATTCCTGAATTCCAGTTAAGAACAACTGCCAGATGAGAAACATAAAAGCAGATATCTTCGGTGTAGCAAAGCAGCTTAAATCACTTAATAAAGATGGGTCCTGTGGTCCAGATTGTATACCAGTCATGTTCCTTTCAGAGTATGCTGATACAACAGCTCCATATTTAGCAATTCTATACAACTGCTCGCTCATAGAAAGAATTGTACACAAAGACTGGAAAATGGCTCAAGTCACACTAATATCCAAAAAGGGTAGGAGGAGTAATCCTCTGAATTACAGGCCCATGTCACTAATGTTGATTTGCAGTAGGGGTTTGGAACATATACTGTGTCCGAACATTATGAATTACCTTGAAGAAAATGATTTATTGACACATAATCAGCATGGATTCAGAAAACATCATTCTCATGAAATAATGAGTGCTATCGACAGGGGATGTTAAATTGATTCCATATTTTTAGATTTCCATAAGGGTTTCGACACTATTCCTCACAAACGTCTTCTAACCAATCTGCATGCCTATGGAATGTCACCTCAGTGGTATGACTGGATTCGTGATTTCATGCCAGAAAGGTCACAGTTTGTAGTAACAGATGGAAAGTAATCGAGCGAAACAGGAGTAATATCCGTCGTTCTCCAAGGAAGTGTTATAGGCCCTCTGTTGTTCCTGATCTGTACCGACACATTCACTACTGAGTTAACCCAAGCATTATATATAGTCTCCAGCCCCAAAGGCAAAATCATCATTTGTGGAGATCTAAACATTAACATGATGAACCCAGATATGTTGTGCAACAGTTTTCTGAACATTATGTACACCTATGGTATATCACCATTAATTATCACTGACACTGGGATAACCAGACATTCAGCATCACATATTGACCATATGTTAATGGACATAGAGAAAGATAGGTGTGACGTTGTCATGCCTTGGCATCTCAGACCATTCCAGTCAGTTATTAAAATTAGGCATAGAATTTGATAATAACACTAAAATATACAAGTACAGTAGGGTTTTCTCTGAGTCAAAAAGAGCTCTATTTGCCTCACTAATTAACAGTGAAACATGGGAGGAAGCGTACAGAGAAATTACTATAAATAGGAAGTTTTCAAAGTTTATGTCAATAAATTCAGCTTTGAAGAACTGTTTCCTAAAGTTCTAAGAAACACTAAATCATGCAGCAATAACAGTTAGGTAACCAATGGGATAAAGAAATCGTCTGAAACCCTCAAGCACCTTAACTCAATGAAAAACTACCATAATGATTCAGCATTTCATTACTATTATCATACATACAAAAAGATGTATAGAAAAGTATTGTTTGCAGCTAAAAGGTACCAACATGACAAATTTATAGAAAAAAGCTAATAATAAAATCAAAGCAGCATGGAAAATCACCAAACAGGAAACTAACAGGAAAAAATTAAAGCCAATAAACATACAGTTTTAACACAATGATACCAAAATAAATGACTCCAAAAGACTAGAAAACTTTGTCAATCAGTATTTCAGCAACATAGCAACCAAACTACAACAGAAGTTCAACAAAACAAAGCATTTGCAAACACTGAACAAAATATCACACACAATGATGCTACGACCAGCCACAGCAGAAGAAGTATGCAATGTTGTGAGTAACCTAAAATGTAAAAATTCACCAGGCATAGATGAAGTACCTGTGTGCTTACTGAAGGACTGCATAGACAACATCAAAGACCCTTTAGTGCACATCATCGATGAATCATTCTCCACAGGTTGCTTCCCAGACATACTAAAGCATGCAAAAGTAATACCTATATACAAGAAAGGTGACTGAGAAATCATAGAAAATTACAGACCAATCTCAATACTGTCATCCTTTTCAAAAGTCATAGAGACCACAATGAAAAACAGGCTCATGGGGTAGTTAACGAAGTCCAATCTTCTGAGTAAAGAGCAATTTGGTTTCCAGGCTAGCAAAAGCACAAATTCAGCTTTAGCTCATTTCTCAAATGTTATCCTTGAAGAACTAGACAAACAAGACCACATAATAGGGATCTTCCTTGATTTCACCAAAGCGTTTAACACAATGGACAGTTTTGCTAAACAAACTAAATGCAATAGGAGTAAGAGGAGTAACAAACGTGGTTTCATTCATACCTGCAAAACAGTGTCCAATAGGTGGAGATCACTCAAATTAACTCCAATCATACCTTTTCATACCTTTAAAACCCAGAATACATCAATATAGTAGTCCCCCAAGGAAGTGTGCTGGGCCTGATCCTCTTTTTAATATACATCAACGATTTTCCACAAAGTGTCAAACATGGTGAATCGGTACTGTTTGATGATGACAGTAACATCTTAATCAAAGCTGAGTTGCCAAGTGTACTCAATGGAAAAGCTGAGGAAGCACTTAAGCATGTATGCCAGTGGGTAGAGGCTAATAAATTAACCCTAAATGTGAAAAAAACCAACAATGTTAGTTTCCATTTAAACAGAAAACCAAACAGTACCAAGCCAAAAGTTAATGACGAGCACATAGAACCTGTACCATCAACAAAATTTTTAGGCATGCATGTCAACGCTCAACTGAATTGGACCGAGCACACTGCTGTACTTGGAAAGCGAATAGCTTCAGCATGCTATGCAATTAGGATAATAAATTCAGTGTATAGTGTCTCGTGTACTAGAGCTGCATATTTTGCATATGTCCACTCTATAATTAGTTATGGCATATGCTTCTGGGGATCAACAGAGTAGAACAGACTAACAATATTTAAGTTGCAAAAAAGGGCTTTACCAATCATAACGAAAAGTAGCAATAGATTCAATTGCATGGAGATATCAAATCTTTGGGTATATTGACAGTTTCATGTGAATACATTTTGCAGACAGTAATATACATAAAAAAATGACCAGTTCCCGATAAACAGTTCCATACATGCACATGAAACCAGACGCAGAAAACACTTACACCTACAAATCAAAAACTCAAAATAGCATGTTATATAATGGAATTAAATTGTACAACAATCATCCACAAGGAATCAAAGACATAAGCGAAATAGGTAACTTCAGGAAATCACTACAAAAATATCTCTTGGAAAAGTGCTTTTATACTGTCAACGATTACTTGGAATGATGTAAATATATAATTATATGTAAAAATTATCAACTGTGTTATTAAGTGGTTTAACAATGTATCTTTATGTTACAATATTCATGAATTCCGAATGTGATAATTATAATTTTGTGTACCTAATGTATATACTTATGTTCACAACATCCATACAATCCTGATAGTCTATGGATGGATAAATAAATAAATAAATAAAAATAAATTAATGACATAGGAGACAATCTGAATTGCCCTCAAGATTGTTTGCAGATGATGCTGTCACTTACCATGTTGTAAAGTCATCAGATGACCAAAACGAATTGCAAAATCATTTAAATAAGTGATATCTGTATGGTGTGAGAAGTAGCAATTGTCCCTGAATAAAGAAAAGTGTGAAATTATTCACATGAGTACTAAAAGAAATCCGCTAAATTTTGATTACAAGTATGCGATAAGTCACACAAATCCGAAGGCTGTAAATTCAACTAAATATTTAGGGATTACAATTAGAAATAACCTAAATTGGAACAATTGCATAGATACTGTTGTGGGTAGAGCAAACCAAAGACTGTGATTCATTGACAGAACACTTAGAAGGTGCAACAGGTCTACTAAAGAGACTGCTTACACCATGCTTGTCCGCCCTATCTTAGAGTATTGCTGTGAGGTGTGGGATCCGCTTCTGGTGGGACTGATGCATGACATCAAAAAAGTTCGTAGAGGGACAGCTCATTTTGTATTATAGTGAAATAGGGGAGATAGTGCCACAGACATGATATGTAAATTGGAGTGGCAATCATTAAAACAAAGGTGTTTTTTGTTGCGATGGGATCTTCTCATGAAATTTCAATCACCAATTTTCTCCTCCGATTGAGGAAACATTCTGTTGGCACCCACCTACATAGTGAGAAATGGTCATCACCATAAAATAAGAGAAATCAACGCTCACACAAAAAAATTTAAGTGCTCATTTTTCCTGTGAACCTTGTGCCAGGCACTTTATTGTGAAGAGCAGAGTAATCATGTAGATGTAGATGTAGATGGAAATTCTTGGTGAGTTTGAATGCATCCTCCATCTTTACAGTCCACTGAATCTTCCTTCTCCCTTGCTTGTTAGATCCTGTCAGCACATCTGTGATGGGTGCTTATATAGCAGCTATTTGCAAGAGGTGACGCCAGTAAATGTTCAAAATTCCTGAGAATTGATGGAGCTCATGGTAATTCTGAGGGAGGAGATACTGTCTTACAGTGTCATTTCAGTCTGGGGTTAGTCTGGCCCTGCAGCATTAACTACACGCCTGATGAAGGTAACTTCTGCCTTCTTTAACTGAGATTTCTCCTTGTTAGTCATCATGCTCCCAACTTTTAGGGCAGCAAGAACTTGTTCAAGGTGTCAGTTATGGTCTGTGGGTGTAGCTGAAAAAGTGAGTATGTCATCCAAATACATGTAGCAGAAATTGAATGGAAAAAGTATCCTATCAATGAAGCACTGCCATGTACAATCTGTGTGCTGCAATCCATATGGCATGAAAACATATTCAGAGAAATCAAACGATATGACAATCAAAGTTTTTGGGATATTGCCTCGATGCATGACGATTTGTAGGTAAGCTTTTAACAGTCAGTCACACTGTATACAGATGCACCTGTTAGTGAGTGCATGGAATCTTGTAGGTTGGGTACTGGGTAGCTGTCATGCACTGTATGAATGTTGAGAACTTTGTAGTCACACAAACTCTCAAAGCGCCGTCTTTTTTGGTATTAATTTGATTGGTGATGCCCATGGGCTGTCAGATGAGTGAGCCATGCATGCTTATAACAGTTTGCCAGACACACTGTGCCATTACGTATTGCACAAGCTTGTGCCTATGTGCGAGAGTGGGTAGGGAGGGTGGTGAGGCCTTCAGCAGAGGCAGAGGCACTGCATGCTAGGCAAAGTACACTATCCTGACCTTTGTGTTGTGCTGCTTGTTCAGTGGTGTTGGCCATGCAGGTGCTGTGTGCATTGATGGAGGGGCACGGATGGTCGGCAAGAGTAAGGACGTGCACGCTTCCTCGTGCTCACTGGAGCGGAATGCCTTGGAAGCTGCATGGTGGTTGTGGTAACTCTAATGTGCCAACAGCAGTTTTTATGCCATTGTGATGCACTCCCTGAATGTGGTGATTCGTGCAAAATCATCGTCCTGTTGCCTGAATGGGCAGTGTGTTGTGTCATGTAGGAGTAGGGTCGTCAGAGCAAATAGCCCTGGGCCTTTATCACGGTGTGGGAGCGAAGTATGTTGTATGTTTAGAGAGAGATATGAGTGACACAGGAAGTCAATTCACGCTACTAGTTTCATGACAGCCATGACATAAAAGGTCCATGTGTTATTGGTGATGAGGCATCAGTTGTAAGGGCGATGTGGTAGATCTGTGTACCATGTTCTTTGAATTATTAGTTGCATGAAGTTGTAGCACTGCCATTTTCATGAATGTCAATGTGCTCTCCAGTAGTACTGAGTTAATGTTGGACTGGTATCTACCAAAAAGTGCTTTCTTGAATTGAAGTCAAAGATGTGCAGTTAGCCTCCCAGATGTGTGTTTGAGGGGCATGTGCTTGTGTCACTAGTAATGACTATCGGCAACTTGATAATATGATGCAAGCCAGTACGCCTATTACAGTCCATGTCTGGAGTTTATGAATGCACATACTACATGATATTTAGATGCTGTGGCACTAAACTGACAATGATACCAGCATAACTGTGATCTTGAGGTGTCAACAACACCTGTGACCTTGTTGCCAGGAAGTACTGACATGGTGTGTGGGCTGCTCATTGCTCCTCTTGGGTGTGGGGCAATAAAATCATCTTCATGCATAATTGTGGGGAACCAGATTGTGTTGATCAGTGGGGTGCCCAACGCTGTTTGCATGCTATATGGTGCAGAATTATTTGTGTTGTTTATTTTCTGGATGTGCGGTAGTACTGAAAACATACTGTCCACCAGAGCCAACCATTTTTCCAGGGATTTAGCTTTGTGTGATATCATTGCCAGTTGTTGTTGTGCTGAAAGTTTAATGATCCAGAGCATTCAAAGGGCAGCATCAGGCATTAGGTTAACAAAAAGTATAGCTTGGAGTCATTGCCAAAGCTGAAACAGCATTCTATCAGTCAGTTGTTCATCATAGATAGCTTGTTTTAATTGTTGTTGGGTATCCATGAGAGTCATCATAACATTGCAGATTTGGTTGTGTAATACTTGTTGTGGGTGGGAAGTGCTAATGTGCTGTCACTGATTAGGTCAGCCTGTTCTGCCAGATGACAAGTCAGGGTGACAATTCAGGTGTTGTCATCCAAAATGAATAATGAAGTGAATACATACTTGGGAGTGGTGAAGCGTAAAGTAAGTTGTTGTGGTCGAAATGGAGGAAGTTTAGGCTGGGTGCTGAATCTGTGTGGTAGGTAATGGCTGTGATGTGGATCAGTTACGGTCGATGAAGCCAGTCTTGGTGATGAGGGAACTTGCTGAAATCATGGCATGGTAGGAAACACTGCTCCTCAGTTGTCATAGTTCCCAGACATCTATGTAGATATGTGCAAAGCAAGTGAATGTCCATTCACATTAAGTGGTGCAGGCATCATGGTTGCCTCGTGAAGCATTTCACAATTTGAAATAAGTTCTTCTTGCTGATTTCTGTGCACACCATTGTGAATTAGCAATAGATTATGCAGCCAAATTGTTGCTGTTCAAAGTCCAGCAACAATTTGTCTGTCAACTGCCATTGTTGTAGTATAGTAAGAGTTATGTTAGTTAGTAATGTTGCACTCATAGACATGGTAAACTTCTGTTTTATTGCAGATCAGTGATGCATAAAATGATTGCTCTGTTGCTACAATTCACTGACATTAATCCCAGATGTGATGTTCAGTGGAACTGTCAGAACTGTATTCACAATAAAAGATGGCCACATTGTTTATGCACATTAAAATGATTCTTACGAAAACTTGAATGACACATTTTGTGACTGATGCGCTATTGGATGTATTTCCTACTGGGTGACATGGAACATCCCAATAATGGAGTGGATAGTGAATACACTTTATTCACAAAGTGTGACATATCAACAC
Organism: Schistocerca nitens; assembly: GCF_023898315.1. Lineage (NCBI taxonomy): Eukaryota > Metazoa > Arthropoda > Insecta > Orthoptera > Acrididae > Schistocerca > Schistocerca nitens. Next base: position 498,518,988 of record NC_064617.1, read on the forward strand.
TTCCATGACTTAGAACGCAATGTTGTCACTGGCTCACCCACAGATATTTCTCTCTTCTTGGGACAGTAATGCATGTCACTACAATATCACCACAAGTACATACCTTAACAGTTTGTAATGCTGTCTCCCTACACAGCAGTAGGTATCAGCAAACTAGAAAAATTCACTGTAAGCCTAACTGTTACTTCACATGCTGTGCAGGATTGTGATCACACAGTCACTAAATTCTCCAAAATTCATGTAATACACTCCCTCATGCATGAGATACTTCTCCTGCTGCTATATCCAATACAAACACTGAGTATTTACTCAAAATTAATATTTTCAGGAGGGAATGGTGGAACATGACCTATCTCACCCACGTCTGTGATCCAATTTTTCTGAGCTGCCCACAAGCTCTTCAAGCCGGTGGTCCCGTGGCCATAAATATCTGAACGAGACATGAACCTGGCACTTTGCCTGAAGATGTCAAGTAAGAAACTTACTGAAATGTTGCAGGGGAACAATGCATTTATGCGGCTGTCAACCTGAGACAATTTTATTGTGGAGATTCTTTATGTTCAATTTTTAATGCTATAGATATTGTATGAGTTTACTGTCTAGCTTTTTGTTTTAATGTTTGTTTCTTAGTGAGTTTGTCATCTAGCAATGTACTATAATGTACATTTACATTTCATGTTTATTACATGTAATGTGTATGACTAATTATTATTAATAAGCTCACTGGATAAATATATTAGGCATCCCTTTAAAAGATGGTACTTGGTGGTCATGTGATCCTCAGCTGCTGATGTGAGTCAAGATAGTGAAATGATGTGTATGTGCAATGTGGCTGTGCAGAATCAGCACAGTAAGGTGGGTCAATTCAGAGACTTGACAGAATGGCAGAAGAGAGTTTTTGTTTTTGACGTGACTGTGGCAGTATGTGGAAGTAGGTTTTTAGAGTTTCAGTGTGGACTCTTTGATGTGCCTACAAGGAATGGTGTAACACTTGCAGCCATGTAACAAGGTGTAAGAACAATGGTTGTAAAAAGGACCTAACTCACAAGAGCCAGAGACAAGTTCCATGCCTTGTAAATGACAATCAGTTCCAAACCCAACATACCAGGTGGGGTGGCATAGTGGTTAGGACTCTGGACTCACATTTGGGAGGACAACAGTTCAAACCCTTGTCTGACCATCCTGATTTATGTTTTCCATGATTTCCCTAAGTCTCGTAGGGCAAATGCCAGGACGGTTCCTTCAAAAAGGCACGGCCGCTTTCCTTCTCCATCCTTCCCTAATTCAGCTTGTGCTCCATCTCGAATGACATTGTTTTTGATGGGACATTAAGTACTACTCTTCTCCTCCTCCTCAAACCCAAAATGAATTGGTGCAACCAGTGAAAGCTAGCCCATTTCAATCAGTTTTGGAGCAAACATTCTGAAGAGATCATAACGTGTAGGCTTTCATGGCCAGCGTCTTCATTCTTCTGGGCTGAGAGGTTGTGGTCGATCTGTAAAACTTCTTCTTCCATATTGGTAAAACTGATTATCACATTAAAAATTCTATGCACTTTATCGAAAAATTGGAGATTACTGTAGGCCCAGTGGACATCCTCGTCAGTTGTGATGTGGTATCCCTGTTTACTATGGTTCCTGTTGGTGAAGCTCTTTCATATGTAGCTGATATGTTTCCCACTGATATAGTAGCTCTGTTTCAACATTGCCAGTCCATGACTTATTTCCAGTATATAATGAGTTTTATGAACAAACTGAAGGAGAGATAATGGGCAGCCCTCTGAGTCCAACTGTTGCTGATGTATTCATGGAATTTTTTGAACAGCAGGTGCTGCAGTCTGCCAGTAAAAGCCCTTTGAAGTGATATCGGTACATTAATGACATTTTTGTGGGATGGAATCATGGTGAAGAGGAATTGTATGGTTTCAAGGTGTACCTAAATAGTATTAATCCAAAGATACAACTCACTGTGGAGAAAGACAGTAATGGAAAACTTAATTTTTTGGATGTAACACTAAATAAATGGGCAGATGGGAGTCTAGGACATAAAGTGTATAGAAAAGATACACACACCGACCAATACCTCCATAGGATTCAAACTATCATCTCAGGCAGAAGAGAGGTGTCATTAAAACATTGGTGGACAGAGCTAATAAGATCTGTGAGCCAGTTTATTTGCAAGGTGAACTAAATCATTTGCAAACAGCTTTTAAGAAAAATGGATGCATTGGCAACGAGATAGAGTGAGCACTCCATCCTAGAAGAAAAGTGTCTGACAACATTCAGCAACAACAACTGTCAGTTGGAAAAGTTTTCTTCCATTTATTCGCAACATTACAGACCATACTGGGAAAGTTCTGGCCAGGTTTCAAGTTGAAACACTCTTTAGACCCACCAAGAAAATTAGTGAGTATTCCAGATCGGAGAAAGGTGCTCAATACCCCTTAGCAACTCCTGGGAATATAAAATTCTGTGTAGCTGTCGGAAGGTTTGTATTGGAACAATGAAAAGAAGTGTCATTACCCACTTAACGAAACACAAAAGGAACTGTCAAATGGGACATATTAGTTGCAGCGGAACATGTTTTTTAAAGATGGTGATCATGAAATAAAATTTAGTGAGACGAGCGTGCTAGCGAGGACATTGCATTATTATGCCTGCATGTATAGAGAAGCTATAGAGGTTCAGAAACACCACAATAATTGTGATCTCGATAGCTACGATCCCACGGCCTAGAAAAGTTCTTAGTTTGGCACTACAACACCTACACCGACGACAGCGCCCTCTAGCCAGTGCTGTGCAGCTCTATGAGCACCACTCCAGATTCAGCCCATTTGATTCTGAGTAGATGACCAAGCAACATTGTTCTATTTCATAATGGGTGAGCCACTACAGATTTTGCCTGTGTAACTTTTGTGAGCTTTGATACATCCAGCTTCACACCTATGTGCTCCTCAGTGCAAAGTTAGGTATTCACATTATGTATTAAAGTTAATATTGTCGTGATGTAGTAAAACCATTTCTAAGAGCAGTACTGAGAGATTTCTACCTCATGTGCTCCTACTCGCTTCCTACATTCAGCCTACCCTTCAATTTATAGGAGCAGACCCATGCGCCGCCTTCCAGGCGGAATACAAAAGTTGGCGACGAGGATAATTTTTTCTCCTCTTACCTATGTTTTTTGCTCAGTACTGATATAGTTTTTTTGTTCTAAGTTCTAAGTTCTAAGTTATAGGGGACTGATGACCATAGATGTTAAGTCCCATAGTGCTCAGAGCCATTTGAACCATTTGAACCTTCAATCCTGACGCTGAACACTGGGAAGAATACATCGCCCAGCTCGAGGCACACTTCGCAGCGTACAACATACCAGGTACAGAGTGTCTTGCCTTTTTCATTGAAAATGTGGGTGTTGTGCTATACCGTGTGCTCCTCAAATTGTTTGGGAAACCCGCCCATAAACTAAAACTTACGACGAAGTGATTGATGCTTTGAACTCCCACTTCTGTGACAGTGTAAATGTGGTAGCTGCACGCTACAAATTCTTTCGTCTCCAGCGTGGCCCTACTCAGTCCAATAAGTCATGGTTAGCGGACCTTCAGCGACTAACATCTGCTTGTGACTTTAATTGCTCACGTGGACGCTCATATGCGAATATAATGATTAGAGACGCTACTGCGCAGAATGTGGCGGATCACCGCATCTGTGAGCAAATCCTCAAATTTAAAAACCCGTCTTTGCAGGAAGTAGTGGACTTGCTAGACAGACAAGATAAGATTAGACATGGCTACTTCCATGTTTGATGTGACCCCGGGTGTGTGTACTATTAGTGCGGCACAACACATGCCCTCCCCCCTGGCCCCAGCACAGCACGCCTCGCCACTCACGTGCAAGTAAACAAGTTTCAATCCAGGCACCCACTAAGAAACTGAAATCTTGTCTGAACTGCTTTAGTGCCCACCCACAGGACAGTTGCCCATCCTGTCAAGCACAGTGTTATTTTTGTAATAAGAAAGGACATGTGCAAGCTGTGTGTAGTAAGAGAAACTCTAATTCACAACTTGTCTCCCATTCGCGTGGGCGTCACCACAATGGAAACCGCGATGATCATGATTCACATCAGCCTATGGACATTAATACCCTTTATTCAAAGCCTTCTGCTTCCCATGCATCAACAGCTTGTCGTGTGAATCAAGTTTGGCCAGACACTTCCTCTCATATTCAGCACGATGCAAGGAAACTTTTTGTGGCTTTGAACTTTTGTGGACATTCTGTTCGCATGCAGCTGGACACTGGTGCATCAATTTCTTTACTGACCAAATCAACGTATGACTTGCTTGGTTCACCCCCGCTTCATTGTTCGCATTCTACACTGACTGCATTTACTGGACAGGAAATCTCAGTGCTCGGCATATGTAGTTTGCAAGCCACGTATGGTGCAACGGCATTTGCAGTGTCTTTCCATGTGCTCCACTCTAGTGATGCTATGAACATTTGTGGCATGGACACATTTGAACTTTTTGGCCTTGCAATTCAGGACAATGTACTTTGCATCAATGCTAGTGACCATGCAGACAGTGTTGCCGCACTGTGTGATGATTTTGCTGGACTCTTTTCTGATGGCCTTGGTTGTGCCATGGACTTTGCAGTGCATGGCATAGTTAAAGACAATGCCATGCCTGTTCTCAGGTGCACATGCCCGGTACCACACGCACTGAGCGACGCCGTAGCTGCTGAACTTAGGCATTTGCAAGACAGTGGTGTCATTTAACCTGTTTCTGCTTCACCATGGGCTTCGCCTATAGTATGTGTGAAAAAATCAAATGGTCGTCTCTGTATTTGTGCTGACTTTAAGTCTACAATAAATCCCCAGACAGTGGTAGCTAAGTTTCACTACCGCGTCCTGAAAACATTTTTGATAAGCTTGCTGCGGGAAAATTCTTTTCCATGATTGACTTGCTGGGTGCATACTTTCAAATTCCGCTCAACAAACAGTCACAGCGCTATTTTCCGATCAAAACCCACATTGGCTTGTTCAAGTTTTGCTGCCTTCTGTTTGGTTGTGCTTCGGCTCCTGCTATTTTTCAGTCTTACTTGCAGCAGTTGTGTGCCACTGTCCCTGGTTGTTCCAATCAGCTGGACGACATAGTTGTATCAGGTCACACCCCTGATGAACATTTGCTGAATTTGTGTGCCTTATTTACTGTACTTTTGAATGGATGACTAAAGTGTAACAGAGACAAGTGCAAATTTTTTCAAACTGAGATTCAGTATTTAGGACATATGATTAACAGACAGGGTATCCACCCCTCGCCGTCAGATCTCAGTGAGATTAAAGACTTGCCAGCACCCAGGAACTTGAAAGAACTTCAGTCTTGGGCAAAATTAGGTATTATATTCGATTAATACCAAATGCAGTGCTGATTGCAGCGCCTTTGCATTGCCTTCAGCGTAAGAATGTTCCTTTTCGTTTGGTCTTCGGAATGTGACACTGCTTTCCACAAGCTCAAGTCTGCTTTGTCGAGTGATCGCTGTTTGATTACTTTAGATCCCTCCAAACCAGTTGTTTTGGCTGTCAATGCATCTTCTCACGGCATCAGAGCAGTTCTCTCGCACCGCATTCATTCTGTTGATCGCCCGATCGCTTTTGCATCTAAGTTGCTCAATTCTGCCCGGCAAAACTATTCTCAAATCGAGAAAGAAGCTTTAGCTATTGTATATGGAGTGAGAAAGTTTCATGATTTTTTCTATGGTCGCAAGTTCTATTTGGTCACCGACCATAAGCCTTTGACATTGTTGTTCCACCCATCAGAGCCAGTTCCAGCCCCTACTGCACAAAAGTTCCAACGTTGGTCTTTCTTTTTGTCCAACTACAATTATGAAATCTTGTTTCGGCCTACAGCCCAGCTTGGCAATGCTGATGCTTTGTCTCGTCTGCCTATTGGTCCTGACGAAGTGTTTGATTCTTCCGAACTGGCCTGCATGTTTATAGATTCGCAAGATAAGGAATTAGCTGATGGTTTTCCAGTGGATTTTCGTCGCATTGCTTTCGTGACAGCCGCTGATGCATCTTTGCAAATTCTTTTGCAGTATACTCGTACTCAATGACCTCCATCTGCTACCCAGATTAGTGATCCACTTGTTCGACGTTACTTTGCGCAACGTCACAACTTGTCTGTACACCACAGTGTTATCTTGTTACGAACTGACAATGATCAGTCTCATGTGGTTGTACCTCATGCGTTGCAGTCAGAAATCCTCTGCTTGCTGCACGCTAGTCGTTGGGGTATAGTGCAGATGAAGCAATTAGCGTGTCGTCACTGCACTTGGGTCGGCATTGATAAACAAATTGAGAATTTGCTTGCTAATTGTCGCTCTTGTGCGTGGCATCAATTTGCTCCCTGCCAGCACTTCTTTGTGTTGCTGACTCCTACTCCATCTTGGCAGTACGTTCATATTGATTTGCGGGTCGTTTCTGGGATACCCGTTGGTTGATAGTTATTGACGCATACAGCAACTTTTCTTTTGTTGTGCCTATGTCTTCTAGTACATCTGCCAGTACTGTTCGGGTTTTGATGTCTATTTTTTGCATTGAGGGCCTTCCTGAAGTTATTGTCTCCAACAATGGCCCCCAATTTGTGTCTTCTGAGTTTGAAGCATTCTGTGCTGCTATTCACATTCGCCACCTGACTTCAGCCCTGTTCCGCCGAACGGCGAGGCTGAATGCTTTGTTTGTACGTTTAAGTCACAGATGGGCAAGTTGCATGCCACGCAGTCTCGCTAGCATGCAGTCTGGAGTTTCCATGCTTCATATCGCTCCCAGCTGCGCAGCACCCGTTCCCCAGCGGAATTGCTACATGGCCGCGCCCATCAGTCACTCCTCCAGCTATTGCACCCGCCGCTGAGCGCTCCCGCTGCTTTGCCTTGTTCTGGCTTGGCACCGCATGATTTGGTGTTCTATCATGTTTTCTCTGGCAGGCAGCGGTGGGAGAAAGGACGCATTCTTCACCAGCTTGGCCGTGCCTTATTTGTCATTTCTGGTCCCTCTGGCACTGTCAAGCGACACCAGAACCAGATCCATTTGTGCTGTCCTCGGTTTTCTGCCGCTGGTTGTTTTCTGACAGAATTGGAGGCTTTACGGCTTCTGCCACCTCAGCCCATGACTCCACTGATGGCACCTCTGCTGCTCGTGCCTCTGCCGTGGGTGCTCCTGCCGTCGTCGCCACTGCCGGTCCGGTCACCTGCACCAGACAGGCACCTCTTGCCGGCACCACGGCCCCACCTCCGGCCACCACCACCGCTGCGTTCCTCCACGGTGCCAGAACCGATGGACACTGAGGCTGCTGTCACGCCGCCGCCGCCATCGCCGTCTCCCATGGAGGTCGTTGCTCCCCCTCCTCATCCAAGCATACCCAGTGGCGGTGGGTGGCCTGGCCAGGTTTTCCACGGGGAGTTTTCCTCGCCCCCTCGTGAGCAATTCGGGGTCACGGGTGGGCAGCACACCATGGCAGTTCTGTTGTCTGCCCCCTCAGCTACACTGCACCTGGGTCCTTCCACCCATCGGCAGAAGCCATACTCAACGACGGTGCACCGTTTCAGGGGGGAGGGATGTGGTATGGATAGCTACGATGCCACGGCATAGGTAAAAGTTCTTAGGTTGGTGCTATGACACTGACACCAACGACAGCACCCTCTAGCCGGCGCTGTGAAGCTCTACGAGTGCCGCTCCAGATTCAGCCCATTTGATTCCGAGTAGATGACCAAGCAACTTTGTTCTATTTCATAGTGGGCGAGTCACTACAGATTTTGCCTGTGTAACTTTTGTGAGCTTTGATACATCCGGCTTCTCACCTACGTGCTCCTCAGTGCAAAGTTATGTATTCACATTATGTATTAAAGTTAATATTGTTGTGATATATAAAACCATTTCTAAGAGCAGTACCGAGAGATTTTTACCTCACCTGCTCCTACTAGTTTCCTACATTCGGCCTACCCTTCAGTTTACAGGAGCAGATCCATGTGCCGCCTTCCAGGCGGGATACAAAAATAATTGTAACAGTAAATAGGAAGGCATAAAGTTAGATAAGATATGGCAGTCGACTTTGCACCAACAATGTGACGATTGATTACCTTCAGTCAAGAATAATGATGTTAGTCTGAGATAGACTTACAGTCGGCCCCATGTGATGTATCATGGTGCTCTCTAAGTGCTCTATATAAGTGGGACCTCCATGGCCAGGCAGCTAGTCATTGACTCATCTCAGAAGATGTTGCCTGCAGTTGGCAATGAGATGTCAGGAAGAAGTAGTTTTATAGATTGACCATGGCCCCTCATCCCGGAAGTTTTAACTAATGATTCTGAAGAAAACTGCATTCAGTGCACTTTTGGATTCTAGTATCCTGTAAAAGCCCATTGCCCAAAGCAGCACATACAGATCCACATCTTCAGGAGGCCAACAATACAGAAACTGGATAGACCCCAAATGGATGCATGTAGTGTGTTTCAACAAGTCACACTTTTGCACCATATAAGATAAAATAAGGCACTGAGTGCCCAGACTGTGCAGTGAGGAGCTTAACCTGCAGTATGTGGAATGTATACTTCAGATTGGAATGCATTCTCTGATGTTTAGGATGATGTTTTTCATACCATGCTCAAGACCACTCATTCAGTTAACAGTCATTCAAGTTATCGTAAATGTGAAGCACAATGTTTATTTCAACATTCTCAGTGAGCAGGTGTTGCCCTTTCTTCTACATCTTCATAATGTGTATACTGTGAACATTCCATGTCCCAGGATGAGAAAAGTGGTGTTCATAGACCTGCACTCATATGTGTTTGATTTGAATGCTGTCACACCTCAACTAACCCCTGAAATCATCCAGTTTTAATCCTGTAGAAAATATCTTTATTTGGAACTGTGGGTTAAATGGAGCAACCTATATTCCCATATTCTGGTGGTTCTACAGGATCTAATCATCAGTGAGTGCTCCTTTTGGGTACGGCATTCATGAAGAAACTTGTGGGCCCCGTAATGGTATTAAACTAGGTTGAACCTCATCTTCTTGTTTATTGTCTCCAAACTGAAAAGTTTCTGGGTATTGGATGATGTTATACAATAATCAATGCAACACCACTGTTGTTTAGTTTCACTTGATCACACATTTATTAACTTTAAATTTACCTGTCAGACAACCAGTGTCTTAACTCTGTTGCTTACATAACAGAAAAAAACAGGTTAGTCTACCAGTTGAGTGACAGTTTCAGTGGCAACACTTATCATGAAACTCCTCATCTCATAAATCACAGACTATAGAAACACAGTCAATATAGAGTACTGTTCATTATTAATAACGCTATACACATTCAGCTCAGTGTAGATCACAAAAGCATATCCATGAAGTACGGTCTGGTAAACACAATTAATGTTCTTGACCACTAAACAAGTCCATAGGTATATTTCATGCAGACATGTTGTTCATGACGAAATCAAAATGTGACCTGCTTGCAAAAGTTAATTCTGCCTTAGGTGTTTCATTAAAGAAAGTTTGTTGAATCTCTGTACAACTGTCACAGGAAATATTTCAATAGAATACTCCACACAGCGTTCGGTTGGTATGACTTTCCAACATTTATTGTCAAAATAATATGTATGATGAAAATCAAACAATGGAAAATCCAGGATGGAATGTAACAATACCAGAGAAGGAAAGTTACTACTTGCCATATAGCGGAGATGCTGAGTCGCGATAGGCACAATAATAAGATTCACACAATTAACGCTTTCAGCCATTGAGGCCTTTGTCAGCAGTAGACACACATGCACACACGCACACACACACACACACACACACACACACACACACACACACACACACACACACAAACGCAACTTGGACACACATCTGCAGTCTCAGCGAGCTGAGACCACACTGCGAACAGCAGCACCAGTGCGTGATGGGAGTGGCGATTGGGTGGGGGTAAGAAGGAGACTGGGGCAGGGAGGGGGAGGGATACTATGGTGAGAGTGGCGGACAGTTAAGTGTTGCAGTTTAGATGGAGGGCAGGAGAGAAGGTGCGGAGGGGGGGGGGGGGGGGGTAAGTAGTGGAAAGGAGAGAAATAAAAGATATTAAAAGACTGGGTGTGGCAGTGAAATGACGGCTGTGTAGTTCTGGAATGGGAATAGGGATGGGGCTGGATGGGTGAGGACAGTGACTAACGAAGGTTGAGGCCAGGAGGGTTACGGGAACGTAGGATGTATTGCAGTGAAAGTTCCCACTTGTGCAATTCAGAAAAGCTGGTGTTGGTGGGAAGGAACCATATGGCACAGGCTGTGAAGCAGTCATTAAGATGAGGGATATCATGTTTGGCAGCGTGTTCAGCAACAGGGTGGTCCACTTGCTTCTTGGCCACAGTTTGTCGGTGGCCGTTCATGCGGACAGACAGCTTGTTGGTTGTCATGCCTGCATAGAATGCAGCACAGAGGTTGCACCTTAGGTTGTAAATCACATGACTGGTTTCACAGGTAGCCCTGCCTTTGATGGGATAGGTGATGTTAGTGACTGGACTGGAGTAGGTGGTGGTAGGAGGATGTATGGGACCGGTCTTGAATCTAGGTCTATTACAGGGGTATGAGCCATGAGGTAAGGGATTGGGAGCAGGGGTTTTGTGAGGATGGACGAGTATATTGTGTAGGTTCGATGGACGGCAGAATACCATGGTAGGAGGGGTGGGAAGGATAGTGGGCAGGACATTTCTCATCTCAGGGCATGAAGAGAGGTAATCAAAACCCTGGCGGAGACTGTAATTCAGTTGCTCCAGTCCCAGATGGTTCTGAGTTACAAGGCGAATGCTCCTCTATAGTCAGACAGTTAGAAAAGTTGGTGTTGGTGGGAAGGATTCAGATGGCACAGGCTATGTAGCAATCACGGGAATGAAGAACGTCATGTTGGGCAGCATGCTCAGCTACTGGTTGATCCAGCTGTTTCTCGGCCACAGTTTGTTGGTTGCCATTCTTGCAGACAGATAGCTTGTTGGTTATCATTCCCACCCAGAATGCAACACACTGCTTACAGCTTAGCTCATAGATTATGCGTTGGTTTCACTGGTAGCCTTGCATTTGATGAGATGATGATGCTTGTGGCTGGACTGAAATAGATGGTGGTGGGAAGATGTATGAGCCATGAGGCAAGGGGTTGGGAGCAGAGGTTGTGTAGGGATGGACAAAGATATTGTGTAGATTTGGTGGGTGGCAGAATACCACTGTGGGAGGAGTGGGAAGGATGGTGCATAGAACATTCCTCATTTCAGGGTACAATGAGAGATAGTCAAAACCCTGGCAGAGAATATGATTCAGTTGCTCCAGTCCTGGGTGTTATTGAGTCATGAGGGGAATGCTCCTCTGTGGCTGGATGGTAGGACTTTAGGAGGTGGTGGGTGACTGGAGAGGTAAAGCACAAGAGATCCGTTTTTGTACAAAGATGGGAGGGTGATTACAATCTATGAAGGGCACTACAGCCTACTCCTTATCCCCACCATGCAGTTTGTTTCTTCCATCATGCACTGCTGCTCACAGTCTAGCCTTGGCATCTATAGACTGTGGTCATGTGTTTGTGAACTGTGTTTGCTTGAGTGTGTGCGTATATGTTGTCTACTCCAATGAAAGCCTGTTTGGCAGAAAGCTTTCTTTGTCGGTGCTTTTGTTGTGCCTAGCTGTGACTCAGTATCTCTGCTACATGGAGAGCAGCAACTATCTTTTTCATAATAATGTCATTCCATCTTGAATTTTCCATTGTTTGATGTCTTTTCTTCCATCCCATAACTCTCAGTGCTGTTTTCCTTCATTACTGTTTTCTAACCTTTTACTATACACAGTGACCATCCTTATTTCTCTTCTTCCCAATGTTTCATTTGTCACCTTCCAAACCACACTGCATGCTCTACTTACAGGCCGTGCTGTATCCACCATCTCAGCTGCATGCAAGAGATAGCTACAGGACCATGCAAATTGTTGGTGCAGCATCTCATGTCCCACATTACTCGCATCAATACCATTATTCCTTGACCATCAAACTGATCGCTATTCATGATTTACTCTGGCATATTTTCATGTGTTATTCTCCATATCTTTCTGTGTCACGTCAACTTGTATATCAAGCTACCAACTTATCCCTACCCTACGCTCCTTTTACTCTCTATTTCAGTTTGCACTTACTAAATTCAACTATTCTAGTTGCAGAAGCCCCCCCTCCCCCCCCCCCCCTTTTTTCAGACTTATCCACCCGCAGACCAACAATCCCCATTACAATTTTTTTATTTACTTTTTCTTTGATCTCATAGTCCCATTACAATCTTTTTATTTAATTTTACTTTGATCTCATAGTTTTTTCACATTGATTTAAGTTGGTTTTTGCCTTTCACTTATGGCGCACTCCCTCATATTTCATCTTGTTGCCCCATGCTTCATCCATTTCATCCTTTTTGTGATATTTTCCCATGTGTTTTTGTGTACTTTTCCGAATTTTTTTGGATGTGTTTCTACGTTACTTACACATTTTTGCGTGTTTTTATACTCCACCATGAATCCTTGGTCCTTCCATCTGTGTCAATACAGAAAAGTTTCCTTATCCCTATCCAGAAGCCAGTCCCACATACTGTTCCTGGAGTGTTGCTTGCTCAAATGGCCTTACCATCAAATTACCCATCTCTGGCTGCAAGCCCTGCTTTCTTGCATTCTGTAGGTTGTTCATAATAGCAAATAGCTTGCAACAGAAGAGATGTGTTTCACAGTAGTGAAGATGAACACGTGGTCATAGTACTTAAGGTATGCATTTTAGAGCCAATGCTTAGGAGACTTTTTTTTATTTGGTCCATACTGCCATCTTTCAAAATATGGTATACTTTTTTAATGCCTTGTATAAACCCTCTTCTGTTGAATTCAACTGGTATTTGGTATAAGTGTTTAACAATTGAAGAAAAAAATATTCACCGCTCTTCCAATTTCTCCATCTACTCTTCTTAAGTTAAAATGGAAAATCCAGGATGGAATAATGACAATAATATGAGGAGGACAGATTCCTACTCACCATACAAAGACGATGTTGAGCCCCAGACAGGTGTAACATTTAAGCTTTTGACCAAAAGTCAGTGAATGCAGCTTTTTGAGTTTGCACCCAATGTCTCCTCTGTATGGTGCATGGCAATCTATCCTTTTCACAATATTAGGTGTCTTCACTTACTGAAGGTTAAAAAATCTTTGCATGCTTTTGACAAAATCATAGCCTAGGCCTTTTTCCAGTATGAATTTTTACTCTGCAGTAGAGTGATCTGAAGCTTTCTAATGGATGCAGAACGACAGTTGATTTTGTTTTCAGTGATAAACTGAGTTATAAGCTGCCAGCAGACCAATGAACGCTGCCCTACTCTAAGCCTATCTCCTATTCATCATCTTCTGATGTTCGCAAGTAAACCACATTATTATTTGCCTTTGTAAGCGACATATTTCTATGAAATTAGTTTCCTATCAATCTTCACAACTATTGTATCAAGAACAATCCTTTGAAAAGCAGTGTAAAGTTAGCAAAAGAACAAAAGTTCTAAAATTTTTGTATTCAGTGAGACCTTTTCCTGATTTTTAGAAGCACCACAATGTGAACTTTCCTCCACAGTTCATTCATAATTTATAAATCGTTTGATGCTACTGTTCCATCAGGTCCAATAGCTTTATTGCCCTTCAGTTTCCTTAAGGTCATTATTAATTCTTCAACTGAAAACATATTAATCACAACACTACTTTACTGTGTTGAGTCTCCCACAGTACTGCAGAAGTACCCTAAAAGCTTAGCTTGTAACTGAATTTGTTTACAGTATCATATTTCTTGCAATGTAGTCCATATATTTTCTAGATAATTTTTTAATGTCAATAAAATTTCAAATGCACTAAAATTAAAGTTTTGTAATTATCAGCTCCTAAATGATTTTGGTTATTGTATTTTCAATTCCATGAAGGAATGATCTTTCCAATGCCAATACCCCATATTGTACCACTGAAGTACATGGGATTGTATTGTTATGTATTTTATTTCTCAGTGTATAATTATTGCATATTGTGGCCAAAAGTTAAAAATCTGTTACAGTAACTATTCAAAAATATTTGGATACCATTAACAATGAAATGAAATGTCAAAGCAAATCACTTTGTATATCATGAGATTTTTTTGAGGCATGAAATGTAATGGTATTTGTAATGTAAAATGAACAAAAGAATTAAAAAAAAGCTTAATATGTCTTTGATTAGAACATTTTTTTGGTTAATCAGAAAAGTATTGATAGAATAGCAGACACTTTAATACCTTTACAACAAGTAATTTCTGACACTATAGTAGTTCAGTTAAGTATAATGGCAGCTTCTCTGAGGACAAAGGGAACCATGGTTGCAGCAAAAAGAAATGTATTTCCAAAATTTTCACAGTTTATTATTACACTCTCAGTACATTTTAATTTCCAGATATATTACAAGCACATAAAATACCATGAGCCCAGATCTGTAATATCCATTGAGTTTTTTTGCCATTTTGAGACGTGAATTTGAGTCTGAGCAGGATAAGAAGTTACACTCACATATCAATTAGATTATTTACAATGAAATTTATTTTACAGACTGAATTTTAAACGTAAACATATTTTTTTTCCATGAGTATAAAAAAACAATGGCATTTACATAATCTGTAAAAACTTTACACAGAAATAGAAAAATCTGTTATAAATGCAGAATTTACTAACAAAAACTATTCAATTGCAACACGTGCAAAAATAGAGTTTGACTAAAACATTTTAATGCTAAAAAAAGTAAATGAAACTCATTCATGATTCTTACAATTTTATCACAGAAGAATATGGACATAGCTGTTCCATTATTAGACAATTTTCAAAAAATAAAATTTACTTCTATTCTCATTTCTTCAGTGTTATTGTCTCCACCCTATCATAAGATAGTATTCACTACAACTGATTACAATTAAGACAATAAGCATTGAAGATTATACTTCTGCCCCTTATAAAATTTGAAAACTTAAAATAAAACAATAATAACCCTCCATTTTTCTTTGAAAATTAATTCATGAAAATACATAATATACAGTGTTTGTACCCTCATGATACTATCTTTTCGAAGGTTTTTATATCAAAACATGTTATCAGCAGTTAGTCCAGTAATTTAGTTGATTTATTAAGATAACAGGAGTTTGAGTTTAAATCGGTGAATTTTTTGTAACACAGTGTATCACAGGAGAGAAATTTTAGCATATAGCCATAGTTTTACTGTTGCGTAAATTCATAAGCTTATTTCTCATTCAGTGAAAGATATAACATACATTAGGTAACAGAGTGTACAGACAGGGGCATGGAAAGTTCTGGCAGAATGTAAACCAATTAGGCCTGAAGGTAACAACTCAATAAATAGTAGAAGTCTTGAGGTGTTTACTGGCACACAAAAACAAATGAAAACTTCATCAGCTTCTGCACACATGGAGATACATGCATGCATGTGGCTGCACACTCTCACCCGCCCACACACCCGCTCGCCCATCCACTCACTCACTCACACACACACACACACACACACACACACACACACTCCACCCAGCTACACTGATCTGTTAGAAAGCTAGCAAATTTTCATTGTTTTTGTATGCCTGTCAATGAATCAATGCTTCCACTATTCATTGAGGTGTTACCTTCACTCTCAAATTATTTACAGAGTTTACAGGCAGGTGAACAAAATTCTAGTAATGGTAATTTGTTTTTTTAATGACAGAAAGGAAAAATAACAGTTATTGTGTTGTAGCTTAATGAAGTTGTACATGTGTGGTTGTTCTGGACTAAAACAGTTTATATACATATTTACTTGATCTGAGAGTAACTTTGTTTGGAATTCTTGAAATATACTGACTTTATTGTTTAAATGTGCACCCATATGGTTAAAGATTCTGCTTTTTCCTGAGAAACACCTGAAGCTCAATATTATACATGTTACAATTTTTAGCAATACTTGTTAATATTGATCTGAGAGCTAGCTTCATTAATGTATGATTGGTTTGTTGTTCAGTTTTGTAATAATGAATGTAGCATAATAGCTACTGACATTATTTCTGTACCAAAAGCTTTGCTAATAATATGTTCATCACAATAACTTTTGTAAATCACTGTATCAGAGATTGTTCAGTAACAGGAGTTGATATTTTATTTTTAGATGTAGTGTGCAAAGCAACAGGACTTCTGTTATCAACTGATAAATCTGATAGTGATTAAACTTGTGTAAGGGCATCCAAACGCTAAAGTATTTCTCAAAAATGTATTTTAGAATATTTAATCTAATATTCTTTTAAATTATCTTTTATCTACTCATTTCCCATGCTTGCTTCCACAAAATAGAAATCACAAGGAACATATCATATTTCCAATCATGTAAACCTGGAAATTCAGTCACATATAGATGATAATGGAGGGAAATCTGAAAAAGTTCACAAAGAAAAATATATGGTGAATAAAAAAAAAGTTAGAAGTGCTGTTATTTTCTTTAAAAGAATACAGTGTGAAAGCAAGATGAGCACATGTGCAAAAGATCCAAAGTAAGGCAGATTAGATAGCTGATAGGTTTTTACAAGGTTTGTAGCAATAGTTCTTCAATCAGTAATGAATATTCCCAATCATGTTCAGTTTATTTTGTAATATATTAAAAAACATACTGATTTCATGAATACGTAATATATAATACCTATAAAAACAGAGTTCAGTTTGTCATGCATACAAACTTCCAAGATCCACATACGTGATCTGGTTTTGTAATACCATTTTTTGAAGAACAGAATTAAGCAGCAGTCCACATTTTCATTTAATTCAGGCAGAAAGAAATGTAGGACTTGTATAGCTGATCAAATAAAACCTAGAAGTTGTTAGCTAAAAGAGCACACACACAAACAAACAAAAAAATTGGTACAGTAATAGTTCTTTCACAGTCGTAATGCATTATCACAAGAAGAAAATGGTAAAAGGATTTGTGAACCATTTTTATGATGAGCATTTACTCAGCAGGGGCAAATTTTCTATAGATATATCTGAGAAGGGCTAAATAGCTGATAACATTTATGTTTTGTATTGATTAAATAGCTCCATGGATGATGATTCCCAAAATGAATGTGGCAAATAGAAATCGTTAATGAATATAATGAATACAAAGAAAAGTAATAACAAAATGTAGTAGAATTTACAGTGCTAAAGAAAAGAACAGCTAATCATAACTTATATTTAGAAAAGGAAATGGAAATAGTGAGATTTAATTAATTTTAATCACAAAACTAGTAACATTTGGAGACATCATTTTCTGTTAATGAAGATAGCTTCTAGTTGAATGTGTTTGTTGATACTAGTTATTGTTGTTTAATTCATAGCTGTAGAAATCATCTGTATTCCTAGGTTTGCAGTATATTTCCAGCATACATACGTTATAAAATACTAGGGAAAGTGTAGGAAAGGGAGAAGAGGTTGGAATAGGGCAAGCAACAGTATTAATTCCTACCTGTGTATTAGTCCAGCATTAATTGAAGGAGAACTTTGAGAAAATGCATGTCTGAAACTTGGTAATTGGACCATGCTGTAGTACTTTGTTTATGGGGATGTATTTTGCATTAGTATATTGATATGATGAAACATAACAGTTCACTCCATATCACACATTAATTAAAGAACACAAATAAAAGTTAATACATTCTAGACCAATGCTATATTGAAATAATGACTGAATTTTATTTTATTACAGTTTGGGATTTTTTTCTGCCAAGAAAAGGATGTGCAGTGATTCCAAGATGAATTGGGTAATATTATATATGTACTGGTATTGATCCATTTTCATCCAGTGATAAATAATTTCCTGAGTATGTTATTAGAAGAATTCAGTAAATTACACAAATTATGTGTGTACCCTCACACAACTTTAAAATGTTTTAAATGTGACCTCCTTGTTGCAAGAATATGATTAATTTCATACAAATATATATGAGAAAAGGTGTGACATGTGTTCAGACCAAAATACCTTATTCTGGAACTTACAAAATTCAATAAATCACTAACACATGTGACAAATGAAAAGGACACACAGAAGTAGTTTATAGTAATTTATTTACTGAGCTATATTATTTCTTGAATTCTTCGTTATCTCTCCTTCACGTTAAATCTAAGAAACAGAATGTTTGTGTGTCACTGTATAAGATTACAGTATGAGCACTGCAGTATGCAGAATAATAATGTGGTGACATACTTTAAATTTTGTTTCTTGGTACTGAGTCTGAATTTCAACGTATAAACAAATATTTGTTCTTTCTATTGCTATCCTGCTGTTAGTTTTGCACCTTCTGACCCCTTTGTGTTTTGGATGAAAGTTTCGATCTGTAGTATCTGTATGTAGCACATACACTGGAACTGCAGAAAGGAGCATCAAATTGTTGTATCTTTGCAAAACAAAGAGCAAACACATAAATCTCTGAAAATCAGGAACAAAAGAAATGTATGTAATCAAATCCAGATTACATAAGTTATTTGAGATGAATGTAGTACTACCTGTGAGAAATAAGTACTGAACAAGTCCATTTCCATATTTTTTACTACATTTTATATGGTAGCCAAAACAAGTCCTGACTAAATCATATATGACTGGTTTACGAGCAAATCTAATGAATGGGTTGGGAAGTGTGAATCTGTTAATGAAAGTTCATTAATAAAGTCCACTGCTTTTGCTTCATGACAAAATAGTGGGATTGCTGTGAATTATAGTGAAGACGATATATATGATTTTTTTCAAATAATGAGTAGAAATTATTGTAAAATGTTGGCAGTCTCATAACTTCTTGAAAAACTCAGAGGGAATGACAAGATATAAAAAATGGGCAACTCTCAGAGCACATACTAACAAGAGACATTCATTATTGTGATATAATTTTCCACCACAGGTTCATTCATATAAGGTTTTTTCAGTTAACATGGTAACACACAACAGAGCCTGCTGATTCTTTTTCTTATTGCAAATACTACATGTATAAGAGAGAGAAAGATTTGTAAATTATGCACGGTTCCCATGTGAATATATATCTTTTGTCAATAATAAAGGTGTTACAAACCAGACATCATCTTTTTTAACACTAGCAATGAAATTAAATAATTATAAGAAAATGTCTTAAATGAAGTTCATGCTATGACGTATCTCAGGCCCAGTCTGTGGTTTTAGAGATGTCAAGATATTATACAAATCTGATAAAAATACCACTGATCATTCTCTTATATTGTTTGTGGAGTGGTGGTTCATAAAACAGTTTTCCACTTGTTTAAAAACTGAGTCTATCTTTTAAAATCTGAACCACGTGTTTTCATATTTTTTCATTTTGAGTATGTTTCATTCTCTAGCACATAACGTGTATGCCAAACATAAATTTGCATTTTGTATTACTGTGGTATTTCATTTTTAAATGGATGTCAAAGCAACAACTGTATCATTGTAGTTATTTTATATACTCGTAAATACATTAACAGTAATATGTTAATAATAGGTCCAAGAGGGAATTAATTTCATATCAGTACATGAAAAGATTATTTCTTACACATGTCTGACCTTGATGTTGTTTCTTAATGAATCTAAAAGACTGATAATAGCTATAAACTATGCATGATTGTGATATATGTTTCCTTTGTCATCACATTGATTTTATGGTACTGTATTGTTGATTAGTCTGGAAGTTTCTGGCTCTGCAATTTTATTTATTTACATGTTTCTATGTATATATATTAATGAAATTCTTTATAATGTGTCAAAGAGCAGTTATTAACAATCTGACTAGAAAACAGTATCTCAAATATCTTCCAATACAAATAAGAACATAACCTTGTATTCTAACATGTTGTTTACTACTACTTACGATTAGATACTTCTGTATATAAATATATCTTTCATTTACCTTTGAATGGCCCCATTTCCTTTAGTACCTACACAGCTTAGTACTTATTATGTTCAAGCTCAGATCAGAGGTGGCTTTTTGCAGTCAGTTAATGCATTAATAAGAAAGAGATTGCTGCTTAAAATATTTTATGATTACATTCTATGGTTACACATATATTTACAAAAATGATTTTCATAATCTCTGAATTTTATTTACATACAATTACAAGATTGTCATTGAAGGGAAAGTAGAATAAATGACAGAATGAAAAAGACTTTTGCTGTGCTGGAAGGCCATCTTAATTGAGAATGATGCAGAGGAACTAGGTGAAGCTTAGAAACTTTAGGCACTTCACAGGAAATTTGATACTTGAAAGCAGTCATCTGTAAGCCAAAAACAGCTTCTAACCAATATCCACCCATAAACGTAAACGTTGATATAATTTTGACAATGAACAAATAAATTATCAGTCTACAGCATTAAGTATTTTGTGTTCTTTAATCACAACCAGCATCAGATACTGTTTAGACAGAAACTAGGACTAAAATTAAATCTGCTAAGAATGAAACTATTGACCCCAAATTCTGCACTGTGATGTATCTTCAATAATTTATGCTTTATATTACAAATGATAACACTGGGAACTTATCCTACAAAAGATATTAACAGCTTATTTTTATGACACTGAAAACAGATGATAAACAAAATATTTGTGCTGTACCTCGTGAACGAGATAATTTTGTGCTTGATGCAGCTGATAAAATTGGACAATGCTTCCTTTTGCTAAAGGTATAAGATTTTTAGAATGATATACATCCGTGGACATTCACATAATGTTGTTCATAGTAATTTTAAATACTAATAAAGCAATATTTTCTCATTTATGAAATGTATAGATGAATGTAGAATATGTAAAACATAAGCAGAGTAGATAATTCGTTAACTGAATATTATGCAGACAGTATAAAATGGTATGAAGTGGAAGCTGCACTAAGTGTCCTTGGACTTTAAATTTTTTAAATATCTTCTGTTTTTCTGAACATACGATGTTGACTGTTTTTGCTTGCTTCTAATAGAACTATAAAATTTCTATGCGAAATAATAATTAGGCACTTTCAACTGTGAAACTTGTTTCTAATACAACTTTAGCACGTATATGTGAAATAATAAGTAGCCACTTTCAACTTTGAAGAACTTAAATTCATATGTAGCATTGAAAATCCATCAATGAGGTACACATATCAGAAGAGAGAGAGAGAGAGAGAAAAAAAAAAGTGCAAAGTTCGAAAAGCATTTTTTTGCAAAGTCATAAAATATATTGATTCAAACAAGGAAAAGAACAAAGACAACCATTTTCCATATAGTCGAGATACTGAATGGTAGACAGCCCTGTAAATAAGATTATGAACTTTTTGATAACGCGTGTGGGTCTTTGCTTCCTCTAAAGACATTGTCCAGAAGCAAAGCAACTACTTCCAAATCTTGCTTATGTCTCTCTACTCTGTGGATGATTATCTTTACTCCTTCTGTTGCTTTTATTTCACCAACTACTTTCTTGTATCTTATATGTATGATAACTCATTTTACAACAAAATGTGAAAACAGCTGACTGCCATTGAGACATCTTACTCTCTTTGCATATTTTAAAAAATTTAACCTTTCAGTGAAAATATGAAAGATTTTTGTCAGAGTCTCATTGTTGGAGGAGGAGGAGGAGGAAGAGAATAGTGGTTAACATTCCATCAACAATGAGGTCATTAAAGATGGAGCACAAGCTTGGATTAGGGAAGGATGGAAAGGGAAAGTGGCCATACCCTTTCAAAGGAACCATCCTGGCATTTCCCTGTAGTGATTTAGGAAAATTACTGAAAACATAAATCAAGACTGCTGAACATGGGTTTGAAGCTTCAACCTCCTGAATCCTAGTCAGTGTCATTGTTACCCTAATTCCTGGGCTTATTTGCCATATATACTTTCTGAGTAATCAATTCTGCACTTTCAGCTGCATTATCATTTGTTCTTTGATTTGCTATTATTTTGTTTTTGGATACTGTACATCTGCTAAATATTAAACTTTTTGTTAGTATTTCATTGTAATCTCACTTTTAATATTACATTTCAATTTCAGTAGAAAACAATTGTTATGAAAGTAAAAGCATTTACTCATAACAATGCAAGTACTTGATGTGGTAGTTTTAAGCTTTTACTAATATTATTTATGAGGCTATTACAATTAGCTCATAAAATCCAGATCCAAATGGAAAGTACTAACAAATATTTAGTTCTTGTTGCAACTAATAACAATACTGATCTGATAGAAATCCAGTTATATGCTTTTAGGTATAAGCAGACAATTTTGTAGATCTGATATAAGAATAATTTTCTTCTGGCTCTTTAAAGATTATGATTCTCTACATGTTGTTATCTATGCTGCTTTATGGCAAGCTGAAATTTATATGTACATGGTAATAATCTATTTGCTAAACAATTTCATTTATATAAGTATTTACTGAATGTCACTGATACATATAACAAGTGTCACTGTGCATATATTCGAATAGAAACAGCGCAGTCTTTTAGCTGTAATGTGAATTATCATTTCTTGTACATTTATTAAATGTGTCATAGTCTTCCTGAATATGCATTGTCTTACTAACATGAGATGCTACATACAATTTAACATATATATGGGAATTTCTCAATAGATACCTGAAAGCATGAGGTAAATAAAAGACACAAGAACTTTTACAATTCTAGAATAAAAATGTTAACAACTTAGTACCTGAAACCTGGACTACAACTACCATGACAAAAATCATGAAAGGGTTCAATGTTAAAAGGAGATTTTGAAGAGGGTCAGCAAGGATAATAACACAGAAACACATATGAAAATGAAGAAATGAACATAACTGTGAGACAAGGGGCTATGAGACATTTCATCAGATAAAAGAAGATAGCATCCAACCTGAACGAAAATTAAAGGAAAAATTTGAGCAAACAGTCAAAGAAATATATTATCTTTTCACTTAATGGTTTCCTTAGTAATTTAAATGCTTATAATGTTATCAAATTTAAATAAACATTGTGTAAGACACTTGAATTGTGCAATTAACCAGAATTTCTCTATAATTCATTTTCATTATCATCGGCATCAACATCCTTATCACATATTGGACACTACTGTATGTCTGGTCCACTAATGATACCAGAAACAAATGCCAGCAATGATACTTATATTATTTCATCATCATCCCTCACCATAAACATCCCTATCACTGATTAGACACTGCTATATGTACAGGTCCATTAACGTCAACAGAAACAAATACCAACAATGATGGTGATGTTATTCCATTGTATTTCTTCTATTGTCATATTTAAAGCAGTAATGTATTTATGTGGTATTTACAAATTATATATCTGGTAAAGTTAAAATGCAGGGATAATCTCATGGTATGTATATTTGATGATACAATTGGGCAATGGTATAGTGTTTCTAGTTTAGTTAGAAAAGGAGAAAAACAATTAACTACGAAAGTTTCATCTTGAGGTACTGTTAATATATGAAACATAGATTATTACCTGATGACTGACCCTCTTTAAAACAATTACCATGATTAATTACAACCAATACATGGATAATTCTTGATAGCAACAGGTACTGCAAATATGAAATATAAGAATGAAGTTCCATACATACATTAAGCTGCTGTTAAGATGGCAGAACTCCTCTTATGTTGGTCCACATCATTTTTTGTTCTCTGGGAAAGGCTCTTAAGTTCTAGAAACATTATCTATCTGTAACATAATTCTTTCCATTTTTATAGATTTTCTACTGTTGTTAATTTTTGTTACTACAATGAAGACTCAATATTTTTCTTCTTGTGTTGATTTTATAGTATATCACAGTGTCTTCCAAGATCAGAGGGGGGAAGGTGTCTTTGCCCCACAATGAGAATCTGTACAAATACACGTGTTAATAATTTCTGATACAATTATTTACCACATTAATAGGAATGAAATAAGTTATGAAAATTACCAGAATTTTTTGTTGTATAATGAGTGATTATTATGCACATGCAACATTTAAAGGAAAGCAGATCTTCAGGCACAGCAGAAATCTTCTTTTGTAAAGGTTAGAGAAATGGTGGGAGAAAAACAAAACATTGATTTTAAGGTAAGACTAATTAATGTTGAAATCAGTTTTTTGTTATGTCATGAGATGATAGTTTTATGATCCTTGTACATAATATACAACAATCAACAACAAGTATAGCTGTGTGGGAAACTCTGTTCTGCAACGAAATTTGAAGGTCATCTGTAGACCTCAATATTGTAATCGGTTAACAATGACATATATAATATTGATTGCCATAACAATTCAATTTTCAGAATGATGTTAAGTGTTAGATAATTACAGTCTCTTAAGTCATGAGTTTATTTGACTACATTCCAAGGTTTTATATTATAGAATAAACATATTCTGACTATTACTCGACAGAAGGAATTCTAAAGTGATGTTAATGTTCTGTTCAGTTGGTCCATTTATCTCTTCCATTTTTCTAAATCTGGTGATTGTTTTGTAGTTATTTGTACATCGTTTCAATAGCTTCATGGAAAAAAAGAGAAGACCCCTATTTCAGTGATACAATAGCTGGGATTACTCATTGTTGTTAGATATACAATAGCTGACATTACTCATTGTTGTTAGATATACAATAGCTGGGATTACTCATTGTTGTTAGATATGTTGTTGAATGTAAACTATGAATCTGTTTAATATTCTCTCTTAGCAAGTTCTTGTTTTTTTGTTGTTGTTGTTGGCAGCTTCGCAGAATCACTGTAGAACATGAAATAACTGAAAAATTGCAATATCCAAATATATGAGTTTTCTTATGAGGAAAGTACTGCTTCATTCTACCACCACTTATTTCTCACAGGTAAACAAAAACCATTTGGAAATATCTATCTTCAGGTACATATTTAAGATATTTTTGAAAAATTATGCTTTCTTACTTCCTGATCTAACTGTATAACAAAATTAAAAGGATAGAGTCACAGTGTATATTATAAAATTGTCTTTCAATATGTACAAAAAGGATCAAAGAAAAATGTGCATATGAAATCTCACTCAATAATTTGTACTAAAAGGTAGTTATGATAGTAGTTATGAAAGGACCTAGGACTTTAAGAAACTTGGTATGACAGTCATGACAGAATTATGTCATCTCTATATGAAGGACAGTGAATCATAGCAAGTTGCAGGCATAGCACCAGATTAGTACCATCGAATCACTTACACGTAATGGTTAGAAAATAATTTTACATTGTTTAAACAGTGAATTGTCATTTGCGTAGAACATGCCACATTGCAATGGGCTTGCGTAAAGAGGATAACATTTGACTCCAATGTGAGAGTGCCTTCCCTGTAGCTTGGGCACCCACAATCACATGCCCCACAGCACGGGCTCGTGGTTCTCCTGTATTTTCTGCAACAGTTACCCGCAGCTGTATTGTCTGAAAGTGGAGAAAACATGTTTATGCTACATAATGAGTTACTCATTAACATCAATACATTATTTTGATGTTAGTGTGTGATACAGTTGATAAATGCGAGACATCATGTAAGACATTCATTAGTAAAAGTGCACTCACATAGTTGGCTTTAGCTCTGCATGCAGCAGTTGGTAACTGTTTGCAATGATGGAAAGTTTGAATGATGGAAAGTGAACACGATGAATGACGAGTCAGATGATTAGAGATGTTGTCTAAACCAATGAAAAAACAGGGTTTGATAAATGTTGTCATGTTGTGGAGTGTGTTAAATTACATGGAAGAATAATGGAATATATTGTACAGAATGTTGTTCAAGAATATTCTGTGAAATTTAAACATTACTCTTAAGTTCCTGCATAACCATGATCTCACAATATGGGAAATTTCAAAAATACTGTACAATGTTGTCAAAATATCATTCAGATACACTATACATCAGTCTGGGCTTTTTTTCCTGCGGTCATATTTTTAGATAATTCATGTATATGAGGTACAATGCATCAAACACTTAAGATCAAGAACAGAAACGATACATTGCTAAAAGACAATGACAGACCCGACAGTGTGAGCGTGGAAGATGAGTACTCTTTCAGAACGAAAATTCTCATATGCTGGCAATTGAAATGAAGTTCCTGTGTTAAGTGAAGACAGCCATACAGTGGAATATTTGCATATGACAAGTTCTACATGTATATAAATGATCAAATACCAACACAGCGAATTGTGTTTGTTTGGAGAGAAAGAGTTATGAAATATTATCTAAATAAGAAATGTATTACCATCCAGTAGGAAACACGAATGTGGGGAGATTATTTTCATGGGGGAGTAGCCTGTTCTGAAATAGACTAGAAAAAGGAAAACAGGGAGTGAGAGACCTAAGACAGATGTCCTCTTGTAACAGTCGTCCTGTAAAGCTGACTGATACTTTCTTCAAATGGCATGCCTGAAGAGTCTGACTTCCAATGGGCTAGCTGTGTGTCTTTCTTTGTTTTTTGTTTTCATACTGATCATAAAAAAAGAGGTGATCCCAATTTGTGACCTACCTGTAGAGCATGAGCTGGTACACTGAAAATCATTGCTTCGTTAAAGATAGGACAACGTTCACCACGTTTAGTTGTTGTTTTCTTCTTATGAACTTTCTTCCCATGTTGCAATAAATAAACCTGCAAACAAACGGCATATAAACAAACAAAAGGCATATAATTTTCTCTTAGAAAACGATTACACACAAGCGAAAAATTCAAATGAAACTTAAGTTAACATTATGTCGGCGATCAACACAATATGTCAAGAAATGTTTAAGATATTGTAATTCTGTTTTCACCTAGGCGAATTGCGAGAATGTCCTCACTAAACGACGTATGGTCTTTTTTCGTAGTTGTGAGCAACAATTGCCAGAACATATATTTCATTGGCTTCGCTTGTAGCCAGGCTAGCTCCTTATTCTGTGCGTCAGGATCGGCCACGGCATACTAAACTGCATGTTTAGTCCGAGGTTCGTCCTGTTTCTCCATTATTCGGTTAGTCTTCAACTTTGCTCGGCCCTTCTGTGAACTGCCTGGTACAGAACTACATCTCGTTTAGCAGTACCTTGGGACGGTGTTCTTTGGTGCGGCATTTTTCGGTAGGCACGACTTGTTTCAGTTCGAGAGAATCGTGGTTTCAGTGGTGTTTATCCATCACTCTTTGTTAGTGGTCTAAAGGAAGTTCACAGGTCCAGTGGCCCTTTGCGCAAAAAGAGTCAGTCTAGGGTTCTATCATCAGAAGCTTTTAAAAATTAATATCACAAAACAGAAGGACGATAATTCTGAATATTTATTATTCAAGCGCGTAATTGACGGGTACCGCAGATTTGCTACGCATCAGCATTACAACACCATGCTTTTGACAGTGAAACAAAAAAATTACAACGCTTAACAGACGATTTGTATGGGATTCACTGTTTTGTACATCAAGAAGCACTTTATGTTACATTTACAGGTATGGTGCAAGTGACGAAATTGGCGGTACAAATAGTACACTTTTTGGAGTCGCATGCATTAGTATACTGTCAGTTGCCACAATTTTTGACGGAACTGAAGGAAGAATATGGAGACGCTACGGAATGGACAGTGTCTTGAAGGGAGGATATGAGATGAACATCAAAAAAAAGCAAAACGAGGATAATGGAATGTAGTCGAATTAAGACGGGTGATGCTGAGGGAATTGAGTAGGAAATGAGACACTTAAAGTAGTAGATGAGTTTTGCTATTTGGGGAGCAAAATAACTGATGATGGACGAAGTAGACAGGATGTAAAATGTAGACTGGCAATGGCAAGGAAAGCGTTCCTGAAGAAGAGAAATTTGTTAACATCGAGTATAGATTTAAGTGTCAGGAAGTCGTTTCTGAAAGTATTTGTATGGAGTGTAGCCATGTATGGAAGTGAAACATGGACGATAAATTGTTTGCATAAAAAGAGAATATAAGCTTTCGAAATGTGGTGCTACAGAACAATTCTGAATATTAGATGGGTAGATCATATAACAAATGAGGAGGTATTGAATAGAATTGGGGAGAAGAGAAATTTGTGGCACAACTCGACTAGAAGAAGGGATCGGTTGGTGGGACATGTTCTGAGGCATTAAGGAATCAATTTAGCACTGGAGTGCAGCGTGGAGGGTAAAAATCGTAGTGGGAGACCAAGAGATGAATACACTAAGCAGATTCAGAAGGATGTAGGCTGCAGTAGGTACTGGGAGATGAAGAAATTTGCACAGGATAGAGTAGCATGGAGAGCTGCATCAAACCAGTCTCAGGACTGAAGACCACAACAACAACAACAACATACTATTGCAAAGTGCTTAGGTTAAGTCAAGGGACACTCCTTGAACGATTTTTCAAATTAAAACCCACAGTTGATGAGTTTATTAAAGAGAAAGGAAAGCAAGAACCAAAATTAGAACGCCTGGAACGGATTAGAGACCTAGCATTTCAAGTGGACTTCACTGCACATGCCCACTGTCCACAGTAAGACATTGAAAGATGAGAGGAAACTTATTTCTAATTTGAAGCGGATTCATTTAAAAAGAAAATCACATTGTCGAAGGGATAACTTCTGACATAAAACACCGTCCACTTCCTTAAGCTCACTGGTGTTAAAGAAAACGCAAAGTTTGAAAAATTCGTTGTGGCATTGAAAGAATTACAAAAGTAGCTTTCTAAAAGTCTTGGGCATACTGCCAGTCTTACATCTGTTTTTGAGCTGCTTTCGAGCTGGTTGTGGTTTCAGCTGAGAGTGTTCCTCTGTGCAGATACAACTGATCGAACGGAAGTGTAATTCCTGTTTAAAAGATAAATTGTTTTACGTTAAAACTGTCCAGTAGTCCTATGTTATTTAATCTCGGGATGAGTTTCCACTCCTCCATAATAACACTGCAAACGTAATACAACGTCTCAAACAACATATGTGCACGAAATGCTTTTTTCGATTAGGAAACTGAATAGGTCACGATAACATGGTAAACTGAGTGTTTAAGATTTGCGAAATTGTCAGTGTCTGTTTGTATGCTGACAGTTTGTACTATATATAAAGTTTTAGTCTTCAGCGTGCCAAAAGTAACTAATTAATATTGACTCGTGGCGTCTTCCAGATTCTCCCTCTCTTTCCCTCTGGTGCTACTTAAGGGGCATGGAGTGATAATGAGGAAGTGTACACTTGGTCGACAGAGCTGCGCACGCCTGGAAAAGCTTCATGCGCATGTAGAATTCTTGTCCTCCCTGTACTACGCAGTACTGAAGGGTCCTTCCAGTAACATGTTTTTGCAGATTTGCTGAATTGTGATTCTTGTTCTACACTGCCTCTCAGAAAGTCTGTGAGCGTGAAACTCAACTTTTCTCTCTGTATTCCTTCTGAGTGTTCTGTAAAGAAGTAGCATGTGTAGAATCTGTTGGTTTGTGAAACACACTTAAAAAAAACAAAACAAAAAAAAAGAACTATCCTGCACACGCTTGAGGGACACAGACGGAATGGAAACTATATTTCTTCCGTGTCCCTTTCTTTTGTGGTATCGTAGCATTGTAAGACTGTTTCTTTCTTATCCAGTGTGATATGTCTCCTTACTTGTATATGAAATCATGAACTTTCACGCAAGGCAGCAATTTGTTTCATGTTCAAAAGAATAAATCGATTTCTAAATGTTGTAATTTTTCCGAAGCTAGTAATCAGATTTTGAAGAGTGAAACCTCGTTGAATTTGGCTTCTAGAAATACGATGCTAGCAGCAGAAGTTACCCTGGTTTCATTAGTAAAAGCGAAGTTGATATCGATATTTCTGTAAGTAATGTAGCTATGAAAAGAGACAATACGCCATTCAGAGAAGATTTTTTCACAATTCAACTAAATTACGATATCTTAAATGGTACAAAATTACGATACCTTAATCGTTTCAGGAAATAATGCGAGGTGAATAGCGTCAATCAGCCACCCTGTTGAATCAGTCTCTCATAATTACATTGTAGAGGAAAAAACAAAATGACGCAGTTACATCCACTTTTACGATGTGTTTTTGAGGATCGGTGGACTTACAATGAAAATAATGTATAACACATGGCTTCCAACAGTCAAAAATTTAAAATTTTAAAATAAATGATCTACATTAACAAATTACTTTGCAGGTAAATAATCACGGGAAACGTCACGGTGTTGCTTCTAAACATTCAAATAATGTTATCTAATATTACGTTAGAGTCACGAGACGAAATGACAATGACGAAAAAAAAAATGCATTAACGTTTCTTGCACCATTGTAACTGTATTGTGATTTACACTCCTGGAAATTGAAATAAGAACACCGTGAATTCATTGTCCCAGGAAGGGGAAACTTTATTGACACATTCCTGGGGTCCGATACATCACATGATCACACTGACAGAACCACAGGCACATAGACACAGGCAACAGAGCATGCACAATGTCGGCACTAGTACAGTGTATATCCACCTTTCGCAGCAATGCAGGCTGCTATTCTCCCATGGAGACGATCGTAGAGATGCTGGATGTAGTCCTGTGGAACGGCTTGCCATGCCATTTCCACCTGGCGCCTCAGTTGGACCAGCGTTCGTGCTGGACGTGCAGACCGCGTGAGACGACGCTTCATCCAGTCCCAAACATGCTCAATGGGGGTCAGATACGGAGATCTTGCTGGCCAGGGTAGTTGACTTACACCTTCTAGAGCACGTTGGGTGGCACGGGATACATGCGGACGTGCATTGTCCTGTTGGAACAGCAAGTTCCCTTGCCGGTCTAGGAATGGTAGAACGATGGGTTCGATGACGGTTTGGATGTACCGTGCACTATTCAGTGTCCCCTCGACGATCACCAGTGGTGTACGGCCAGTGTAGGAGATCGCTCCCCACACCATGATGCCGGGTGTTGGCCCTGTGTGCCTCGGTCGTATGCAGTCCTGATTGTGGCGCTCACCTGCACGGCGCCAAACACGCATACGACCATCATTGGCACCAAGGCAGAAGCGACTCTCCTCGCTGAAGACGACACGTCTCCATTCGTCCCTCCATTCACGCCTGTCGCGACACCACTGGAGGCGGGCTGCACGATGTTGGGGCGTGAGCGGAAGACGGCCTAACGGTGTGCGGGACCGTAGCCCAGCTTCATGGAGACGGTTGCGAATGGTCCTCGCCGATACCCCCAGGAGCAACAGTGTCCCTAATTTGCTGGGAAGTGGCGGTGCGGTCCCCTACGGCACTGCGTAGGATCCTACGGTCTTGGCGTGCATCCGTGCGTCGCTGCGGTCCGGTCCCAGGTCGACGGGCACGTGCACCTTCCGCCGACCACTGGCGACAACATCGATGTACTGTGGAGACCTCACGCCCCACGTGTTGAGCAATTCGGCGGTACGTCCACCCGGCCTCCCGCATGCCCACTATACGCCCTCGCTCAAAGTCCGTCAACTGCACATACGGTTCACGTCCACGCTGTCGCGGCATGCTACCAGTGTTAAAGACTGCGATGGAGCTCCGTATGCCACGGCAAACTGGCTGACACTGACGGCGGCGGTGCACAAATGCTGCGCAGCTAGCGCCATTCGACGGCCAACACCGCGGTTCCTGGTATGTCCGCTGTGCCGTGCGTGTGATCATTGCTTGTACAGCCCTCTCGCAGTGTCCGGAGCAAGTACGGTGGGTCTGACACACCGGTGTCAATGTGTTCTTTTTTCCATTTCCAGGAGTGTATATACATTGGCTAGCATTGCTCAAACTTGACAAATTTTTAAAAATGGAAAGATATGTTGGATTTTTATTTCATTGAACTTGAGTATAACACTTTCAACATATTCATCTTCCTTTATTTGTCTGATAATTATCTTAACTAAAGAAGATGAGAGTGTATCAGTGAGTACTGTACCTTTACAAATGGGTCGCCAGGTACAGGGTCGGTAGAGAACCTCAGGTTTCGAGCCTTCACTATGACGACAGTGAGTCTCTCAGCAGTGGGTAGGTAGCTCAGCGAGAACATCACCTCGCCCCATTCTGTGCCGTGCTGAAAACAGTTAGCCACTAGGTCAAAAAATGCCTGCAACCTGTATTATCACTGTTATATATATTTTCATGCCCAGTTAGTAGATACCAACAGTCGAAATTGTCTCCCGCAACAGTAAGCAACTTAATGACAACAATTGTTTCATAACACCATATCTTCTACATGAATGAAGATAGAAGTCTCTATTTTCAAAATAACTATCGAAAATAGAAGAGTATATTTTTTACATGCATTAGCATACAACTTCAAGCTAGTTTTTGCAGTTATGTGTAGGATCACAATTTTCATTTACCCTTGACTTATATTCAGTGTTATATCCACTGTTTAACACCTCAGCAGAAGCTACCGCCTCAGTGTCATCATGCTTCCGTGTGTCAGTGGCTTGGGATCCCGGCCACTCTTCAACAACTTTCTATGAGTTCACCTATTACCATGTGGCGACGCCGGACTTCGAACGTCGGCCTCGGTTCCAAGCATATCAACACTACACACAAATGTGGCCTCTTTCATAAAGTCAGCACTGAGCAGCTGCAGGTAAACTGCCTGGACCAGCAATTGTGTTCGAACGGCTGGGCAGAAATGTGGCGTTCAGTATGTGCTGGTCGTCCCGGTGCAGGTGACGCTGCTGTCTCCACTGTTGCTGGGCCTAGGATCTCAGTCCGCAGCCTAAGCATCCGGCCAGTCAGGCAGCTCAGCATCTGCCACCTTCTTGGGACTGCGACGCTGGGGATGCGGTCCCCTCGCCTCTGCCAAAATGTCAATGGTGGACCTCTGCATCCGGTGCCACTGGGGCAGAGACACAGCCTAAGATATTCACAGCGGCAGCCGTCTTCGCCGGGTCGACCAAGCTACGAGCCCGTGCGGCGGTAAAACGCCGTCTCACACGGAATATGATTCGCCGTAAATTTGCTAGGTGGCGCGCTAGATTGCCGGCTAGCAGGGAAGTGTGATAACTATCTCGCATGTTGAACGTCTCACACGAGACTTCTCCGACACAGCGCAGCCTTAGAAGCGGCGCCGGTCAATGCTGTCGGCTACAAAGCCATCGACACCAGCAGCACCAGAGTCTAATGAATACAGGCAGACAACAATAAACGGTGTCTTTTATAAATGAGCTGCCTTCTCTGCTGTACCTGTAACCATCTTCGGTAGGGAATCACCGCCCATAACTAGCCGTCCAAGACACCTCGTTACAGTGGAGAGCATGAAACTTTGGAGAGTCTCTCTTGTCTGCTGGGATGCCCGTAGTCTTTGGCAGTTCACTTAGTCTCATGATTAAGCACTAAACATGAAAGGAAATGGTTATCTTCGATCTCTACACCAAGAGTGAATTCATTAAATTCTATACGCTCCATGATGAAGGCATTTTGGCAATTGACAGGTGCATGCTGTAATCAAAGAAGCGACCGAAATTAGAATAAGCAGCAGCAATTTTAACAGAGACCAGGGATACGCATTTTGTACGGCATGAAGGCGGGCTTTGGACATCGAGTGAAAGCAAAGACATAGGCATGACGCTCCATATTTAGCAATTATATACAACCACTCGCTCACAGAACGTTCCGTATCTAAAGACTGGAAAATTGCTCAAGTCACACCAATATCCAACAAGGGAAGTAGGAGTAATCCACTGAATTACAGGCCTGTATCACTAACGTCGATTTGCAGTAGGGTTTCAGAACAGATACTGCATTCGTACATTATGCGCGCGACCGCTACGGTCGCAGGTTCGAATCCTGCCTCGGGCATGGATGTGTGTGATGTCCTTAGGTTAGTTACGTTTAAGTAGTTCTAAGTTCTAGGGGACTGATGACACATAGTGCTCAGAGCCGTACATTATGAAGTACCTCGAAGAAAACGATTTATTCACATATAGTCAGCACGGATTCAGAAAATATCGTTCTTGTGAAACACAACTAGCTCCTTATACTCATGAAGTAATAAGTGCTATCGACAGGGGATGTCAAATTGATTCCATATTTTTAGATTTCCAGAAGGCTTTCGACACCGTTCCTCACAAGCCTCTTCTAACCAAACTGTGTGCCTACGGAGTATCGCCTCAGTTGTGCGACTGGATTCGCGATTTTCTGTCAGAAAGGTCAAAGTTGGTAGTAATAGACGGAAAGTCATCGAGTAAAACAGAAGTAATATCCGGCGTTCCCCAAGGAAGTGTTATAGGCCCTCTGTTGTTCCTGATCTATATTAACGACATAGTAGACAATCTGAGTAGCCGTCTTAGATTGTTTGCAGATGATGCTGTCATTTACCGTCTTGTAAAGTCATCAGATGATCAAAACGACTTGCAAAATGATTTAGATAAGATATCTGTATGGTGCGAAAAGTGGCAATTGACGCTGAATAAAGAAAAGTGTGAAGTTATTCGCATGAGTACTAAAAGAAATCAGCTAAATTTCGATTACGCGGTAAGTCACAAAAATCTGAGGGCTGTAAATTCAACTAAATACTTAGGGATTACAATTACAAATAACCTAAATTGGAACGATCACATAGATAATATTGTGGGTAGAGAAAACCAAAGACTGCGGTTCATTGGCAGGACACTTAGAAGGTGCAAGAGACTGCTTACACTACGCTTGTGCGCCGTATTCTGGAGTATTGCTGTGCGGTGTGGGATGCTCGTCATGTGGGATTGTCGGATGACATCAAAAAAGTTCAAAGAAGGGCAGCTCGTTTTATATTACCGCGAAATATGGGAGATAGTGTCACAGACATGATACGTGAATTGGAGTGGCAATCGTTAGAACAAAGGCGTTTTTCGTTGCGACGGGATTTTCTCATGAAATTTCAATCACCAGTCTTCTCCTCCGATTGCGAAAACATTCTGTTGGCACCCACCTAGATAGGGAGAAATTATCATCACGATAAAATAAGAGAAATCAGGGCTCGCACAGAAAGATTTAAGTGCTCGTTTTTCCCGCGTGCCGTTCGAGAGTGGAACAGTAGAGAGACAGCTTGAAGGTGGTTCACTGAACCCTCTGCCAGGCACTTTATTGTGAATAGCAGAGTAATCACGTAGATGTAAATGTAGATATTGTAGGGACGCAGCAGCGGCAGTTTCAAACGTGGTGCCGGCCACTCGCACCGAGGTTCACGAGAAAGACAGGCCGCGGTGCGTACGTCACGAAGGTTGGCGTGAACTCACTCGCTCGCTCGCTCAGCTCAGCAGACAAAATGCATTTCTAAGCCTGTTAACTCGTAGCTGGGCTTGTACATACTAACGAGAATTGTATCTTCTTCTGGAATCTGCTATTATGAAGTCTTACTGATTAACAGCAATACAACAAAATTTAATTTACGATCAATACTCGAGATAAGTGGTATAACGGCTTGTTTATAGGCATTTGGTGTCTTCTGCTTAACAGCCCTCATTTCATACAAGGAGTGGTGCCTTATGCAACTGATAATCATTTTGGCATGATTTTAATTTTATTGTCCCACCGCACAATCGTAACAAATTATAAGTTGTCCTATGGACTTCCAATCATTGTAGGACTAACAACAGTAAGTCTCCACAATAGCGGAATTACAGTAACAGATGCTATTCTAGTTTGTATGTACACACGTAGTTACGAGTTAATAGGTGTAGAAACGTAGTTTGTCTGCTGAGTTGAGCGATCGAGCGAGCGCAGCCCTACCTTCGTGACGTACGCGCCGCGGCCTGTCTTTCTCTTAGGCCTCACACTCGCACCATGTGACGTCATTCTGGCCAGCGGCGAGGCCTACGAGAAAGACAGGCCGCGGCGCGTACGTCACGAAGGTAGGGCTGCGCTCGCTCGATCGCTCAACTCAGTAGACAAACTACGTTTCTACACGTGTTAACTCGTAACTAGGTGTGTCCGTACAAACTAAAACTGAATCTTCTACTGGAATCCGCTATTATGGAATCTTACTGTTGTTATTCCTATAATGATGGGAAGTCCCTGGGCCTACTTACAATATGTCACGGCTGTACTGGCGTACAATAAAATAATATCATGTTAAAATGATTATCAGTTGCATAAGGCACCACTTCCAGCATGTAATGAGTACTGTTAAGCAGAAGAGACTAAATGCTATAAACAAGCCGTTATACCATTTATATCGAGTATTGATCTTAAATTTTGTTGTAGTACTGTTAAACAGTAAGACTTCATAATAGCAGATCCCAGTGGAAGATGCAATTCTCGTTAGTCCTTACACGCCCAGCTGCGAGTTAACAGGTTCAGAAACGCATTTTGTCTGCTGAGCTGAGCGAGCGAGCGAGTTCAGGACTACCTTCGTGACGTACGCGCCACAGCCTGTCTTTCTCGTGGGCCTCGGGCCCGCGGCGTGACGGAGCCGCTAGCTGCCCATCTTGCCTTCCGGGCACAGATCACCGTGCCAGCGTTGCCAATCAGTGGCTTTAACACCTGATGACGATGGTGGAGACAACTTTCGAAAGCTCGAGTGTTTTATTCGAAATGTCGCAGCTTGTAAACCGAGAAGATTTTATTGGTTTATTCGTAATTTTCTGTCTGTTAATATCCTTAAACTTAATACCTCGAAGTTCTAATTTGATGTCGCACTACCAGCTGAGAGAATAAAATTACACTTTAAACGTTATTTCATTTTACCGAAGTATCTTGCAAAGTGTTCACGCTACCCACTAAGCAGCACACTAAAATTCGGCTCACGAAAACAAAAATAATTGTCGCCTGGGCCAAATTTAATCATTACTACTAGGAACGTTATAGAGTGAGCGAGATTTATTTGCACGGCATCCAGAGGAATTTATGCAAGACGGGGTAAGATTCCGGAAGTTCCATTTTGAGACAGGGGATTAGCTGAGTTTGAGAAAGATTCGCTCTCCTAGATATAAATTTTATAGGAAGTACACAAATCTTAGATGTTCGATAATTTTTCTGTCAATATATTTTTGAATTTAGGTTAGTGCCATACATTAAAGGTAAGCATATTTCATTAGTGTATCCAAAGTACATCTTTTTATACTATTAATGTGAATAAGAATGCAAGAAACCTTCGAAAACAACCAATAAAATTGTCGGTAGAACCAGGTTTTATAACTAAAACATAATGGCCTTTGTTTCCTTGGTTCGTCACGTTATTGTGTAGACAAGGCAACTAGTCTGCAGAACTCTTAAGTCTTCGGCTTGGTGTTGCCTAGGGTTTCACCCCATGTAGTTTAACAACCATATATTTTAAGAAGGTGCAAACGCTTTTCCGACATTAGTATTTCACCAGTTTTTCCTCTCGTCTAACGCAAAAATTTTTTTTTCTACCCTTGGGCCGGCAGATGAAGTATAGGTGGTTACATCTACACTGCAGCATGATCCTCTTCTTGATACTTTACTATAAGGGGCGGCCAAATCAAAAACGAACACACGCCATAATACACAGTCCGCGCGACAGGTCGTCCCACTGTTGTCACGATTCGTTACTGTCATCGCTGTGGTAGCGGAACGGCATAGTGGCACATTACAAGTGTACGCCGTTGTCGGGTTGACCTTCGTTGTTGGCAAACTGGTCTAAAGTATTCGTTCAGCTGTCATGCTCGTAGTATCGCGCATCGTACGGCTAGCGCCTACGACTCGACTACACTTCAGACAGCGGTGTAGCAGACGTGGCCTGCTTTCCACGTCCGCTCGCACACGGGCTCCAGCCATTACATGGAAACAAGTTCCTCGGGTGTGGAAGCACAATCGGACGAAGGCTACTCTTCAGCGGCTTGGTTGGTAAACACTGCAACATCCTCTGTGCAGTCCGGATCATTCAGCTTCTGATTTTCATATCTTTGGCCACCAGAAGGAAGACATACGTGGACGTCAGTTTCAGGCGGACGAGGAAGCGCAGGAGTGTGTGGTTTTGGATCCGTCAACGGCCGATTCCATTCCACTAAACAGGATTTGATCGTTTCGACTCCTAGTGGGATAAATGTCCTATCGCCCATAGTGATTACTTTTGAATGGAACTATTCCATGGTCCCGTTGCTGCGGGTGTTCGGGTTTTATTTGACTGCCCCTCATACATTAGCACTACCGTGTAAAACTGCATGAAGTCTCAGCAAGCCTTGACGTGTGAAAACTCCCTGTTGAGATGTAAGATATGCGAAAGCGAAGCGCTTGTTCTTATGGGAAATGCAGGTAGGTGTCAGGCAGGTATAGCGTAGCCACATTTGTAGTCTGCTAGGTGTAGGAAATGCCCGTTTCTGTAGCTCATTATAAGCTGTACAAGGGAGACACAGAGAAAAGATCAGGTACTCTATTTCGGCCATGATCTACAAAGATTCACATCCTCCCAGACTACAAAACAACGTCGAAACCGCCACATCGACAAGAAAACGATGTAATTTCCCATAAAGAGCCTGGCAAAAAAGCAATATAATGTATACGAAAGCCACTGTGTTACCCCCCCCCCCCCTCCTTGCACGCGTTATACAGTATCAGAGACAGTCATTTATAGCAATACGTGAGGATTCTGAAAATACTGAAAAATCTACTACAGATTTCAGGAGGGAGCAAGTACCCACTTTTGGTCATCCTTGCAGACTCCTATGTATACATGTGTACCTCAAGTGTCCCAGTTTTGCGTCAATTTATTTACTCACACCTGTATGTGGGATTTCGATAATTTTTCTGATTTATATACGGCTGTGTGAATGTGGGAGATCACAGCTCTTTGTTCCTGGTCTCAACAATATGTCTGGTTTGGCGCTCGTTTGCGTAGTGCGAATGTTGTGCACTGAGAAGTGCAACACAACCATTTACATACCCGTCGCTGGAGTGTGCGATTACGAAATTACATGGGCATCCAATATATATTCTGAATGCTTCAAATTTTGTGTATATCCCATGCTCCTAACTCATGTAAGCTGGAAATGCGATTGCAGCCACTAGTGATACAGTTTATTCCGCAGAAGCATGAAAGGCGGTTTGTATGTTGTGGCCATTATTGTGACACGTTACTCCGTAACAAGATTTTTGCGTATATTTCCCCCAATATGTATGCACTTCAGTATTTCATATTAGGTGAGTACCCGGCATTGCCCAGGTATGTATTTATTCCCATTCTATTAGTCCATCTCCTCCTTCCTCTCTGCCCGCCCCCTTCACCCTCCTCTCTGTCAATCTCCTTCTCCTCGACCCCCCTTCTCTTTCTCTCTCCATCTTCTCCACCACCAAGTCTCTGTCCATCTTCTCCTGCCCCTCTCTCTGTCCATATGCTGTTTCCCCTGTCTCTCTCTGTCCGTCTGCTCCTCCCTGTCTGGACATCTGCTCATGTCCCCTCTGTCTGCTGCTCAACCCCTCATTTACCATCGACCCCCTCTCTTTGTCCATCTCCTCCTTATCTTCTCTTTGTCCATCACCTCCTCCCCCACTCTCTGTCCATCTCCTCCCCCCTCCCTCTGTCACATCTCCTCTTCTTCCCTTTCTCTTTCCATTTCACCTGCCCCCTTTCTCTGTCCATCTCCTCCCACCTCTCTCTGTCCATCTCTTCCTCAACCCTTCTCTCTCCATGTTATTAACCCCATCCTAATAGGAGGTTCCTGATTGTTACCCACACAGTATTTCTTTCCAGATAGTAAGTACAATGTGTACCAAGTTTGGTTGAAATCGGTCCATTGATTTATGAGACGTCGAACATACACACAAACATACACACAAACATACACACTTTTTTGTAATTTATATGGATTTTGCAATAATTATTTGCTTTTTGTATTTTCTGTTTTTTAGTTGTGATGGTGGCTGCTTACCACTTCAGGTCGGTCAATCCTGTTTTTAATTTGTGCTATCAAGATTGTTTCGGTAAAAACATTTGTGAATAGAACTTTTTCCAATCCATGGCAGAGTCATACAGCAGCCAGTGCTAACAATGTGAAAGAACAAACAGTCTTGGCTGCAAAACTGGATTTTTATTTTATTTATCCGCCTGGGGATGCGTTTAGCCTTATACAAGCCACCTCCAGATTGTCAGCTAAATTGGTGTTAAGCTCACAGGATGCCGAGCATACAAATGACCCAGCAGGAAACCTCCATGATCAGAATTCGAAAAAAAAAAAAACCGTTGAGCTGTGTCTGATGTAGAAGATGTCAAGTACACGGAAAACCACGCCTAACTTACATAAAAGCCCCAGTAGGAAGTTGCCCTTGTCAGGTGTTTTTAAAAAGGACTCGCGCGATGTCCTCGTCAGAAATGCGGCAGTATCGACTTCCACTAAAACGAGATCAGGGCTACATAGACGTATCACACAATAAATACGTAAGAGGCGCAGTTGCTCACGCTCTCGGCTGTGCACACTATAATGGTCGCCTAGTCGTAGATATTGCTATAATCGCACTATTTCACTCCCATTTACGGAGCTTGTTAGCACTTGATGTTAGGTTGGCGCCATTAAAATGCATTGTGGTAATCGCTGCTGCTTGCTGGATCGCTGCTGTGTCTCGATGCTAATGCTGGCTCTAAATCTGGTTGTCTAGGGGTAAAAAGATGAGGTCCCGTGTTTTTGATGTGCTTCTGATGATAAATAATGAGCGAAACCAACAAATATTTAAACTTCAAATATTTATTACTCTGGTGGCCATCTTAATTCCACTGTCCACCAAAGACAATGACACAACACAAAGTAGCACTTCTTTTACATGTTCTTTGCAATGTTTATCCACCTCGAACAATAACACACACACACACTTTACCAACGTGACATTCAGACTCCGCCCCCGACCCTTCTTGCTGCTTGTATTTATAACCTTGTCAAAGAACTACTAAAAAGAGATATAGTTTATAAGTCATATGTACATCTGTTGTCGTAATTTGTGCAGAAAAGTTATTAATTTATATCGAGTGACATAATTTAACAGGTTATTAAAATGACAGACAGATTTGTTGACTTGACAGAATAATTCTTTGTTACAAAAAGGCCGTTTTTTAGAAGTTTGTCAATTGACTTCTCTGATTTGCATAAATAAGTAAATAACATGAATTATTAAGAATTACATTGGTTTTTGTCTAAAATAGGAGAGTTTACGTAAATACTGAGTGAAAACGGCCCTAGTGAACAAATAGGTTTCACTGGGTGATTTTTATTTAAGGAGATCCAAAATACGAAAGTTGACCACTATTTTTCGTACTTCATATTAATTATTTAAGATGAACTTAGTGTTTTCACATGATGACATTTGCTGTATCAGTGATCAAGTGATGTTAACTTTTGTGTGGGTCAGTTATTCAGTATAATTTAATGGGTTGACTGTTTATGGAGACATGTTATGCAATCATTGTTAACATACACAATAACTTTTCTATGATCATAAATACTCGTTAAACTCGTTGAATTTGGAGGGTATCGCATACTTCGGTAAAGTAAAGCCTTTAATAGGTTCCGTTACAACACAGTACCACGATTTTTTTTTCCAGACAATATCGAGATGTCATGTATGTTTGTGGATCTTACATCGCGTCCTCCGGATACAACATCCAGTCTGAGGAAGAGCGGTACTCATTAGGAGGGGTGGGCGTTACCTGGCCGGTGTCGGTGAGCGTGAGCCACGTGGTGACCGGCTGCCGCATGCTGATGTCGGAGAGGCGCAGCTCGGCCTCGCCCAACAGCGTCGTCACCTCCTTGTCCGTGGCGAACACCTGCAGCGACAGCGTGCGCCGCGACAGCTCCGCCGGGTCCAGCGAGAACACGAACTTCTCCTTGTAGCTGGGGCAGCTGCTGCGCCGGTACACCTGCCCACCCAGTCTGGCTTGTTTCATTTATCTAATGGCAAACTTAACACCTACAGCTTCCAAACTACAAACGCAAAACTAACGAATTACAGATTACAAAGTAAACAAACATGGTAAAAAAAAAATAAACTGGATGATTTATTCAAGAGAAAGAGAGTCACAAATTGACCAAGTCAATAACGCGTTGGCCCACCTTTGACCCTTACGCAAACAACTGTTCGTCCGTCTGGCATTGATTGACTGAATTGTCAGATGCCCTCCTTAGACCTATCGTGCCAAATTCTACGCAACTCACGCGAGCTGGTTGGAGACCCCTGCCCATAACGCTCCAAACCTGCTCATGAGGAGCTAATCTGCAGAAACCAGCACGGTTTTAGGAAACAGCGGCCATGCGAGACACAGTCGGCCCTCTTCGTGCATGATATACAACAGGCTCTAGACACCGGCTCCCAGGTTGATGCCATATTTCTCTACTTTCGAAAGGCGTTCGACTCAGTTCCGCACTGTCCCTTGCTACAAAAAGTGCCCGCTTACGGTCCATCCGATGAGATATGAAGTTGGATAGAAAGTTTTCTAACAGACAGGGAGCAGTATGTCGTCCTGAACGGGGTGACTTCAACAGAAACAAGCGTAACTTCAGGTGTGCCCCAGGGCAGCGTAATAGGTGCTCTGGTTTTTACGATTTACATAAACGATCTGGATGATGGTATTGACAGTGGCCTGAGACTGTTTGCCGATGATGCTGTAGTCTACATGAAAGTAGTATCACATTAAATTTGTGAACTAATCAATGAGGATTTGCAGAAAATAAATGTGTGGTGTAATGACTGGCAGTTACCTCTCAATATTAGTAAATGTAGCCTACTGCGTGTGACAAGGCGAAAATCCCCATTAATGTACGAGTACAAAATAAATGCCCAGTCTTTGGAAGCTGTAACATCCGTCAAGTATGTGGGTGTGACTATTCGAAATGATCTCAAATGGAATGATCAGCTTACACAAGCAACGGGCAAGGCGGACTCTAGAATGCGGTTTATTGGTAGAGTCCTGAAACGATGCAGTCCTTCAACAAAGGAAATAGCTTACAATACGTTAGGTCGTCCAGTCTTAGAGTACTGTTCGTCTGTATGGGACCCTTATCAGTTGGATCTGATTCAAGAGATTGAGAAGGTCCAAAGAAGAGTGGCAAGATTTGTGACTGGTACATTTAGCCATCGCCAGAGCGTTACCAATCTCATAGAAAGTTTGAAGTGGGACACACTTTCAGATAGACGGCGAGCCAAACAGAAGGGGCTGCTCACTAAATTCCGAAATCCGATCTTCGCCGAGTATGTAGACCATATATTATCACCACCAACTTTCAGATCCCGCAATGGTCACCATTCAAAGATAAGGGAAATAACAGCTCTTACTCAGGCGTTCAGACAGTCGTTTTTCCCTCGCGCGATCCGCGAGTGGAACAGAGGGGGGGAAAATATGACTTCGGCGCGATTTGTGCCCTCCGCCACACACCGCTTGGTGGCTAGCGGAGTGTATATGTAGATGTAGATGTAGAAACGTTCTCAATTGGGGAGAGCTCCGGTGACATTGTTGGCCTAGGTAGAGTGTGGCAAGCACGAAGACAAGCGGTAGAGACTCTCACGCTGTGTTGGCGGGAATTATCTTGCTGAAGTGTAAGCCCAGAATGGCTCACTATGAAGAGCTATAAAGGGCATAGAATATCGTTTACGTACTGCTGTTCTGTGAAAGTGCCGCGAATGACAACGAAAGGGGTCTTACTATGAAATGAAATGGCAACTTAGACCTTCACTCTTGGTTGTCGGCCTGTATGGCGGGTAACAATCAGGTTAATATCCCACTGCTGCCCGCGGCGTTTCCAGACACGTCTTATCTGGTCATCGGGCCTCAGTTCGAAACGGGACTCATCACTGAGGACAGTTCTATAGCAGTCAGTGAG
This sequence comes from Schistocerca nitens, assembly GCF_023898315.1. Lineage (NCBI taxonomy): Eukaryota > Metazoa > Arthropoda > Insecta > Orthoptera > Acrididae > Schistocerca > Schistocerca nitens. The sequence goes on from NC_064617.1 coordinate 498,562,749, forward strand.
ATTCCAGTATGAATGTGCCCGACATAATTGAAAATGGTCTTGCTGGCGTACAGAGGACAATGGTAGTTGGTGCAAGGGCGCCGCGATCTCAGCCGCCTTTCTGTGAACCGCCAATGAATGTTTCTTGCAGACACTGAAACACCAGTTGCACTTCGGATCGATGATAATGATGAATCCAGGACTCTGAGCACTCTCTGATGATTGTTCGGTCCTCTCGTTCTGTCGTCTCTCTAGGCTGACCGCTTCCTTCTTGATGCTGTGTTCGGACGTGGTTCGCTTATTCCTGCCAACATCGTTAAATAGTGGTATCGCTCCTTTTCAAATGTCGACTGATCCGCCGATTGCTTCAACCGGCTTCTTTGAGCTCAACTACACATTCTCTCAAATGCTGAAATGTGCCTATATTGCTCATGTGCCTGTCTGCGAGACATAGTTATTGTCCACCTGAGTACGTGAAATGTAATTCGCAAAGACTTTACGCCCTTGTATCAACATGTCTCCTCTCTACTTACTATCCTTGCCAGCTGCGCCGTGAAATTGTGTTTCACTGTCAGACGTTCATCGATCGGTCGCCAAAGTTTATAATTTTGCATTTTCCGTCGATATCTGTATGAATATTGTAAATGTGTACGTGGTTTGGGGATGAGGAGAGAAGCTTCAGACTCCAATGTTAATGTATAAAATGGGCAGGGGAGGGGTGAGGAGGTTGTTGAATATGCCTCCTGGCGGCAGTGTGCAGGAGGTCGAGCTGTCAGGATTTGATAGTGGGCATCCGGGGCTGCCGTTAAATGACAAAACAGGGAATTAAGTACAATAAAGAGGATATATTTCAATATACGGAGTACAAAAGGCGCGCCTAAGGTCAGAAGTTAGCAGGTTTAGGCCAGCCTAGCAGGGTCGAACAATTAGATGAAATGGGTAACGGAAGAGGAAGCGGTTCATGTTAAATTACGTTGGTGGCTGGTCGCGAAGAGCAGAGCCAGATTCTCTGACTTCCAAAAGGACGTCTGTTCTGCTCGAGGTCTGGATTACAAGAGAGAGAAGCAAATACGTCCCGCTCCGCAGGACGCTCCGGCGTCCACACACGTGTTCGGTATCCAGCGCACGCTTTTGGCTAAAATCAGTAGCTTGAATTCGCTAACAGTTTCAGCAGAGGTCTCAGGGCGTCTCCTGTCAGCAGCTTTAAGTGGACAGAACTGTCTCGCTTTTGAAAGACAAGCGACTTGTGTCACGTAGACACGGAGTGAAGTACTCTGTGAGAAAACTTCTAAAAGATTCCACTGGGACTTTGAAACAAATTTTTTAAGACTAATCCCCTAAAATATTCCTTGACCGGCTGCCATCCTGTATGAATATCAATTTGTGACCAGTTTACATACCCTCTTCCTGTTGTGTCATATTTTTTGTCTTAGAGTGTACATATTTACAAAACAGTTAGTAAATTTCAGAGATTGTACAAAAGAGGTACCTCTGGCTCAGCATTTTACATTCGAAGATCTATAACAGGAGCAGATAAGTGCGAAAACTACCGCACACTCAGCTTAACGGCTCATACAGTCACGTCGCTGACAAGAATAATATACAGAAGAATGGAAAAGAATATTGTGGATTTGTCAGATGACGATGTTGCTATTATGAAGGGCGATCGTAAACTTTCCGTTTCAGAGCGTTGCTGCAATGTGTACGCAGCGTGGCGCGAGTCCTATACGGGCATATAAGCACCGACATATAGGCAAGATATTAGTGTGGCATTCATACATTTCCAACGTGCATGCGGTAAATGTGCTAACGTGAACAATGGCGACGTTATTACCAAATGCGTCCAAACGGGACCAACTTGACTGACGTTCTTTTCTTGGCCGCCGAAGGACAAACACCGGTAGACAAATAGTTCAAATGGCTCTGAGCATTATGCGAGTTAACTTCTGAGGTTATCAGTCGCCTAGAACTTAGAACTAATTAAACCTAACTAACCTAAGGACATCACACACATCCATGCCAGAGACAGGATTCGAACCTGCGACCGTAGCGGTCGCTCGGTTCCAGACTGCAGCGCCTAGAACAGCACGGTCATTCCGGCCGGCACCGGTAGACATCCATCACAGAATGAACGATGTGTTTGGGGCAGCATGTATGTCGAAAACCACTACTGTGTAATGCTGCACTAAGTTCCGTGCTGATCGCGAGTCGACACAAGACGGCGGACGATCTGTGAGGCCAGCCTCGTCCATGAGGACACCGGACCACCCGCTCTCGAGTCCTGATCTCTCCTCAAGCGATTATCGCGCCCTCGGTTCCTAAGAAAACCCTTCAGGTGTTTTAGATTCCTGTCTTACGAGGGTGTGCAGTAGGCAGTTACGGACTTCTTTACGCAGTAGTACACGGTGTTTTTACCAAACGGGTTTTTTCAATCTGGTACGTCGGCGGGATGGTGCCTCAGTGCTAACGGCGATTTTGCCTGATTGGCATACCGTTTCTGGACTGTGTGACTTTCTGACGGAAACACTTTGATCGCCTCTTATAGGATAGCTTAAGTCACCAGAGAGGCAGTTCTCAGGTTGTGCTTGATGATGGAAGCAGAACTTAAGAAAAATAAAAGCTTCATACGATCTGGCGATCAAGAAAAATCGTTCAACAATGTCAAATTGTGCAAGATGTCCGAAATTTTCAGGAATGTAAGTGTAAGTTAAAGTGAAAATGTGTAATTTACGATATGTACAAGAATTAAGGTGAAAAATAATAATGGAAGACCAAGAATGGACTGCTCAGATTGGAAACAATATAAGAGGGGGATGCCCATACTATTTATCTAGAAGCAATGACAGAAATAATATAAAGGTTTAGGAGTGGGATTAAAATTCAGTGTGAAAGGATATTAACGATAAGAGTCGCTGATGACACTGCTACACTCGCTGAAAGCGAGGAAGTGCTGCAGGAGCTGTTGAATGGAATGCACAGTGGATTCACAGTAAACCGAAGAAAGACGAAAGTAATGAAGAGTAGCAGAAGTGAGACTAGCGATAAGCTTAAAAACGAAATTGAGGATCGCAAGCTAGCTGAAGTGAAGAAATTCTGCTACCTTGCAAGCAAGGTAAGACATGAGTAACGGAGTAAAGAGGACATAAAAAGCGGACTAGCACAGGCAAAGAGGGTATTACTGGCCAAGATAAGTCTGTTGCTATCAAACACGGGCTTAATCTGAGCAGGAAATTTCTGAGAATCTGCGTTTGGAGCACAGCAGTGTACGAGTATGGTAGTGAATCGTGGACTATGGGAAAACAGGAAGAGATGAGAATCGCAACGTTGTGGTGTTACAGAAGGCTGTTGGATGTTAAGTGAACGAATAAGATGACAAATGAGGAGGAAAGGATGATATGGAGAACACTGTCAAGAAGAAAGGACAGCATGGTGCGATATGTGTAAGACATTATACTTCCACGGGACTTGTGTGAGTTGTGAAAGGCAAAAATAGCAGGGGAAGACGGAGACCGTAATTCATCCAGCTAATAATGAAGGGAGTTGGGTGCTGCTCTGAGATGAACATGTGAGAGGAATTAGACTCGAGCTGCATCGAACCAGTCAGAAGCATGATGCTGTAAAAAGAGAATCAATATTTAAAGTCAAATTAACATCATCAAATAGGTTCCAGGATATCACACCATATTTCAGGGTATCTTCTCTTGAAGCACTGTTGGACAATTTGTTTCACGGTCTGCCCTGCTGCTCCGCAGTCACATTCAGCGCTATGGCCCTTTTGCAAATGTTAGAGGATAGCCATAGTTCTGGTGTGACGTGTTCGGATCCTCTTTAGATGGCGTCAAATATTGCTAGGTAGTTCGGATCCTGGCGCTGGTACAGTGGGGTCTTCGTAGACCTTACAACTGAAACTCATTTTAGGTTTACATTTCTCTTCCCGCGCTTCTTTCAGGAGAGTGTGTTGGCGGTTCAAAAAGGCATAAGCTGCCCACACGTGTCAGCGGGACTTCCAGCGGGGTCGCGGAGCGTTACTGTTGGGAGTAGGGGACAAGAAGCATCTTCCATTCTCTCAGTGTGGCTTGTTGTTGTCTCAGGTTCAGTTACAAATACCGCCAATATTTCATATGTTCGCGTTTTGTCTTATTAAGAGACAGTGTGGACCTGTGTTGAACGCCTTCTAGAAGTTGAGGAACACACACAAACCCAATCTCCGGTATCTATTGCGTTATTGTTCTCGTTATCGAAGAGTGACCCGGGTTTCACACGATAGCTGTTCGTAATAGCCATGTTTATTTCTGTAAAGCACATTTTTGGTCCCTATAAGCAGTTGTGCTCTAACCATCAGTGCCGAATTTACGGTCTACAGACCTCTAGGCTGAACATGTCGTATGGCCCCTAGAAGGAGAAATTCTATGGTAACTAATCTGTAAAAATAGCATTTCAAAGAAATTTTCGAATTAAAATCCTGTGAATGTAGCATTTGAGATTTAGTATTTAATCATTCAAAATTCTGTGACACAATTTATGATTTAATGAACTGATTGGATTAAGAGAACAGAAAGAACTGAAATAATAAAGGTGTTGAATGCGCTTGATAAAAATCGCTATGACTAAGAGTAATTAAAAAGAAAAGAACAAAACCTTGGGTTCCAAATCCTTGGAAAAGTCAGTATTCCGATTTTAACAATAGCGGAGTGTAATTATAAGGAAAACGAACGTAACAAAAATTCAAATTTTAAATACTTTTACTTCAAATGCAATACTTTCCCGAAATGTCTCATTAACAGACAAAGTCAAATGAAACTGGTATTTCACAGTTTCAAGAGCTCACGAATCCGTATCTGGCGGCAGGAAGCCAGAGATCTTATGAGTCTTGGCCCGGATAAAATGAGGTACCGAGAAAATCCTCTTTCCGAGAAAACGTATTCACTTCATAGTCTCAAAATTCCCTTAGTGCTCTTTTAAAAGTTTGGATCAACGCGTTTGACGGACTCCACTAGAAGTTCGACGCAAAGGAGGGCTGGACTTTGAGACGTGAATGCTGACTTAGGAGGGGCATTCAATTAAGTAATGCAACACATTTTTGTTGTGAAAGTAGTTGGCTTTATTCAGTATTCCAATACACCATATGATTTCCCATTCCTTTGGCTACAAAAATCTATTTTTCACATATCTCTGTACAGTGTGACGCCATTACGCCACCTTCGTGGGAGGGCCTGTGTGCCAGCATGGTACCATTCTCTAGTGGTCTTGCTTATTCAGTAACCTCCCGTCATCCACGTACTGCTTCCTGCGAAGCGCATCTTTTATTGGGCCAAACAGATGGAACTCGGAGGGTACGAGACTGGTCTGTAGTGCGAATGAGGAACAATCCTACGAAGTATGTGAGCTCCTTTTGGGTGCGCAGACTTGTTTAAGGCCTTTGCGTTATCATGCAGAAGGAGAAGTACGTTTGAATTTTTATGGTGGACGAAGACACTAAAGTCGTTTCCTCAGTTACCTGAGGGTAGTACAATACACTTCAGAGTTGATCGTTGCACCATGAGAGAGGATATCAAACAGAGTAAACCCTTCAGAGTTCCAGAAGACCGTCTCCATGACTTTCCGGCTCAGGCTGCGGCTTTGAACTTTCTCTTCGGAGGAGCGTAGGTGTGGCGACACTGCATGGATTGCCGTTTTTTTCCTGGTTCGAAGTGATGAAGCCATGTTTCAAGTGACGAAGTGATGAAGCCGTGTTTGACAAATACTTGTAACGATCAGCCTCGTAACACGCAGGCAGATGGTCCTTTGTTGCTCTTTATGGTATTGTTAGGCGGTGAAGCACACAGCTTCGAGTAACCCAGCTGGTGGACGAGTGTGCCAGCGCTACCAGCAGAGACGTCGGGTTGATCAGCGAGGTGTTTCATTGTGATCGGCGAACGAGAGTGTCCGCACGATCCAATATTTCTGGAGTCACAGCTGTGAGATCGGACAGGTTGGAGCGAGCTTATTGTGATATGACAGACGCCTGACGCAACGACTCATCGTGCTTTTTTCATTGCAAGGTCTCCGTAGATATTCCGTAAACGCCTATGAAAATCTGCGATGCTCCGGTTTACCGCTAAAAGAAACTCAGTTACAGCTCTCTGCCTGGAATGCACCTCCGTTACAAACACCATTGAGTCCGTGCAACATTCTCGGTCATATGGCACCATTAATCGGATTCCAATAGCAGCTAGACAAGGAAATCACCGTCCCATTGGTAGGCTGCCGTTAACACTACGACACAAACGGCTGCGTTTGGAGTCCTGCCAAGACCGGGAAGCATAGACTCCTGACCAATGGCGCCGCACAGTGTTCAGCGATAACTCACGGTTCTGTACTACAATCATGTTTATAATTAAGGATAATGCTGATACATGGTGAAACAACACTCTGGTTGGCGGTTAGCGGGTTTAAATCACCTCGGGGTATGACCATGTGGTGCATTTGATCTGCGGTCGTCGCACGGTGGCGCTGGCAGCAGTCCACATACGCAGAGGTGTGTTGGTGCATGTCAGAGTACAATGCAGCGAGTAAGTGTGCAGACGTTTCCAGACGTGCTGATGGTGTCTGTGTGTTGAAAATGACTCAAAGAACACATATTGATGACGTTATGAGGGGTAGAATACTAGGGCGACTGGAGGCTGGTCAAACACAGCAGGTCGTAGCACGGGCCCTCCGTGTGCCACAAAGTGTGATCTCAAGATTATGGCAACGATTCCAGCAGAAAGGAAACGTGTCTAGGGACTGCAGTACGGGATGTCCACAGTGTACAACACCACAAGAAGACCGATATCTCACCATCAGTGCCCGCAGACGGCCACGGAGTACTGCAGGCAGCCTTGCTCGGGACCTTGCCGCAGCGACTGGAACAGTTGTCTCCAGACACACAGTCTACAGACGTCTGAACAGACATGGTTTATTCGCCCGGAGACCTGCAAGGTGCATTTCACTGACACCTGATCACAGGAGAGACCGTAAAACCTGGTGTCAAGAACACAGTACATGGTCATTGGAACAGTGGTCCCAGATTATGTTCACGGACGAGTCCAGGTGTAATCTGAACAGTGATTCTCGCCGGGTTTTCATTTGGCGTGAACCAGGAACCAGATACCAACCCCTTAATGCCCTTGAAAGGGACCTGTATGGAGGTCGTGGTTTGATGGTGTGGGGTAGGATTATGATTGGTGCACGTACACCCCTGCATGTCTCTGACAGAGGAACTGTAACAGGTCAGGTGTATCGGGACGTCATTTTGCACCAGTATGCCCACCTTTTCAGGGTTGCAGTGGGTCCCACCTTCCTCCTCATGGATGCTAACGCACGGCCCCACCGAGCTGCCGTCGTGGAAGAGTACCTTGAAACAGAAGATATCAGGCGAATGGAGTGGACTGCCTGTTCTACAGGCCTAAACCCCATCGAACACGTCTGGGATGCTCTCGGTCGACGTATCGCTGCACGTCTTCAAACCTCTACGACTCTTCAGGAGCTCCGACAGGCACTGGTGCAAGAATGGGAGGCTACAGCCCAGCAGCTGCTCGACTACCTGGTCCAGAGTATGCCAACCCATTGTGCGGCCTATGTACGTGTGCATGGCGATCATATCCCATATTGATGTCGGGGTCCATGCGCAGGAAACAGTGGCGTTTTGTAGCACATGTGTTTCGGGACGGTTTTCTCAACTTATCACCAATACCGTGGACTTACAGATCTGTGTCGTGTGTGTTCCCTATGTGCCTATGCTATTAGCAGCAGTTTTGTGTAGTCCACGTCGTGTGGCACCACATTCTGCAATTGTCCTTAATTTATGAGCATAAGTGGAGCTCGGATGACCATCGCCGCGAAGGATGGTGGCGATTTGGAGAACAGTCCCATTCTTCCAGTGTTTTGGAGAGGAATAGCGTCATTACTCATAGCGTCATGGTGTGGCAGACGTTTCCGGACGTGGTGTGGCGAGCCATCGGGCGTTGAGGGGACTCTGATGATACATCCTGTGTCATCATTTCTTACCTTTGATGAGACAAGATCGTGGTGCCATTTTGCAACAGAAAAATGTTCGTTCAAATATGGTACGAGTCTCTACGAACTACCAGCGTGGCTCAGAGGTACTCTTGTGGCCAGTAGAATTCCCAGATCTGTTCCTGACAGAACCTGTGTGGTATCAGCTCTGGCGTCATCTCCATCCCAGTGCCACCATCCAGGATATCAGGGAGGAGTTACAACAGTTGTGGGTCAGATTGCCTCACAAGAGAATACCAAGGCTTAATGACATGCTTCTCGACCGGATTAGTGCATGCATCCAGGCGAGGGAGGGTGCTACTTCGTACTGATAAGGGGGCTCATACTGCCAAGTTCTTTGTAAATTTTACTCGACTGTGTAACTTATGAAATAACACTACGTACCGTCTCAATTGGTGAAGTTTCATTTCGTTTCCTCTTGCTCGTGTGGACGCTTCACTTTTTTTGTCAGATAGTGTGCAAGCGACAGGTTTATGATACGTGTTCTAGAAGGCAGCAAGGAATTACAGAGGCTACATCGTCACAATAGCGTGCTTACCCTGGTCTGCACGACGCAGTTCCTGTCGGGCGACAGCGAGAGCCGCACGTAGGAGTCCGGGCTGTCGGCCAGCTCCTTGGCCTCCAGCACGGTCACCACCAGCTCGCCGCTGCTGCTCGTCCCCGGAAACACAGAGAAAAAAGCTGTTAACTGAGTGTACGTTCTGCCTCGGAATGAGTCAGTTGACACAAAAGTTTTCTGGCGATGCCGACGCGTCGTGTTGTAAACTCACTACTGAATCACTGAACAAGACCGACATTTCGGCCACAATGATTGTTTCCTTCCACTCAATCTAATGGTAATAAACTTTTTTGTCCAGGGTCCATTATACAGGGTGATTCAGAATTCCTATTACACAGTTATAGGTATTGTAGGGGGGTCTCAGGACAGCAATATTTGGTAATAAACACATGTCCCAAATTGCGCTGTTTGGAAAATAAACGACTTCGAAAGAACGTCAAAAAATACGCTGCAGGTGAACAACAACGTATACTCGATGTGGAGACCACGAGTTTCGTTGCACGAAGTTTGCTTGAGAACAATGCACTCATGTACATGGTCCGAAAATCCTGAACTGTCCTGTATGACCTGCTCTGCATCCATTGCAAGAAGATCGTCCTGTGGTTCCACAGGAGTGTCGTAAACAATACTCTTTATGTAGCCCCACAGGAAAAAGTCCAGAGGTGTTATGTTAGGCGAATGCGGTGACCAATGAAACGGTCTAGAGCGACCCATCCACCTGTGCCCGAATACTTTGTGAAGGTACTGGCGGACGTTGCGCGAAAAGTGGGCTGGAGCGCCATGATGCTGGGACTACATCATCAGACGAGTATGCAACGCACATCCGCCAAAAGCTGCACCAGTACATTTTTTTAGGTAGGCCAACTAGCTGTGATCCGTTAGACGGGTCGGTACAGTACATGGGCCAATCAGACGACCATGAATAATACCAGCCCACACCTTATACCGAAACGCTGTTGAAATCCATGGGATTTTCTGGTATGAGGGTTTTCCTCACTCCAAATGTGGCTGTTACGAAGGATGAGTAGACCTTCGTTTGTGAAATGCACTTCACCTGTAAAAGAATCATCCGAGGAAAATCTGGAACGTCGACACAACGGTGTAGGAACCGTGATAGGTACGTGGCGCAAAAACAGCTGGACTTAGCAGTTGCCCCCTCTGTAGGTAGTATGGGTGTAGCTGCTGCTCTGGAACACATCCACGGAACCTACGATGCTGCGGGTACTCGTCGACGATTTCTGGTCGAGCAGTAGGAGGACTTCCTCTCCAATGTCAACAGCGCGGCCTTGAAGGTTCCGATTTCCTGAAGCTGTCGTCCCAGTTGCATAAATGGCATGTGATGGACAGGCACGACCTGGAAATCGTTCTTGATACAGGCGTCCGCTAATCGACCATTTTGTCCACTTTCATCGTAGATGAGCAACATGTCGGTACATTCAGAAAACGTATACTGAATCATTCTGTAATGCACCGTCTTTTTCTATCACTCAGTGGCAGCTGATGTACATGGGCGTCAAGTCATTGGACTATTCTCTGATGAAACTTGAATGACGTCACACAATATATCACATGAGACGAGACACCGACCTCTGTCCATGTGTATTGCCTTCCCATCATTCAGAGTCGTTTATCTTCCAAACGGCGTATTTACGGACATGACTTACTACAGGATATTCCTGTCCTGAGTTCTCTCTACAACGCCAATAAAAGTTAATCAAAGGAATAACGACATTAGCGTCTAGTGGGTATTGGAAAAAAATCAATGGGGAAATTTTCAAATTTGTGCTGGGCTGGGACTCGAACCCGGAGTTTTTCGTTGCTCATGAACTTCTGGACACGATCCTCGATGGACACAAATTTACAGCTTATTCGCACACTACTGCCCATTACTTTTACTAATCGCTGTGATCGCTGATTCCCGCAGGAGTTCGGGGATGTTTGTACATACGTATGGAAGAGATCATTGGCCGTTTGGCCCTAGTTGTATTCAGAATGATTCAGGAGGAAAGTCACATAATTTGTGAAGCGATTCTACGTGTGAAAACAAACCGAAAAAGCAATTTTGTCAAATAAAGACATGGTTGGTGACTGTGGCTGTCATATGAAATAATTGGTGACGGTGTACAGCAACCAGCTACAAATTGTTTTTAGGTGACGTTATTTAAAAAATACCGTTACTGGCTTCGAATTTTTCACAATTTATCATCAGACGGTTTTTTTCTTGCTTTCACCAAAAAAAAAATTATACATTGGTTTCCTTCGAGTTGCCGTAGCACTCCGTCTTCAGGCCACAAGTGGCCCATCGGGACCATCCGACCGCCGTGTCATCCTCAAGTTGAGGATGCGGATAGGAGGCGCGTGTGGTCAGCACACCGCTCTCCCGGTCGTTATGATGGTTTTCTTTGACCGGAGCCGCTACTATTCGGTCGAGTAGCTCCTCAGTTGGCATCACGAGGCTGAGTGCACCCCGAAAAATGGCGGCAACGAATGGCGGCTGTATGGTCACCCATCCAAGTGCCGGCCACGCACGACAGCGCTTAACTTCGGTGATCTCACGGGAACCGGTGTATCCACTGTGGCAAGGCCGTTGCCCCAGTTGCCGTAGGATAAACAATAATTCAAAATTATAAACGTGTAACTAAATGGTTGCGCTACATATTTGTGTTGGAATGCAGCTTACTTGAAATGTCCATCTGGTGCATACGTTTTGGCATTTTTCATCAAATAAGATACATTCTCAAGGATGTTTGTATTTTCACAGTCACAAACGTTGCACTACATTGTAAACCACTTTCACTCGATATGTTGTAAATCAAAACATGTGGTGCACATCGAAAATTTTTTTGTGACCGTGATAATACAAACATCCTTGAGGATGTATTTCATTGGAAGAAAAATGCAAAAACGATTGCGCCAGATGGACATTTCACGCAAGTTTCATTCCAACACAAGTATGTTCCGCAACCATTTGGTTACACGTTTATGATTCTGAATTATTGTTTATCATAGGGCAACTCACAGGAAACCAATGTATAATTTGTTTTGATGAAAGCAGGAAAAAAAACCATCTGATTATAAATTGTGAAAAATTCGAAACCAGTACCTGTATTTTTTAAATAAAGTCATCAAAAACCAATTTGTGGCTGGTTGCTGTACATCATCAACAATTTATAAACCGATAAAATCCTGTGAACATGTGTCCGATTTTCGATCGTTACAGAACTGGAGCAGAATGAAGACTACACACATTCATGGATGATTATGAAGACAAATGTGAATATTACTTAACAAATTGCTGTGTCTGATCCGTCCTACAAGAAGTGTTCAAAAAGTCCCCCACCCATCTCATGGCACTTGTCGACACGTTGGAGGGTGTGTTTTGTTGCACATCGAACATCATCTCGGCGGGTTTTAATGCAGCCAACAACGTCGGTGATGGGAGAGACAAGTTCTTCATATGTATCCACCTTTGTAGCGTACACATCCTCCTTTAACCAGCCCCATAAACAGAAGTCTAATGTGGTTAGGCAGGGTGACCTGGCAGGCCAGTTAATGGGTCCGCCACGGTCAGTGCACCAAAAGTGCGGGTAGACTTCTATCAGGAAATGTGCTATGCTGCGGCTGTCAATGCGATTTGGCAGAAACACAAGCCGTATCAAAGGATATCAATCGCACCACATCAGACGTTCACTGATAACCTAACTTGGAATCATGTTTCCCTAATGTTATGTGGGTTCTCTATCGCCTATGAAGAGAACTGCGGTTGTTCATGATACCATTGCGTGTAAATTGCACGACGTCTCTGCTGCCAACGGTTCAAAAAATTGTTATATGCCTACTGAAACACCTGGATACAGATGCTGCACGAGCTGCACATGGAATGTGTACAAGCCCTCGGAATGTAACGTACGCCCATCCGCGCTTGTGGAAAATCGAGCTGACGGCTAGTGTGCCGTGTACTGGTGGTGGGATTCTGTTATACCATTGCAATAATATCTTCCCTTTCCTCAGCCGACTGGACGGCTTCACGTTCAGATATTACTGTGACACTGGTTAGTGTTCTGGATGCACTTAATGTTTGAAGAAATCTGGCAAATACCAGGCACAGGGGGTTCGTCGATCAGGGAAACGTCTCTGATATTTTGTCAGAACTGCGTGGCCACTGGTATTGCAGTCCCCACCCACACACAACGTGTCTGCTTATCCTAGACAGGTGAACATATGCAGCATGTTGTTATTCATGGATGCCACAGACCTCCTCAATTAAACAACACTCAAGCACGACACGCACACGACCTCACAAGTACTCACTGATCCAACCCACGATTGCACGCTGGGTACACTTGCTGCTGTTGCCTCGGTGCGACACCACAGAGAACTCTCTGTTGAGAACTCTCTGTTGAGAACTCTCTGTTGAGAACTCTCACATCTCCAGTGGGACGGATCAGTCATCTGTCCCACAATTATTCTGTTCACCACAGTGCCTATACAGCATGTCGGTAATTAATATTCACACGTGTGTTTATATTCATTCATGGATGTGTGTTGTCTTCAACCTGCTCCAGTTCCATGACGATCCAAAATCGGACATTTGTTCATGGGACTTTTTCCGTTTATTGTCACCCGTAGAATCACCTCATAAATTGTGTGACATACCTACTGAATCATCCTGTATACGGGGTGGGGCAGCTACGTCATGACACCCCTTGTATCTCCCCAAAAGTAATAGATACAAAGATGCCGTTTGGACAGTGAACTGCAGGGGCAGGGATACTTGGATACATCACACTTCCTGTTTGTGCTATTTTTTACTACAGAGATATGAGGCCATCTTTGGTTTTTTTAAATAGAACCCTGTGTTAAATTTTAGCATAACACGATGGGCTTAAAAAGACGGTTTCAAATATGTGTATATCATAATATTTTGGGCGAATAGTTTTTGAGACCCAGATATGTTCTCGTATCGTGATCGTCCTTCGAAGCGGCGTTGTCCAATGCGACCTCTCCTGTTGACCACTGAGGAACTTAACAGTAAAGGCGTTGTTTTCCTGCTTCCCGATAACGCCGCAAGGTGACGCACGAGGTAGCTGGAGAGAAGGGTATAGATGTGCTACTGGGGTAATGAGACATCGCATTTTCGTCACAGTTTCTTGGAGCAGACATGTACACCAACGAAGAAAAGTTAGATATGCTTCTGGTGTATGGTGAATGTGGTGTCACCGCTAGACACCACACTTGCTAGGTGGTAACTTAAATCGGCCGCGGTCCTGTAGTACATGTCGGACCCGCGTGTCGCCACTGTGTGATCGCAAACCTAGCGCCATCACATGGCAGGTCTCGAGAGACTGAGGAGACCTCGTCCCAGTTGTACGGACAACATAGCTAGCGATTGGACGTGCTAAGCCTTGCTCTCAATTGCCGAGAGATAGACAGTAGAATAGCCCTCTGCTAAGTTAAATGGCGACCACCTAGCAAGGCGCCATTTGTATCAGTGCCTATAGCTTACTAATATTCAAGAGAGATGTATTCCAAGGACTAATTAAAAGTTAAGTAACCAGCATCTACGTACTTGTCTTCTTATTCATTTATAAGTCTCATGTTCCAGACTTCACGCCCGTCTGCGTTAGCATTGCGTGCCCTATCGGCTACAGCATTGTGTCTAGGCTGTATGGTCTAGACACAACAGTGAAAGCAGAAGAAATGCAATAAAGCGAAATGTAGAGCTGTATCCTGATCGTGAGCGTCCTACGCGCCAGCTTCTTGCCCGTATTTGCAAGAAACTATTTGAATCGGAATCATGGAACGCGATACAGAGGACAAGGCAGAAAACTGCAACTGGCGAGGTACATGAAGAGGGTGTTCTAGCGTTGGCGCATAACGACCCTACTGTTTCGTCGCGACGCATCGCCTCAGAATGTGGTTTAAGTCAGACAAGTGTTCTACGCATATTGCACCGGCATAGATTTCACCCGTTTCACCTCTCATTACATCAATCACTCTCCGGTATGGATTTCGAACGGCGCCAGGAATTTTGCCGGTTTGCTCTGCAGCGCCTACAATATGATCCAACGTTTTTTCGAAAGAAATGGTTCAAATGGCTCTGAGCACTATGGGACTTAACTTCTGAGGTCATCAGTCCCCTAGAACTTAGAACTACTTAAACCTAACTAACCTAAGGACATCACACACATCCAAGCCCGAGGCAGGATTCGAACCTGTGACCGTAGCGGTCGCGGGGTTCCAGACTGTAGCGTCTAGAACCGATCGTCCACTCCGGCTGGCCAACGGTTTTTAAACGGGTGCTTTTTACTGGTGAAGCGAGTTTCACCAACCACGGTAATATGAATTTGCATAATATGCATTACTGGTCAATAGAAAACCCTCACTGGCTTCGACAGGTACAGCATCAGCAACCGTGGAGTGTTAACGTGTGGTGCGGCATCATCGGAAATGTTATTGTGGTGCCGTACGTCATTCCGGGTATACTAAATGGCAATAACTATGCACAGTCCCTGCGAAACGTTCTGGCCATTTTGCTGGAAGAGATACCACTAACTACGTGTCAGTGCATGTGGTTCCAACATGACGGCTGTCCTGCTCACTTTTCCCGTGCGTCTACAGAGCTGTTAAATGAAAAGTTCCCGGATTATTGGATAGGACGACGTGCTGAAGTGAAGTAGCCAGCCCGGTCTCCTGATTTGACCACTCTTGATTTTTTTTTCTGTGGGGAGCAATCAAACACAAAGTGTGTGCTCAAATACCAACTACGCCAGACGATATGAAGCAAAGTATGATCGAAGCGTGCGCTGATATCTCACGTGACACCCTCGCAGCCATTCACGAATCATTCGAACGACGACTACAAATGTGCATTGCAGCAGAGGGGAAGCATTTTGAGCACATGCTTCAGTAAAGTTTTGTATCATGTGCAGTACGTATTTTGCATCTTTTTGTGTATTTGCTTCGTATTGTGATCAATAGTAAATATTTTCGAATAAAAAACAAATACGTACGAAATAATTGTGACCAATAAGGGCTTCCTCATTTACATTTGTATTTCTGTTACTTAAAATGTATTAACATCTTGTAGTATTTTAGTACTGTATGTTGTCTATTATTTTGGTATCACAGTTGTGAAATAACTGAATAATATTTGCGCGATATCGTCAGTTAATTTTTGCGCAAAATATCGGAGTATGTGTTACTATTGTCGGGTAAATGGGCGTGTTGTGTAAGGACGGACTCGCGACGTTTACCGTATACTCTACACAACAGGAGAGGTCGCATTGGACAACGCCGCTTCGAAGGACGAACACGATACGAGAATGTCTCAAAAATTATTCGCCTAAATATTACGACGTACACATATTTGAAACCGACTTCTTAAGCCCATCATGTTACGCTAAAATTTAACATAGGTTCCATTTATAAAAAAACAAAGTTGGCCTCATACCTCTGTAATAAAAACTAGGATAAACATCAAATGTGGTGTATCCAAGTAGCCCCTGTCCCTGCAATTCACTGTCTAAACGGCATCTGTGTATCTATTACGGTTGGGGAGATACAAGGGGTTTAGCTGCCTCACCCTGTATACAGGGTGTTACAAAAAGGTACGGCCAAACTTTCAGGAAACATTCTTCACACACAAATAAAGAAAAGATGTTATGTGGGCATGTGTCCGGAAACGCTTAATTTCCATGTTAGAGCTCATTTGAGTTTCGTCAGTATGTACTGTAGTTCCTCGATTCACCGCCAGTTGGCCCAGTTGAAGGAAGGTAATGTTGACTTCGGTGCTTGTGTTGACATGCGACTCATTGCTCTACAGTACTAGCATCAAGCACATCAGTACGTATCAACAGGTTAGTGTCCATCACGAACGTGGTTTTGCAGTCAGTGCAATGTTTACAAATGCGGAGTTGGCAGATGCCCATTTGATGTATGGATTAGCACGGGGCAATAGCCGTGGCACGGTACGTTTGTATCGAGACAGATTCCCAGGACGAAGGTGTCCCGACAGGAAGACGTTCGGTGTCTTAGGGAGCACGGAACATTCCAGCCTATGACTCGCGACTGGGGAAGACCTAGAACGACGAGGACACCTGCAATGGATCAGGCAATTCTTCGTGCAGTTGACGATAACCCTAATGTCAGAGTCAGAGAAGTTGCTGCTGTACAAGGTAACGTTGACCACGTCACTGTATGGAGAGTGCTACGGGAGAACCAGTTGTTTCCGTACCATGTACAGCGTGTGCAGGCACTATCAGCAGCTGATTGGCCTCCACGGGTACACTTCTGCGAATGGTTCATCCAACAATGTGTCAATCCTCATTTCAGTGCAAATGTTCTCTTTACGGATGAGGCTTCATTCCAACGTGATCAAATTGTAAATTTTCACAATCAACATGTGTGGGCTGACGAGAATCCGCACGCAATTGTGCAATCACGTCATCAACACAGATTTTCTGTGAGCGTTTGGGCAGGCATTGTTGGTGATGTCTTGATTGGGCACCATGTTCTTCCACCTACGATCAATGGAGCACGTTATCATGATTTCATACGGGATACTCTACCTGTGCTGCTAGAACATGTGCCTTTACAAGTACGACACAACATGTAGTTCATGCACGATGGAGCTCCTGCACATTTCAGTCGAAGTGTTCGTACGCTTCTCAACAACAGATTCGGTGACCGATGGATTGGTAGAGGCGGACCAATTCCATGGCCTACACGCTCTCCTGACCTCAACCCTCTTGACTTTCATTTATGGGAGCATTTGAAAGCTCTTGTCTACGCAACCCCGGTACCAAATGTAGAGACTCTTCGTGCTCGTATTGTGGACGGTTGTGATACAATACGCCATTCTCCACGGCTGCATCAGCACATCAGGGATTCCATGCGACGGAGGGTGGATGCATGTATCCTCGCTAACGGAGGACATTTTGAACATTTCCTGTAACAAAGTGTTTGAAGTCACGCTGGTACGTTCTGTTGCTGTGTGTTTCCATTCCATGATTAATGTGATTTGAAGAGAAGTAATAAAATGCGCTCTAACATGGAAAGTAAGCGTTTCCGGACACATGTCCACATAACATATTTTCGTTCTTTGTGTGTGAGGAATATTTCCTGAAAGTTTGGCCGTACCTTTTTGTAACACCCTGTATAGTGTTTGGAAGACTTATCGCTGGTAATGAACTTACGTGTATGGAAGGTAGAATTGTGATTTCAAATGGTTCAAATGGCTCTGAGCACTATGGGACTCAACTGCTGTGGTCATAAGTCCCCTAGAACTTAGAACTACTTAAACCTAACTAACCTAAGGACAGCACACAACACCCAGCCATCACGAGGTAGAGAAAATCCCTGACCCCGCCGGGAATCGAACCCGGGAACCCGGGCGTGGGAAGCGAGAACGCTACCGCACGACCACGAGATGCGGGCAATTGTGATTTCAACAATGTGTGTGCGGAAACTAGGAATCAGTGACTGATAATTGATAACAAATTGAGCTGTTGGCTAAGAGCACACGGTCATTGTCAGACGCGATTGTGACCGACGGATGTGAGCTCTGCTATTGGTTAAGCAACGTGATTGCCGAAAGCTAATTGAGTGCGATAGTAGTTGACTAGTAGCTTACAACCTGTCGCTCTCGAGGCCGACGCAGAGGTACCCTGCGACGGGCGCCTCCTGGAGGTCTCCCAGCACGACGGACGTGTCCGAGCAGACCGACTCGCAGGAGGCGGCGCGCCGCAGCCCGGCCGGCACTTCGCACACCTCCAGGTCGGTGGCGGGCGCGCTGGGGGCGGCTGGGAGCGGCTGCTGCTGCGGCGGCGGCACTGGGGACGGCAGCGGCAGCGGCTGCGGCGGCGGCGCCAGCGGCGGCGGGGGCGGCGGCGGCGGCGGCGAGGGCGCGGGCCGCAGCGGCTGCGGCGGGATCGCCATGGCGCCCACGCCGGCCGCCGCCGCAGCCGCAGCCGCGCCCCCGAACCGCAGCGCCACCTCCAGGCTCGTGTCCGACTCCGCGCGCACCTGTCGGCACGCCAACCGCTGCAGCTACAGTCGCGCTCTACCAGAACTACGGTTCGCTAGTTTTGCTACGCTACATACAAGGATTACCGGTAGTATTGGTAGGGAAAGAAACACAAATGAATGTGTAAGAGAGAAAATGAGAGTCGACGACTTCTCGATGTTTTTTTGTTTTTTTTTGTTTTTGCACATAATTAGAGTTGCACATCATTCATTGCTAGTCCATTGTGTATTTTATATTCTTATTGAATATAAATTGCATTTTACTGTATAAGCAATAAAAATTAGCTGAAAGCGTAACTTTTGCGCCTTATGTAACCAAAGCAGTTACTTTTGGTGCATGCACAGTTTCCATGCGCAAACATAAAAAAATGTATACCTTCACCATAATCAAAGTTACTTATGAATAACACAAACATATTTTATGTGAGTTCGAGAAAGTATTGAAGCGATGTGTGATATGTTTTTGTTATGCGTCTTGAGGCGTAGCGCCATATAACGATCCTGTCTTGAAGGCGGCTAAGTGGGAGATGTGTCTCAGAGCTGTAGAGTGACAGATGGTGATGCGAGACTGGACGCGCACGTAGTTTATGTGTCAGCCGATAGAGGACAATATTGGATAGGGGGACTGTGATTTTAGTTTCGATTGTGCCCACTACAGTGCACTAAAGTAATAGAATGTTTTTCATAAACTGTTATAGTATTTTCATAAAGTGTTGTTATGTCTTTTTGCGTATGTAAAATGTTATAAATGTGTTTTAGCAGTATGAATGATGCGTGAGTGGGGATTAATGTTAATATGAAGATAAGTGTTTAACGAGTTATGTAGTAGGATTTAGTGTGGGATCATTTCGAAGAAGTATGGATATGAACAAAGGGGATTTTTATAGAATAGATTTGTAAAGTAAGTTTATGGTAAAGGGAAAGTTAATTCAGGTATAAATAACAATAGTAAATAACTTTATGCATAAGCAAAGCTTAAGCATATTACATAATTACGTCGGTAAAAAGTGCAGTCGTATTTCGCGATTGGTCATTGATGAAAAACGCGGATTGACGCGGGAGAATGTTGTTGTGCTATTGGCTGTTGAGTAAACTGACCAATGGTAAAGCAATATTCTTCGCGCGCTTTTCTCTGCTGGTAGAGAACACTTAGAGTATTCTAGGGGGGAGTCGAAGCCTAGCCATGAAAGAGATCGGACGTGTGCATTAATAGTTCTGATGGAAATGATAAGTTGCTGGATCTAGCAGGGTTTCATACATCAAAAGTGTGGTAAAGTGACGACATAATTACTCCGATGTGTGTGTAGAAATTTCGGAATTTTTAAGTGAATTTTGTGACGAGAAAAGACATATATTCCGCGTGGCGTATTGAGCAGGTCGGTGGCTAAAAACTGTGACTGCATTTGATACCGACAGACTTAATATTTGGCGAGCATTCTCAATCAAAAACAATGAGTATTTTTGTAGCTATTACGTTTTCTGGAAATGCAACACCATAAACTTTCTGACGTGAGTGAAAGGGATTGTGAGTGACTGTGTTAAGACTAGCACGGGCTTGGCAATGATACTTGTTCACCTAAGTTTCAGAATATATTAATTGAGGACAAAATTTCCAACCTTTCATTTCGTGTTTCTCCCGAAACGTAGATTGCTGATTTTAATTGCAGCCTGGTTCACGTCGAAGTACAGTAGGTTTCACTCGGCTTTCCTACTGATGATCTGCTGAGGCAATTTTCACAGGTAGGTGCAGGTTCGTCGTAAAGGGACGGAAAGAACCGCGCCGCCGCAGTCTTTCTTTTTAATTTTCCTTTTTGCTAGGGAAATTGTGTTCTCTAGCATTATATGATGAATCTCTATTGTTTGTTTTAATGCTACTACAACATCCTTCTGTTGCACCTTACAAATCAGCGATTTTCGGATAAAAGCTGAATTAAACATTGACACTTTCAGCTTTCCTATAAATACGGTTTATTCTTAATAACAGACAGGAGGATAACTATACCCGGCGCCTTATACATTGTAGCGCCAAAGAAACTGGTATAGCCATGCGTATTCAAATACAAAGGTACAGCGCTGCAGTCGGCAACTCCAATATAAGACAACAAGTGTCTGGCGCAGTTGTTAGATCGGTTACTGCTGCTACAATCGCAGGTTATCAAGATTTAAGTGAGTTTGAACGTGGTGCTGTAGTTGGCACACCAGCGATGGGACACAGCATCTCCGAGGTAGCGATGAAATGGGGATTTTCCCGTACCATCATTTCACGAGTGCACCGTGAATATCAGGATTCCGGTACAGCATCAGATCCCCGACATCGCTGCGGCCGGAAAAAGATTTTGCAAAAACGGGACCAACGACGACTGAAGAGAATCGTCCAACGTGACAGAAGTGCAACCCTTACTCAAATTGCTGCAGATTTCAATGAAAGGCCATCAACAAGTGGCAGCGTGCGAACCATTCAACGAAACATCATAGATATGGGCATTCGGAGCCGAAGCCCACTCGTGTACTCTTGATGACTGCACGAAACAAAGCTTAGCACCTCGCCTGGGCCCGTCAACACCGACATTTGACTGTTGATGATTAGAAACATGTTGCCTGGTCGGACGAGTTTCGTTTCAGATTGTATCGAGCGGATGGCCGTGTACGAGTATGGAGACAACCTCATGAATCCATGGACCCTGCATATCAGCAAGGGATTTTTCAAGCTGAGGGAGGCTCTGTAATGGTGTAGGGCGTGTGCAGCTGGAGTGATATGGGACCCATTATATATCTAGATACGACATGTGACACATACGTAGCGACCTGACTGATCACGTGCATTCATGTTTGTCCACTGTGCATTCCGACGGTCTTGGGCAATTCCAGCAGGATAATGCGACACCACACACGTCGAGGATTGCTACAGAGTGGCTCCAGGAACACTCTTTTGAGTTTAAACAGTTCTGCTGGCCACCGAACTCCCCAGACGTGAACATTATTGAGCATATCTGGGATGCCTTGCAACGTGCTGTTCAGAAGAGATCTCCACCACCTCGTACTCTTACGGATTTATGGACAGCCCCGCAGGATTCATGGAGTCAGTTCCCTCCAGCACAACTTCAGAAATTAATCGAGTACATGCCACGTCGTGTTGCGGCACTTCTGCGTGCTCTCGGGGGCCCTACACGATATTAGGTAGGTGTACCAGTTTCTTTGGCTCTCCAGTGTACGTCGTCATTGAGTTTGTAGACGGTTAGTCGCTTTCGGTTTTTAGGGTACTGCAATAAGACACTCATCGCATGTGTAATGAAAGAAATGCTAAAGTGGTAACGCCCGACAGGTATGCAACACACCCAGTGCACAGCTAATGCGGGTAGCACCGCAACTGACCAAAGCTACGAGGGCTATTCGGAAATTAAGGAACGATAGGTCCCGAAATGGAAACCACAGTAAAAATCAAAACTGTTTTATTTGCAACAGTTAGCTACACCTTCCAGATACTTCTCTATACAGTCGCCGCTCAGACTTAGACATCTCTCGTAGCGTTTTACCACTTTTTCAATTCCCTCGTTAAGGAAAACAGCCGCCAGTGCTTTTCGAGAACTTTCTACTCTGGACTGCAGCTCGTTGTCTGTGTCAAAATATTGTCTTTATACCTCAGGGGTAGCCAATTACGGGCTGTATTGTAGGTGATCAAACAAGTCCCATCGAAAACGCTGCAGGACCATCTTCATTGCCACTGCAGAGTGCTGCCGAGAGTTGTGTAGAATGAGCCGCACGACAGTTATGTTGTGTGAATTGCATAGCTTCAGGCGAAATCTTTCGCCAGGCCCTCATACTTGGCGGGAGACGATAATGTCTAGCCATCTTTACGTTCTCACGGTGAGCTCAGAACTTAAAAGAGAGACATGATGCGATCGTCGGGCGTAGTAGACACAGTGCCCTACGCATCCTCAATGCTTCATCAGAGTTTCACTGTATTTTCCATTTCGCGACAGATCGTTCCTTACTTTCCGAATAACCCTTGTACTATGGCAACTACCGTTGTCTACGCTTTCTTATGATAGTCTGCAGTAGCCTACAGTAGTTTTACAACTCTAACTGCAGTTCAAGCGCCGCAGATACCGATGGTCGTAGGCGGCACAAACATACCGATTTACAGTAAGGAACGGTTGCGTGATATGTTGAGCTGAAGAGAAGTTGAAAAATGTGTAAATCACGAGAAATGGCAATTGGTTTGAAAGTTTTACCACTACGAGCGTCTTTGGATGCTTGAACACATGAGTGATACGTATTCTTTCTCTACAAGAAGTTTTATTATTAGTAGACTGCAGTGTTGCCAAATCAGCTTTTCTAGAGCTGACTCTGGCTTCTTTATATGGTAGTTTAGCTAGCAAATGAGTAATTTAGTAGGCGTCCGTACATATGGCACTTTTCTAAATCATTTGCTTCTTTTCTGGATTTTTTTTCTTGACTATAGGGAAGCATTAAAACCTAAGTTTATTGAGGTAAAATTATCTGTAATGGACTAAGACTTCAAAACACTCTTCTGTATTCCATCAAAATCTAGACCCTGAATTAAAAAGCACAAGAAAGCAAAGTAAAGCTGTGTTGATGTGCCCTTCCAGCCTCATCAGCATATTCATACACAGATGAGAGCCCCACTGGAAACGCTGTTGAGCATAGCAGACATCAGCAAAGTATAGAAACTTCACAATAATAAAGGAAGCTGTTATAGGCAAAGCAGACTTTGATTTACGCAACATGAATCAGAAGTTATACGCTTCGCTGTTGCAATGCACAATGTGCCAGCGGCTGAACTGGAGTGAGGAACGGCGAACGTCTGTTCACAGCAGTAGTGTGCCAAGTGTAGGAAATAATGTAATGTTACAGTGCAGATATTGTGAATTTTGTTCTGTACATACATTATTTACATTTTTATTGTAAGAAATAGAAATTAATGGGAAAGAAACTGACTTAAAGATGTTCTTTTAAACACATTCTTGCCCAAAAATATGGGTTTTAAAAATGGGCTGATATTTTACTTGCAAATCATAGGATGAAACTTCAGATTGTTATATCTGCACTGGAAGTACAAGTGCATCCAGGAATCATTTCTTTAACAATATGCACAAGGTGCGGTCTAAATTCTCACTCATTTACCTTTCCAGAAGCTTTACATTTTTGGTTATCTATACATTTTCTCTCCAGCTATTAAAGCCATTGAAACGAAACGTCGTACAAGCATTTAATACTGAATGCAAAATCCTATGGAACAGTTATTTCCTGAAGTTGTTTTAAACTGATTTGCATACCTGTTGTTGTTGTTGTGGTCTTCAGTCCTGGGACTGGTTTGATGCAGCTCTCCATGCTACTCTATCCTGTGCAATCTTCTTCATCTCCCAGTACCTACTGCAGCCTACATCCTTCTGAATCTGCTTAGTGTATTCATCTCTTGGTCTACCTCTACGATTTTTACCCTCCACACTGCCCTCCAATGCTAAATTTGTGATCCCTTGATGCCTCAAAACATGTCCTACCAACCAATCCCTTCTTCTAGTCAAGTTGTGCCACAAACTTCTCTTCTCCCCAATCCTATTCAATACCTCCTCATTAGTTACGTGATCTACCCACCTTATCTTCAGCATTCTTCTGTAGCACCACATTTCGAAAGCTTCTATTCTCTTCTTGTCCAACTAGTTATCGTCCATGTTTCACTTCCATACATGGCTACACTCCATACAAATACTTTCAGAAACGACTTCCTGACACTTAAATCTATACCCGATGTTAACAAATTTCTCTTCTTCAGAAACGATTTCCTTGCCATTGCCAGTCTACATTTTATATCCTCTCTACTTCGACCATCATCAGTTATTTTACTCCCTAACTAGAAAAACTCCTTTACTACTTTAAGTGTCTCATTTACTAATCTAATTCCCTCAGCATCACCCGATTTAATTTGACTACATTCCATTATCCTCGTTTTGCTTTTGTTGATGTTCATCTTATATCCTTCTTTCAAGACACTGTCCATTCCGTTCAACTGCTCTTCCAAGTCCTTTGCTGTCTCTGACAGAATTACAATGTCATCGGCAAACCTGAAAGTTTTTACTTCTTCTCCATGAATTTTAATACCTACTCCGAATTTTTCTTTTGTTTCCTTTACTGCTTGTTCAATATACAGACTGAATAACATCGGGGAGAGGCTACAACCCTGTCTCACTCCTTTCCCAACCACTGCTTCCCTTTCATGCCCCTCGTCTCTTATAACTGCCATCAGGTTTCTGTACAAATTGTAAATAGCCTTTCGCTCCCTGTATTTTACCCCTGCCACCTTCAGAATTTGAAAGAGAGTATTCCAGTTAACATTGTCAAAAGCTTTCTCTAAGTCTACAAATGCTAGAAACGTAGGTTTGCCTTTTCTTAATCTTTCTTCTAAGATAAGTCGTAAGGTTAGTATTGCCTCACGTGTTCCAACATTTCTACGGAATCCAAACTGATCTTCCCCGAGGTCCGCTTCTACCAGTTTTTCCATTCGTCTGTAAAGAATTCGCGTTAGTATTTTGCAGCTGTGACTTATTAAACTGATAGTTCGGTAATTTTCACATCTGTCAACACCTGCTTTCTTTGGGATTGGAATTATTCTATTCTTCTTTGAAGTCTGAGGGTATTTCGCCTGTCTCATACATCTTGCTCACCAGATGTTAAAGTTTTGTCATGACTGGCTCTTCCAAGGCCATCAGTAGTTCTAATGGAATGTTGTCTACTCCCGGGGCCTTGTTTCGACTCAGGTCTTTCAGTGCTCTGTCAAACTCTTCACGCAGTATCTTATCTCCCATTTCGTCTTCGTCTACATCCTCCTCCATTTCCATAATATTGTCCTCAAGTACATCGCCCTTGTATAAACCCTCTATATACTCCTTCCACCTTTCTGCCTTCCCTTCTTTGCTTAGAACTGGGTTGCCATCTGAGCTCTTGATATTCATACAAGTGGTTCTCTTCTCTCCAAAGGTCTCTTTAATTTTCCTGTAGGCAGTATCTATCTTACCCCTAGTGAGACAAGCCTCTATATCCTTACATTTGTCCTCTAGCCATCCCTGCTTAGCCATTTTGCACTTCCTGTCGATCTCATTTTTGAGACGTTTGTATTCCTTTTTGCCTGCTTTATTCACTGCATTTTTATATTTTCTCCTTTCATCAATTAAATTCAATATTTCTTCTGTTACCCAAGGATTTCTATTAGCCCTCGCCTTTTTACCTACTTGATCGTCTGCTGCCTTCACTACTTCATCCCTCAGAGCTACCCATTCTTCTTCTACTGTATTTCTTTCCTCCATTCCTGTCAATTGTTCCCTTATGCTCTCCCTGAAACTCTCTACAACCTCTGGTTCTTTCAGTTTATCCAGGTCCCATCTCCTTAAATTCCCACCTTTTTGCAGTTTCTTCAGTTTCAATCTGCAGTTCATAACCAATAGATTGTGGTGAGAATCCACATCTGCCCCTGGAAATGTCTTACAATTTAAAACCTGGTTCCTAAATCTCTGTCTTACCATTATATAATCTATCTGATACCTTTTAGTATCTCCAGGATTCTTCCAGGTATACAACCTTCTTTTATGATTCTTGAACCAAGTGTTAGCTATGATTTAGTTATGCTCTGTGCAAAATTATACAAGGCGGCTTCCTCTTCCATTTCTTCCCCCCAATCCATATTCACCTACTATGTTTCCTTCTCTCCCTTTTCCTACTGACGAATTCCAGTCACCCATGACTATTAAATTTTCGTCTCCCTTCACCACCTGAATAATTTCTTTTATCTCGTCACACATTTCTTCAATTCCTTCATCATCTGCAGAGCTAGTTGGCATATAAACTTGTACTACTGTAGTAGGCATGGGCTTTGTGTCTATCCTGGCCACAATAATGCGTTCACTATGCTGCTTGTAGTAGGTAACCCGCACTCCTATTTTTTTATTCATTATGAAACCTACTCCTGCATTACCCCTATTTGATTTTGTATTTATAACCCTGTATTCACCTGACCAAATGTCTTGTTCCTCCTGCCACTGAACCTCACTAATTTCCACTATATCTAACTTTAACCTATCCATTTCCCTTTTTAAATTTTCTAACCTACCTGCCCGATTAAGGGATCTGACAGTCCACGCTCCGATCCGTAGAACGCCAGTTTTCTTTCTCCTGATAATGACGTCCCCTTGAGTAGTCCACGCCCGGAGATCCGAATGGGGGACTATTTTACCTCCGGAATATTTTACCCAAGAGGACACCATCATCATTTAATCATACAGTAAAGCTGCATGTCCTCGGGAAAAATTACGGCTGTAGTTTCCCCTTGCTTTCAGCCGTTCGCAGTACCAGCACAGCAAGGCCGTTTTGATTAATGTTACAAGGCCAGATCAGTCAATCATCCAGACTGTTGCCCCTGCAACTACTGAAAAGGCTGCTGCCTCTCTTCAGGAACCACATGTTTGTCTGGCCTCTCAACAGATACCCCTCCGTTGTGGTTGCACCTACGGTACGGCCATCTGTATCGCTGAGGCACGCAAGCCTAATATGATTAAATGTGAATAAATTATTTTTCAAGAACTTCAGTCCAAAGAAAAAGTCCATAAGAATAAAAGCAGCCTTGATTATATTTTGGCTTGTCTGTGTATAATATTTTATTCACTTGTTCTTCAGAAAGTTAGACTTACGTAACAATATCTACCTTCCTGCATTTTCGTAGACATACTGCCCCCTCTTACGAGTAAATACCTTGCAGCGTATAATTTCTGCAAATATAAAAATGCACAATTATACACTTTGTTTTATTTCAGCTTTTTTGTAGACACATTTCGCTTATTTTGTTTTGGAGAGTTGGTAGTAATGGTAGAGAGCGTGTGAGTCGACTGCAGGGAGAGAGTTGTGTCGCCGCTGAGTGTGGAACTTTGATGGCAGACGTGCCGTAAAGAGCATGAATTTTATTTGAGATGTTCCCTGGTGTGACTGAAGAAAGAGGACTTTTTTGAGATGGTTTTATAGATAGGCGACGCTTTTGGAAGAAGGTAGTATGTTTGGAGTTTTATTTGTTACAAGAACTAGCAGAGTTATTATTGTAAGTAAAGATTACATCGTGTTTAACAATATGTACGCGGCTTGTCCCGGGGGAGGTTCGAGTCCTCCCTCGGGCATGGGTGTGTGTGTTTGTCCTTAGGATAATTTAGGTTAAGTAGTGTGTAAGCTTAGGGACTGATGACCTTAGCAGTTAAGTCCCATAAGATTTCACACACATTTGAACATTTTTTTTGAACAATATGTACGTTTTGGTTCTGGGGCGAATTAACAGCCATGTATTAAGAATCTTGATTATTATTAATCACGCTCTACCTTCTGTTAAAAGTATTTCACTAGGAAAGCAAAAAGTAAATTTTACGCAATTTAAATATTATTCGTATGAGTTAATTTTTATGGAGGATTGCAATGCTAGGAAAAAATCATAGTTCATGTTGGTGCGAATCACTTTTGTGCAATTAAAAGGAATTTTATAGAATTTCAAAATATCGATTCATTCATTTGCAAATATTTCACTAAAATTTATCCTCACTGTTTGAATCAAAAGTGTAGCTTTACTGCACTCTCACGACTTCTACTATTGCGTGGTCAGTTAGCTGCGTTTTTGGAAAGGTACCAGATTCTCATTTGGCAAAGCAGCCTAAAGTAAGACAAGGCAAATAACCGCGCAGTGCAATTCACCACAGCGCGTTGTTACTACTGAACAAGACATAGAAGAACTGAATTATTCCTTGCAAGCTATGAAAAAATTTTAGGGCCTAAGAAAACCTTTTCATATTTGCAAAATTTTAGTATAATTCAGTAGATGCAGTTTCTAACAGGGCCAAATTTCAAGACGCAGCAGTTATTCATTTTGCGTGATTGTTTGATGAGGAGGCATTCTGCATATGACTTATAGCCATTCTTTGTATTCAGTTTCATTTACACATAGATTCAGTTTAGTGTAATTGGCACCATACACATGAATAGTAAATTACGCAGCTGATGTTCGTATTCAAATACAGGTTAGCGAATGTTAGTCTAGATCAGAGTACATGGACGACACTGTAATCGAAATTTAAAAGCGAGAGGTCTTGACACACCAAATTTCCACTTACGGAGTTTAAGCGTAAAAGTTTCAATATAGAGAGAAAAGCAAACGTTTTAATATTTGCAAAATTTTCGTATAATTCAGTAGATGCAGTTTCTAACAGGGCCCAGTTTCAATACGCAACAGTTAGCCATTTTGCGTGATTGTTTGATGAGGAGGCATTCTGCATATGACTAATAGCCATTCTTTGTATTCAGTTTCATTCACACATAGATTCAGTTTAGTGTAATTGGCACCATACACATGAATAGTAAATTATGCAGCTGATGCTCGTAACCAAATGCAGGGTAGCGAAGGTTAGACTAGATCAGAGTACATGGACGACACTGTAATCGAAATTTAAAAGCGAGAGGTTTTGACATACACAATTTCCACTTACCGAGTATAAGCGTAAAATTTTCAAACTAGCAAGAATTTGGATTCAAAGGTGTCGAAGAGCTCGCTAGATGACGAGGTCCCATACTCCGCGAACCGTAGGGAACGATGCGGGAGACCCGCACCGCCGACTAGGCAAGGTCGTAGGGGAGGTGGTTGCCATTGCCTCCTCCGACCGTAAAGGGGATGAATGATAATGATGAAGACAACACAACAACACCCAGTCATTTCGAGGCAGGGAAAATCCCTGACCCCGCCGGGAATCGAACCCGGGACACCGTGCGTGGGAAGCGAGAACGCTACCGCAATGCCAGGAGCTGCAAACACTCGCTAGAGGCGAGCAACAAACTCGCATTAGGACCAGGATTGGGAAGAAACTCGGCCGTGTCCTTTCCGTGTCGCTGATGATGAGATCTACCTATACTGTCTGAGCCGGCCGGTGTGTCCGAGCGGTTCTAGGCGCTTCAGTCTGGAACCGCGTGACCGCTACGGTCGCAGGTTCGAATCCTGCCTCGGGCATGGATATGTGCGATGTCCTTAGGGTAGTTAGGTTTAAGTAGTTCTAAGTTCTAGGGGACTGATGACCTCAGCTGCTAAGCCCCATAGTGCTCAGAGCTATTTGAACCATTTTTTTTAATACTGTCTGATCAAATGCATCTGGACAGACCTATGTAACGTGGAACTGACCACTAGATGTCACGAGAGGCGGGTCAGTAACAGCAAAATATGTAGGCCAGGTGAGCTCAGTGACTTCGAACGTGGACTAGTCACTGGATAACATCTGAATAATCAAATCGTCAGAGAGATTTTAAACCTTCTAAAGCTGATCAAGTCGACTGCTAGTGATGTCATTATGAAGTGGAAACGCGAAGGAACAACCAAAATTTAACCAAGACCATGCAGACCCCATGTACTGACAGACGGGAAACGCCGAGGGCGGTTTTAAGAAATTGAGTGAAATCAGCGGAGGGAATCACTCGTGAGTTCAAAGGAATACCGGCATTTCAGCTAGATGAATGCTGCGCGTAGGGAGTTAAAAAGAAAAGTGTAGTCTGTGATGGTCGACAAGCTCCTGACCAGTCACACATTTCTCCAGTCAGTGCTAAGCGATGCTTGAGGTGGTGTAAAGAGCGACGCCGCTGGGCAGAGTACGTCTCGAAACTAGTGATCTGTAGTGATGAATCACGCTATACCCTGTCGCAATAGGGTAGAAAGGGTTTCCAGCTCTCGCCTATGAGGGTACGAAATACACCTCGGAACACTGCCGAACAGGATTGTGCGGAGGCACAATGTTGAACAGGCGTAGAGATATCCAAATCACTACTGGCCATTAAAATTGCTACACCAAGAAGAAATGCAGATGATAAACGGGTATTCCTTGGACAAATATATTATACTATAACTGACATGTGATTACATTTTCAGGCAGTTTGGGTGCATAGATACTGAGAAATCAGTACCCAGAACAGCCACCTCTGGCCGTAATAACAGCCTTGATACGACTGGGCATTGAGTCAAACAGAGCTTGGATGGCGTGTACAGGTACAGTAGCCCATGCAACTTCAACACGATACCACAGTTCATCAAGAGTAGTGACTGGTGTATGGTGAAGAACCAGTTGCCCGACCACCATGGACCACACGTTTTCAATTGGTGACAGATCTGGAGTATGTGCTGGTCAGGGCAGCAGTCTAACATTTTCTGTATCCAAAAAGGCCCGTACAGGACCTGCAACATGCGGTCGTGCATTATCCTGTTGAAGTGTAGGGTTTCGCAGGGATAGAATGAAGGGTAGAGCCACGGGTCGTAACACATCTGAAATGTAACGTCCACTGTTCATAGTGCCGTCAATGCGAACAAGAGGTGGCCGAGACGTGTGACCAATGGCATCCCATACCATAACGCCGGGTGATACGCCAGTATGGCGATGACGAGTACACGCTTCCAATGTGCGTTCACCGCGATGTCGCCAAACACGGATGCGACCATCATGATGCTGTAAACAGAACCTGGATTCATCGGAAAAAATGACGTTTTGCCATTCCTGCACCCAGGTTCGTCGTTGAGTACACCATCGCAGGCGCTCCTATCTGTGATGCAGCGTCAAGGGTAACCGCAGCCATCGTCTCCGAGCTGATAGTCCATGCTGCTGCAAACGTCGTCGAACTGTTCGTGCAGATTGTTGTTGTCTTGCAAACGTCTCCATATGTTGACTCAGGGATCGAGACGTGGGTGCACGATCCGTTACAGACATGCGGATAAGATGCCTGTCATCTCGACTGCTAGTGATACGAGACCGTTGGGATCCAGCACGGCGTTCCGTATTACCCTCCTGAACCCACAGATTCCATATTCTGCTAATAGCCAGTGGATCTCGACTAACGCGAGCAGCAATGTCGCGATACGATAAACCGCAATCGCGATGGGCTACAATCCGACCATTATCAAAGTTGGAAACGCGATGGTACGCATTTCTCCTCCTTACACGAGGCATCACAACAACGTTTCAGCAGGCAACGCCGGTCAACTGCTATTTGTGTATGAGAAATCGGTTGGAAAGTTTCCTCACGTCAGCACGTTGTAGGTGTCGCCACCGGCGGCAACCTCGTGTGAATACTCTGAAAAGCTAATCATTTGCATATCACAGCATCTTCTTCCTGTCGGTTAAATCTCGCGTCTGTTGCACGTCATCTTCGTTTTGTAGCAATTTTAATGGCCAGTAGTGTAGTACACTCACAGGTGAACGTTATTGTATCGCTCTACTCCTTCCCCGTGTCTTTCGATTCAGATGTACATTCGACCTTTGCTTTGTTTTTAAGGATGACAATCCGCAACCACATCGAACTACGCCGGTGGAGGAGTTATTGTCTTAAATCCCATCAACCACGTATGGGTTACGTTGGGGAGACGTATTGCAGCACATTCATGTGCACTAACGACCATCCAGCAATTTTCTCATTTATGGTTATAATGTACGTACTTATAGAGTGTCTGTATGCCCACAACACAACGAACTTCAGATACGCTTTCATGACTGAAGGAGCAGACACTGTTACTGACGGTTACAGCCGTTTAAACTTTACGAAATTGATTCACATGCACCGACTATGCACTGACCTCGCCGGCCGAAGTGGCCGTGCGGTTAAAGGCGCTGCAGTCTGGAACCGCAAGACCGCTACGGTCGCAGGTTCGAATCCTGCCTCGGGCATGGATGTTTGTGATGTCCTTAGGTTAGTTAGGTTTAACTAGTTCTAAGTTCTAGGGGACTAATAACCTCAGCAGTTGAGTCCCATAGTGCTCAGAGCCATGCACTGACCTCAGCTGTTTTCGACATATATGGAAGAGTGGATCGTCCTTGAGGTGTGCCCGGGTAGCCGAAGTTGTTAAGCAGACCACTTGCAAGAAGCGGGAAATCCAGGTTCGAGTCATGGTCCGGCACAAATTTTCGTGTGTCACCAACAGCTGTAGTCAATAGATAGTCGCAGAATGCGGATCTATTTCGTAATGCGTACAACACCTGTCAACCGCTATGGTGGAAGAATGGAAATCCCCCGCCCCCCGCGAGAACCCATTGCCTCCTCCCCCCCCCCCCCCCGGCCAGTATGGTAGCACGTTGCAGAGCATACACTGCCATCTGTGATGACCACAAACCCTATTGGGAACCTTTTCAACGGACCATCATAAATCGCGATGACTTCAGTGTGATTACTGTCTTTGAACAAAAACGTCATGTATGTCCGTCTCATTGCGTATTTCTTTGAGCTACTTTCTGTACTATGCTGTAGTTGTTCCTTCTATGTATGTTCCAAAGTTTGTAACGCCGGAAATGCATATATGATTTTGTAACTAGCTGTAAGATTTCATAAATATGTGATTTACTAGTCATTGCCGATGTACTTAGACGCTGTTTTAAGTTTCAGGCTAGTACATGCGTGTGATGATGGACATTGTTGAGTTATCCACTGTGATAGTGTTAATGGACTCCTTGAGATTACTCGGGAGTGAGTTTTACCGAAAGAATTCAGTGAAACGGACGTTGTGGAAACGCCGTTTCGCAGAAAAGTGAGATCAAGCGTGCCGCACAGGCGGGCGCAACAATATTGGCGAGGCGGAGCCGCTGTCGGCTCTTGTGCCGCTGTCGGCATTCTTTGCACTTGCGGGTACGGAAGGCGGAGTTGTTTTTCTTCCCGGACAGCTGATGTGAAGGAATTCTGCTTTCAATATTTATGTTTTGTCGATCTGCTGTATATTATTTTCTTGTTTAGCGTTAAGTGGACTCTCATGGCGTATTTTGGCGTATTTTGATCTACCTGTTTTTATGACCATGCACTCTGATTAATTTTGTAAATAGTATTCTATTTCTTGATACTGATACGAATTTCGCTGATTTTAGAATAGCTAAACCATTTTCTATGTTTTCTATGAATTTTAATATATTGTCAACCTGTTTTCTTTTGTGTAAGATGACAGAGTGGAATAAGATTAGGAGTGTCTCCACTCAATTATTATGGTCTAAAAATTGGTTTATGGTTAATTAGACGAATGCTAAATTTTGTTGATCTTTTGAGCATATGCATTTCCACTGTTTCTTTTTTGGGACATTTTCTGAGTCTGTTTAGGTTACACGAACATCCTCAGACAATGTGGGGCACGTGTAACGCCGGAAATGCATGTCCTCCTATTTCCATCTATTGTACTGTAATTTTTTTCCTTGTTTGTTACCTCAAGATATGACATTCCTGTGTCTTTATAATATATTGTAATTGTTTTACTATTTGTATATATATATATATATATATATATATATATATATATATATATATATATATATATATATATATATATTTATGTCGATGTATAATTGATTGTTTTGTAAATATTATTTGTATTTTTACGCTGGGTCTTGCCTAGGGAAAACTATGCTATCGAACGAATACATCGATAGGTCGTGTGGAGAACCAAAGTGTTTAGGATCTTTGGTAGTGTTAACTCTGCCGCGTGGAGCGCGGGCAGAGCAGAGAGAGTCTGGCTGGGGTAGTGCAGTGGAGCAGGTGTGTTGTGTGACGCTCCCGCGAGTTGCCGCGCTTTCGGGATTGGGCAGCATGTAATTGCGCTCGACTTGCTATGATAGTTTCTGACACGGTGTCGCGGACGGGAAGCATTAGCTGGCGCACATCAAGAGCCCGTTTCGCCTGGTGACCGTGTCGAGAAGAAGGCGCGCCAACATCCAGCTTTTGCAACAGCGACGGCCGACAATGAATGACTGTCGCCACCTCCTCGATCGACGGCTTCAAACCTTCAATCAACCAACAAGGAAGACTGGAAGTACGTAAAGTTTTAGAGCTGTATGGCAGACCTCAGCTTTTAAAACTGTTCAAATCACAAAATTACAGCAACGTAGCATGAACCTTTGTTGCTCATTGTCCCAATTGCATCACCAAGCAGGGTCCCTTCCTTTTCCGGAATGAACCCGAGTGTCGTTGAAATTCAAACGCCAGCATTAAAGCAATATTATTCTATTTCACAATTTCAAAGTTCAGTTAAGGTATTCATAGCTGGCTACAATATTTAGATTACACAAGCACAAAATAAGAGTGCTAGTTTTGTTACCGTATCTTAGCTTACCTGTGACTGCAGCTCAGCTTGGTACGTACTAAATTTTACTATCGTTAATTGTTCAGAATCATTTAATTCAAGTTCAAAGTTAAATCTCTTATTCCTAAATTGCGTAGATTCAAGTAGCTTTTGAAATGATTGTGGAGGTAGTCCAAGACTAACCGTATTTTACTGAATTTCGATGTGCTTCAGAAAGAAAGCTCACTATTAACTTCAGTCACTAAATTAACTTTCGATTTTCCGGTTTTATTAATTCTTTTGCTAAATTAAGTCAGTGTGTAGCGAAATTTATTACTTCTGACAAACTTTCAGTTTTCACACTACACGTGTCAACCTCAGTTGCTACGCTTCTAGTGCTAATTATATGTGTAATAACCTTTCTTTTTCAGTTACTATAGTAATTGTCCTTAGAACTGGCGACCGTAATTTCCCCCAAATCTCAAATATCTAATTACCGCTAGTTAACTGTTAACGTGACGGCCGCACATTTACTTTCTTTATTAACTTTACCCCTTTTCAAAATTAATTTCCACCAGTTTCATTTGCATTTTTCCTTTCATAAAGATGTAACCCTTTCCTCCCTCTTTACCGACAAATTAGCTTCGGTGACGATTGCTTTTCCCAAATTTCCATTAGGTACACGCGGTTTAATTTTTCACTGTCATTAAGGTCGATAAGTGAGGGGGAGGTTACAAGTTCCATCGAGCTATATTACTTGGCAGTGACAAATCATGCCGAAGTTACTTTCGTCCTTCAGTTTTGCACAGCAGTGTAATACATCGATTGAACGGGGCTGTAAGGTGGTGGAAAGGCTAAAACATGAGAAAACAAAAACGGAAAACAATAGAAAAATGTAAAAATTAAAATCAAACAGGAAGTTACCGCGATGTCTATAAAACAATTCCACTGATCTGACGATTACTGAATAGAAATTAGATTTTGTCTAGGCAAAGTATTACGGAAGATATCGATGCATCTATATCAATGTTTTCATATTATAATAATAATTAAATCATAGTGTTTTAAGTAAAAATAGTTAACAGAACCGAGATGTTTCCTGTAGAGGAACAACTCATTGAAGGAAAGCATTTAAAAACAGACCAAAACAAAGCCATCACTCAGTGCGTATGTCAGAGAACTGCACAGAATGGGGACGGTTCTAATTTTGCACATTTGACAACTTACGTTAATTAAAAGTTACCACTTTGTAGGTTTTGCAGATTTTGTGTGTAGGTAGTGGAACATCTTGGGGGAGGAATTATAAAAAAAACAGTTGTCAGGAGGAAGTGGTGAGGGGCGCGTGCTCCTAGTCAGTGTCCTCCGCTCTACAGTCTGGCGAAACGTGGGATGCTGCGCATTTGTGACGCACGCGCGCCCTGGCTGGCACATTCTCGCTCCAGCTGCGCCCTCGCGTGTGGGCAGCAGTCGCGGCACCAAGGCGGCCGGAGCGCTCTTTTCCCCACGGACGGATGAACGCTTTGATCGCTTCACGGGAGCCGCTACCCTACCACAGCCACGTGGGCAGCTGCGAAAATTGCAGCATCAGTGACGGAAGTAGAAGGATCCGCACTGTGTGCACACACAAGTTGTCGCTGCTTTTGCTCGCCTTTTGAAGACGGCGATACGGGACTGATACCTCTACTTAAACACTGGAAAAGACATTTCCTCAATTACGCGTGAAGTCTGGGATCATGGTACGACATCTTGCAAACGTCTCGATTAAAAGCCAAATGCTACGGAGTATGTATAAAGTAAATTACCGACCGCTGATTTGTTTCACCGTTTTACTGTAAATCCTTCCACCCCACGGACCATGGACCTTGCCACGTTGTTTGGCTTGCGTGCATCAGTGATACAGATAGCTGTACTGTAAGTGTAACCACATCGGAGGGGTATCTGTGCAGAGGCCAGACTAATACATGGTTTTTTTTAAGAATTGAAACAATCTTTTCAATAGTTGCAACGACAGCGGTCTGGATGATTGACTGATCTCGCCTTGTAACATAGTCTTGCTACAGGTTGACAATTGCTGAACTGTATGAAATAAAACCGTCATAACTTCTGAACGGTTTGCGTCAGGACATTCAAACTGCACGATTGGCAGCGGGGCATGATGGGAACTAGCATAGTTGTTTGCAGATGACACTGTAATTTACCGTCTAGTAAAGTCATCAGACGATCAAATCCAATTACAAAATGATCGAGAGAGAATTACTGTATGGTGCGAAAATTGGCAATTGGCACTAAATAAAGAAAAGTGCGAGGTTTTCCACATGGGTACTAAAAGAAATCCGATAAATTTTGGGTGTACAATAAATCGCACAAATCTACGGGCTGTCAATTCAACTAAATACCTAGGAATTACAATTACGAGCAACTTAAATTGGAAAGACCACATAGATAATATTGTGAGGAAGGCGAAACAAAGACTGCGCTTTGTTGGCAGAACACTGCGACAAACCCACTAAAGAGACAACCTACATTACACTTGTGCGTCCTCTGTTGGAATATTGTTGCGCCGTATGGGATCCTTACCAGGTAGGATTGACGGAGGACATCGAAAACGTGCAAAGAAGGGTAGCTCGTTTCGTGTTATCGCGCAATAGGGGTAAGGATGTCACTGATTTGATACGAGAGTTGGGGTGGCAGTCACTGAAACAAAGGCGGTTTTCTCCGCGGCGAGATCTATTTACGAAAATTCATTCACCAACTTTCTCTTCCGAATGCGAAAATATTTTGTTGACACCCACCTATGTAGGGAGAAAAGATCATCACAATAATATAAGAGAAATCAGAGCTCGAACGGAAAGATTTAGGTGTTCCTTTTTCCCACGCGCCATTCGAGAGTGGAATGGTAGAGAAGTAGTATGAAAATGGTTCGATGAACCCTCTGTCAGGCACTTCAGTGTGAATTTCAGAGTGACCATGTAGGTGTAGATGTAGAGGTAGATGGTTTAGCGACGAAGCCCACTTTCATTTCGTCAATAAGCACACTTGGTGCATTTCGGGGACTGAGAATCCGCATTTCGTGATCGAGAGTCTCTTCACTCTCAACGGGTGGCTGTGTGGTGTGCCATGTCCAGTCACTGAATAATCGGTGCGATGTTCCTTGAAGGCACGGTGACTACCGAACGGTTCGTGAAGATTTTGGAAGATGATTTCATCCCCATTGTCCAAAGTGGCCCTTATTTCGACAAGATGTACTTCATGTAAGACAGAGCTCGATCCCATCGAAGCAGGAGAGTCTTTGATGTACTGGAGGAGCACTTTGGGGACCGCATTCTGGCTCTGGGGTACCCAGAGGTCACTGCCTTGGGGCCTCGATTGTCTGCCTTATTCTTCAGGTCTGAACACATGCGACTCTTTTTTGTGGGGCTATATTAAATACAGCAATAGCCCCAAAACCATTACTGAGCTGAAAACAGCCACTCAGGAGGTCATCGACAGCATCGATATTCCGACACTCCAGCGGGTCATGCGGAAATTCGCTCATCGTCTGCGCCACATCATCACCAATGATGGCAGGCATATGGAACATGTCATAACCTAAATCCGAATATCTATAGTGACATTTACATGTTGAATAAAGTGTGTGCACGCCGTGGTTTGTAACTAATTTACTTTTCTTTTCGTATAGTTCAATAATTATCATCCTGTACGTTGGTGGTCCTGTAACTAGCCGGTTAATATTGTAGGAACTTACTTCCGTTTGAATTATTGGTTCAAATGGCTCTGAGCACTATGGGACTCAACTGCTGAGGTCATTAGTCCCCTAGAACTTAGAACTAGTTAAACCTAACTAACCTAAGGACATCACAAACATCCATGCCCGAGGCAGGATTCGAACCTGCGACCGTAGCGGTCTTGCGGTTCCAGACTGCAGCGCCTTTAACCGCCTGGCCACTTCGGCCGGCGTTTGAATTATTATTCCAGTTTCTCGTACAATGTGCACATGGCCTGATGTGAAATAAATCGAGCACAAATTTAAACCTCAACGCCATTTCTTGCCTGTTCACCTTACGTTAACAGAAATTCGTACCGCGTTAACATTAGTAAACCGGTACTGACAATGTTATGCCACCAGTTGTCAAATGTGTGATTTTTTAGCACAAAGCGTTTCGGGACTACTTTATCTCTTAATCAAATGTTATCAAACAAGGAAACCAATCAATAAATCACAATAGCACACGCAGTGACAACCATATTTATACAGTTCTGTGGTACAACATACCTTACAGGGTCTATGCCATTAGACTCCGTCAAAAGCAAAAACCCAGCAGCAAACATGCATTGTCAGAGATAAAACTCTCCTTAGAATATCTCGTGTTGGCGTGTGAACACTCTCAAGGAATCGTTGTAAAACTAAAGGCAGCCGCTTTCACCTACCAAATACAATACTTCTTGCAACGCATGTGTTACAGCTCCACCGATGATACTGTCTATCATAAAATCTATGAACATTCCTAGCAGATACTAAAAACCAGTTCTAAACCTATGTTGCAACGAGTACATCCACATAGAACGACCAACAGAACAAATAAATCCTACTGCTGCTAATGGGAATGCCTAATGGCACAGAAGAAGGTACGTAATACGACAGGGAGATATAAATATTTTTATATGGTTGGCAGTACGTGTAGTATTGATTGGCTTCCTTGTTTTATAGCATTTGATAATGAGCTAACATAGTTCCGAAAAAAGTTGTGCTAAAAGTATCACACTTTCGACAACTGGTGGCGTAACATTCTCAATACCGATTTATGAGTCAGTTGTACGATGGCTTCACAACAGACAGCAATAATAACACCAACTTCCTGAAAATATATGTTTCTGACTATTCCATGTTCACATCACAACTCTTTCTCTTTGTTAGGCCTCAAAAACTACAACTGATAACAATACTTATGCTCTAAAGGCGCGCGAAGCCAAAGACACTCTCGTTACTTGTCACCTACAAAGATATTACAAAACCATGCAAAAAGGCACGCATTATAGTAATATTACATGCAGAAATTCATACGGGAGGCAACCGCTTACGATGTTCCACTGATAACGGTTGAAAGCAAAGGAAAATTACGGCCTCTGTGTTTTTCGAGGACATGCAGCTCAACTGTATGGCTTAATGACGATAGCATTCTCTTGCGTAAAACATTTCGAAGATAAAATAATTGCCGATTTGGATCTCCGAGCCGGGATGACTCAGAAGAACGTTGTTACCAGGAAAGATAACACTGGTGTTCTGTGGGTCGGAACGTGGAACGATAGATCCCTAATCGCTGGATCGGGTAGAGAATCTAGAAAGACAAATAGATTGAAGTTAGGTAAAGTGGGAATTAGTGAAGTGCCAAGTCGAGAAGAACTGGACTTTTGGCCAGGTGAGTACAAGTGATCAACACAAAATCAAGTAGGGGTAAATGTCTAGTAATGAACATGAAAATAGAAATGATGGTTACCTACTATGGACAACATAGAAAAATGGAAAAATTGGTGGAAGCCATACTGACCCTACGACTTATCTTAGAAGACAGACTGAATAAAGGTAAACATTAGTTTATTGCTTTTGTGAATTTAGAGAAAGCTTTCGACAGTGTTGACTGGAATGGACTCTTTGAAACTCTGGATACAATGGGGATGAAAAACAGATAGCGAAAGGCGACCTATAATTGTGCGAACCAGACAGCAGTTACAAAAGTCAAAGGAAATGAACTGAGAAAACCGTGAGACAGGTTTGTAGCCTATCCTCAATGTCGTTTAATCTCTGCGGTGAGCTAGCTGTGATAGAAACAGAGGACAGAAGTCGAAAGGCAATTAAAGTTCAGGGGGAAGAAGTAAAAACTCTGATCCTTGCCGATGATGTATTTTTGTCAGAGACAGCTAATGACTTGTAACAGCCGCTGTGTCTCCAAAACAGATTATAAGATAAATATCATCAAAATTAAAGCAAGTATTAGGAAACGTAGCCGAAATAAATCAGGTGATGCTTAGGGAATTAGAGTAGCAAATGAGACACTAAGTTTTCATTTCTTGACGAACATTAATTTTATATCACGGATCCCGTAGCCATTCTTCCGGAACATGTACTTCAGGTGAATAATATCGGAATCCAGGTTATCCTCGTCACAAATAGTTGTAGGTCTATAATGTAGAGCAGCAACCTTCTGGACTGGGGGCGAAGAATCTGTGTGCTGTGATGTACGAGGGGGAATGAAAATTAATCTGAAAATTCTTAGGGATATTTAGATAAAACAAACGTTGTTAACATTCTACATCATTATTCTTTATGTCTACATATATATTTCTCAATATAATTATCCTGGCGACGAATACATTCTCTTAAGAAGAGACCAGTTTGTTGATCCTGTCACTGTAGAATGTTTGACTTTGTTGACGAAAACACAACCTCACCTCTGCTTGCACCGCTTCACCACTATCAAAGTGGAGTCCTCGAAGGTGTTATGTAAGTCCTGGGAACAGATGAAAATCGATGGGACCAAGTCGGGACAGTATGGAGGATGATCCGATGACGGATTGTTGCAGGTGTAGCAGCGCTCGTGTGTGGTGTAATATTGTGCCCTACCCGCGACGTAATAACTTACTATTTTCTTTTCCTATCGAAATATCAAGAGCTAAAGATATAATTTAATCAATGAGTCAATGAAATGCGCTGCAAGTCAGCGAATATGTACGCCTAGGGTAATGAGAGCGGCGTAGCATTGTCATCTATATTTTGTTCTATATAAGAATGCGCGCTCGCCTTTTCTTTTTCTTTTTCAGTCGCTCGCTTTTCCGACAGCATCTTACGCTATCAGACTGTTATTTTCTTCCATTTTGTTCAAATGAACTGAAATTGTATTCCTGTTAGGAATTTGTTTAATTGTGCCATTATTATCGCCAACTGCGATTACTGATACGACATCATCGGCAAGGCTCAGAGTTTTTACTTCATCCCCCTGAACTTAAATTGCCTTGCGACTAATGAATAATTTTTTCTTTCGCTCCAGAGTCGGGCTAAGATTATTGTAATTTTTACGTATTTCTCCGGAATACGACAAAAATTCTTTGTTATGTCCAAAACTGTGACATTAATGCACGAGATATCAGATGTCTGTATAAAAAGTTTCTTTCGTTAAATAATAAGTGTTTAATTTGGCATTTCTGCTTTTATTTCATAGTAACGATCTTCAACCCCAATTTATAAATGTTACAGGTTTTGTTTTGCTTTATTTTTTCTTACGTTTCAAACGCGATACCCACAAAATTAAATTAAACTACTCTGAATTTTCTCGCGAGGCGATAAGACAGTTAGTAATTTCCCTGAGATTATAGATACCCAAATAAAACGTTTTTCAGCACGCCACGAGTCTACCGTACTTCACTTCAAACGATAAAAAAGGTAAAAAAGAGTAGAATTAACTAAGGAGTGAAGTGTTTTTTTTACCTAGTCGATAATATCGTATGCATTTTCTGACAAAAAATAATTTTCATTATAGAGACTAAGAAAGTGGCGTGTGTGTGCGTGTGAAATATTGAGGTTCATTTTACTTTGCATTTAGTAAATTTCCTTTAAATTAATTATTTATTTAATTATTATCAATTATTATTATATTATAGTGGTCTGGCTTTGTCATGTTGAAGGAGACGGTGCTCCATGAGCGGACGAACTCTAGGAATTCGGAGCTCGATTACAGCACACTGTTTATCACGCACCGGCATAAATTATGTGAGCAAAAGTATCCGGATACATGGCTGAAAATGACTTACAAGTTCGTGGCACCCTCTATCGGTAATTCTGGAATTCAGTATGATGTTGACCCACCCTTAGCCTTTATGGCAGCTTCCACTCTCGGAGGCATACGTTCAGTCAGGTGCTGGAGGGTTTCTTGGGGAATGGCAACCCATTCTTCACGGAGTGCTGCACTGAGGAGAGGTATTAATGTCGGTCGGTGAGGCCTGGCAGGAAGTCGGTGTTCCAAAACATTCCAAAGATGTTCTATAGGATTCAGGTCAGGAATCTGTGCAGGCCAGTTCATTACAGGGATGCTCTTCAACAGTGAGAAGCAAGAAGGTTACTAAAATATCAATGTAGGCCTGTGCTGTGATAGTGCCACGCAAAACAACAAGTTGTGCATGCCCCCTCCATGAAAAACACGACCACATAATAACACCACCGCTTCCGAATTTTACAGTTGGCACTACACGTGCTGGCAGATGACGTTCACCGGGCATTCGCCATACCCACACCCTGCCATCGGATCGGCACATTGTGTACGGCGATTCGTTACTCCGCACAACGTTTTTCCACTGTTCAAGCGTCCGATGTTTACTCTCCTTACACCAAACGAGACGTCGTTTGGCATTTATCGGCGTGATGTGTGGCTTTTGAGCAGCTGCTCGACCATGAAATTCAAGTTTTCTCATGTACCGCCTAACTGTCATACTACTTGCAGTGGATCCTGTTGCAGTTTGGAATTCCTGTGTGATGGTCTGGATAGATGCCTGCCTATTACACATTATGACCCTCTTCAACTGACGGCGATCTCTGTCAGTCAACAAACGAGGTCGACCTGTTCGCTTTTGTGCTGTACGTGTTTCTTCACGTTTACACTTCACTATCACATCGGAAATAGTGGGAGTAGGGATGTTTAGGAGTGTGGAAATCTCGCGTACAGATGTATGACACAAGGGACAGCCAATCACCTGACCACGTTCGAAATCCGTAAACTCCGCGGAGCGCCCCATTCTGCTCTTTCACGATGTGTAATGAGTACTGAGGTCGCTGATATGGAGTACCTGGCAGTAGGTGGCAACACAATGCACCTAGTACGAATAACGTATGTTTTTGGGGATGTTCGGATACTTTTGATCACATAATGTAGTTACGTTACTCACTGGCATGTTACGAGCTACAACTTGGAGCCCTCTAGCGGCAGAGGGCTGCAAATATGTAGGCATGAAGAATAAAGATGCAGAATGGTAATAACGTTTGTTTTATTTAAAAATGCCTTAAGAGTTTTCACTTAAAAATCCAGAGACATTACTTTTCGGTGTGCCCTCGTAAATCACTGTGCGTCGGATTGCGGTGTAGAGAGTGGCAAAGAAGCCCATTCGATTTTCTTTCGACGTTCAACAGAAACAGCAAAAAACGACAACTGTCCTTGTTTCTCCGTCTCGACAGCGAATCAGATCTGTAGGTGTATGCCATTCATGTTATCGACGAACTGCTTCAGAGCTTCGTTGCCGTGTGGCCATACTATAAACGTGCCAACATTTCGATAAAACGAAAATGGAGAAATGTAACGAAATGTAATGCGCGTTCCTCGAAATGCTCCATAAAGCAATTAGTCATGCTGCAGACAGAGGAGAACCTATCTGGATAAATGCGGAATTCTCTAGAAGGGTGATCTAACCTGTATTAATACCGACGAGCCAAGTGGTAGACCGTGTGAAGAACCGGGAATCGCAAGAGAAGCAGAGGCTCTGATGCTCGAGGACTGGCGCAGCACAGTTGAAGCGATGGTAGAAGAAAGCGAATATTAGTCGTGGATTAGTGTTCAGAACCTTGCTCGACATTATG
This sequence comes from Schistocerca nitens, assembly GCF_023898315.1. Taxonomy (NCBI): domain Eukaryota; kingdom Metazoa; phylum Arthropoda; class Insecta; order Orthoptera; family Acrididae; genus Schistocerca; species Schistocerca nitens. The sequence goes on from NC_064617.1 coordinate 498,607,062, forward strand.
AGTATGACAAAGGTTGGCGTCCGCTAGATTCCGAGACTGCTCACATCCATTCATAACGCCTGCAAAAACAAGGTATCAGTGGAAATGTTGCAGTTATGTAAGGCCGATCCAGATGATTTATGTAGTAGGCTAATTACCATTATGACCAAAGGTGAGTGCTAGGTATATCACTATGACCTCAAGACATAGATGCAAAGCAAGAGGTGGAAACATATAGACTCACCACCGCTGAAAAAGATGAAGACCAATATATATCGATCAGGGTGATAAATGATTGTTCTTGGAGCTGCCGTGGTGTGGTGCTAATAGATCGCCTTGTAAGGAGTAAATCGTCACAATAGCATACTACTGAAATCTTCTAACAAGTTTAAAGGAAGCTGTCGTAATGAAGCGTTGGAGGAAGCTATCCAAAGTGGAGTTTTTACTCAACAACGCCGAGTGGCGGCTGATTATCATGTGCTAATGTGCTACAGCATACTATAAATATTGCACTGAACTTACGCCATACCTCTTCGAATGTGTGCTGGAAATCGCACTAAAATTACGCCATTTCACTTCGAATTCGTGCTGGTATGCAAATAAAACAGTCAAAAACATGTTTTGCAGCCCTCACTCCGCGGTAAGTACAAACCAGTATCAAGTGCTGAAATGTTGGTCTGCCGTGCTACGATCAACTCAGTGGAGGATGCAGCTTTCTGTTTTCGAATGTGCTTGCTCTGAAGTGACGTAATCCATTACGGCATTGTGAGTGCTATGTTGCTCACAGCACCAGGTGAGTATTTTTCTTTGAAAGTGTATGTAATGTATTGTACAAGCATAGGTTATGAAAGATCCTTGAGCCGGCCAGAGTGGCCGAGCGGTTCTAGGCGCTACAGTCTGGAATCGCACGACCGCTACGGTCGCAGGTTCGAATCCTGCCTCGGGCATGGATGTGTGTGATGTCCTTAGGTTAGTTAGGTTTAAGTAGTTCTAACAGGTTTTCAGAAATTACTGCAACCAGTCGCCTTTTATGTAGATGTATTTTATTTAACCATGACCGGTTTCGAGCTGCCTAGCAACTCATCATCAGATGGAGTATACATTTAGTGCTTTTTTGTACCCATTGTGTGGGTGGTTGAGTATCTGTGGCTAGACAGAAACGAGAACAAATAATCGCTACATGTGGTACAGTAACACGAAATATTTACAGCATAATTTATGTTTAACGTATAAGAGCAAATAATCACTACATGTGGTACAGTTACATGAAATATTTACAGTTTAATTAACGTTATTGAGGTGTTACTTACAAATAAATCTTTTTGCAGGTATATATATCTCTTTTAGGACGTATTTTTGAAACCATTGTGTCTTGTTTTTCACAATTTCACAAGTTAAAACTTTCACTAGATGTATATTACTTTTATGAGGCACTGTTGGAAACATATATCTCGTTTTTCGTAAACATCGCTGAACACACTTAGCCACAGATACGAATACAGGATTTACACATTATAAACAAGCCAAAGATTGCAATATAACTACAGTATCAAAGATTTCAAGTTGACCAGAGGCATTATTAGTCAACACACACACTGACAAGAGATTTGTCTTTATTACATAGAAAATAAATGTAAATTAGCTTAAACTAGTAAAATGTTTATTTATAAATTAGCTGTGCAATTTAACAGGTATATAAAACTAGATTTTATACATTATATTTCAGTTACATTTAAGATTATTGGTATTGAGAGTATTATGACAGCTAATTTCTTGCTCCTTCCATTGGCTGATCTTGGCATATGATGTCTGGGATGAGAGGTTGATGGTTAACTTAAAATAATAAGTAATGCTGGAACTTATAAGGGTGTGGAAAAGGAGTTGGCGGTTGGGGGGGGGGGAAGTGGTTGTATAGGAAAAAGGAGAGGGGGGGGGGTTTAGAGGGTGATGTGGAGAGAGAAGAGAGCTGAAGGGGGGGGGGCAGAAGTGGTACAGGCTTTTATGTGTATGTGTGGGGGGGGGGCATTTTGTTACTGAATAACTGTTTAGTTTTTTAAGTTCAAAGAATCCTTAAAATTCTGAAAGAAGGAGTTATTCGCCAGTTCTGTCTGCTCATTTAAAATGGTAAGTGGGGAATTATGTTTGTGGGTAAAAATCTCTAATTGTTCGAGAAGATCCATCTTGAATCCCTTGTCTACAGTGTGTAGGATTTGAAGGTTAGTTTTAATGTCTGTTATGGAATGTTTATTATCTGCTAGATGGGTAGCAAAAGTGGATCTATTTAAGTTGTTTAGGCGAAGTGCATCAGTGTGCTCTTTGTATCGGATCTCAAAATTTCTACCTGTTTGCCCTATGTAGTAGCAGGAGCAGCTGTCACATCTTAATTTATATATACCAGATTTTTGGTAGGGTGTGCTGGCTCTTTTGGTGTTGTGGACTATTTTGTTCTGTATTTTGTTGTTAGTGTGAAAACTTATTTTGACATTATGTGGTTTGAATAGCTTAGCGAGTTTGTATGAGATATTGCCGAGAAACGGCATACAAACGAATTTGGTTTCTTCTGCTACTGAGGTCTGGGTTGCTAGTTTTGCTTTGTTAGATATAATGTTTTTATCTAATTTTTCAATTATGCTTGGGTCATAAGCATTGTTTGATGCTATTGTTTTTAATATATTGATTTCATTAATTTTTGCAGTAGGATCAGCTTGAATCTTGTTGATACGGTTAAGTGCTGATTTGAAAAAAGCTAGTTTATGCTGATTTGGGTGGCATGATGTATTGTTTATTATAACATCTGAAGTGGTGGGTTTCCTATATATCTGAAATTTATGTTTGTTGTTGTGATGTGTTATGTTTAGGTCAAGAAAATAGATACCTTTTTGGGTTTGGTGTTCTACTGTGAACTGTATTTTGGGGTGAACATTATTAAGTTTACCAGCTAAGGCCTCAATTTCAGTGGCTGTCCCATCATATAACAACAGGGTGTCATCAACATATCGTTTATAATAAATGATCTTGTCTGTTTCTATTGGGTTTGCTTTAAAGAATTTAATTTCAAGATCATTAATGTAGATGTCAGCAAGAAGGCCAGCTAGACTACTGCCCATTGCTAGACCATCATGTTGAATATATATTTTGTTGTTGAAGGTGAAGTAATTGTGGGACAGCACTAATTCAAGTAAATCCATCAGCTCACAGATTTCCATGTCACTTAACTTTTTATGTTGTAATAAGTTATTTTTTATTATTCGAAGTGTGTCTATTATAGGTATGTTTGTGTACAGGTTGACAATATCAAGGGATGCAAAGTTAGCTGCATTGGGAATGGAAATTTCTCTGATACTGTCAATCAAATCATAGGTGTTTTTTATGGAATAATTGGTTGGGAATGTATAATATTTCTTGAGTATTTCATGCAGTTTTTTAGTCACTTTGTACCCTGGGCTATTTATGGAATTCACAATCAGGCGTATCGGGTGTCCATCTTTATGAATTTTAGGTTGTGATCTAAGCTTTGGTGCTGTAGGGTTCATTATAACACATTGTTTGGCTTCAATGGATGTCAGCAGAAAGTTACAATTTTTTAACATGTCTTTTATTTTAGTTTGGTATTTGGGAGTGGGGTCAGATTTCAACTCAGTTATGTTGTTATTCTTGAAAAATTCTAGGGTTTTCTTAATGTAATCAGACTCGTACATTATCACGGCTGTGCTACCTTTGTCAGATTTAACAACAAGGGCACTACTGTTTGTTAGCTTTTTGTTAATTTGTTTCAGTGTTACAGATTCATCATGTTTATTACTATGGAGCCTTTGTGCATCTATGGTTTTCTTTATTATTTTGTTTGCATCATGGGCTAGAGCATTTTGATCATTCTGATCTAGTTTTGATGTTATACATGCTATTTTGGTGTTAGTTATTAGGTCTTTAACACTGTTGTAATCAAGTTTTGTGGCAATATTATGTTTAAGTCCCTTATTTAACAAATTTAATTCTGTGCTATTGAAATTAATGCTTGTTGTGTTAACTACTCTCTCAAAGAATTTATGTTGCACGGGAGGGCATTCATTTGGTGGAATGGGGGATTTTTTGGCAATCAGGAGTGAGAGCTTTTCTTTTTGTTTATGTGCAATTTTCAACATCTCTTTATGCACATTTAGTTGGGTTAGATCTAAGAAATTAGTGATTTGGCTTAGAGTGAGATAGTTGCTTAACTCTAAGTGCAGCATGTAGATGTCCCTGTTTAACAAGTCTTTTCGTTTGTAATGTGATCTAATTTCATTTTTGATCCATACAATTTCACATTTTCTCTTGGCTGCTTGTGCAGATTCACTCTGGTCTTTAACTACAACTCTTATGTAATTAGGAGTTACATTCTCTAAGATACATTGCTTATTAAATTTGATGGCAAGAATAGTTTTCATTAATTTCACTTTGCACTTCCTGTATTTGTTCATTGTTCCTTTTACCTGGCTAGGTAGCAAAATAAGACTTTTATCCATTGTGGATGTGGAGCACTGCGACTGTGGTGTGAACAGGTTTTCAGAAATTACTGCAACCAGTCGCCTTTTATGTAGATGTATTTTATTTAACCATGACCGGTTTCGAGCTGCCTAGCAACTCATCATCAGATGGAGTATACATTTAGTGCTTTTTTGTACCCATTGTGTGGGTGGTTGAGTATCTGTGGCTAGACAGAAACGAGAACAAATAATCGCTACATGTGGTACAGTAACACGAAATATTTACAGCATAATTTATGTTTAACGTATAAGAGCAAATAATCACTACATGTGGTACAGTTACATGAAATATTTACAGGTTAATTAACGTTATTGAGGTGTTACTTACAAATAAATCTTTTTGCAGGTATATATATCTCTTTTAGGACGTATTTTTGAAACCATTGTGTCTTGTTTTTCACAATTTCACAAGTTAAAACTTTCACTAGATGTATATTACTTTTATGAGGCACTGTTGGAAACATATATCTCGTTTTTCGTAAACATCGCTGAACACACTTAGCCACAGATACGAATACAGGATTTACACATTATAAACAAGCCAAAGATTGCAATATAACTACAGTATCAAAGATTTCAAGTTGACCAGAGGCATTATTAGTCAACACACACACTGACAAGAGATTTGTCTTTATTACATAGAAAATAAATGTAAATTAGCTTAAACTAGTAAAATGTTTATTTATAAATTAGCTGTGCAATTTAACAGGTATATAAAACTAGATTTTATACATTATATTTCAGTTACATTTAAGATTATTGGTATTGAGAGTATTATGACAGCTAATTTCTTGCTCCTTCCATTGGCTGATCTTGGCATATGATGTCTGGGATGAGAGGTTGATGGTTAACTTAAAATAATAAGTAATGCTGGAACTTATAAGGGTGTGGAAAAGGAGTTGGCGGTGGGGTGGGGGGGGGGAAGTGGTTGTATAGGAAAAAGGAGAGGGGGGGGTTTAGAGGGTGATGTGGAGAGAGAAGAGAGCTGAAGGGGGGGGGCAGAAGTGGTACAGGCTTTTATGTGTGTGTGTGTGGGGGGGATTTTGTTACTGAATAACTGTTTAGTTTTTTAAGTTCAAAGAATCCTTAAAATTCTGAAAGAAGGAGTTATTCGCCAGTTCTGTCTGCTCATTTAAAATGGTATGTGGGGAATTATGTTTGTGGGTAAAAATCTCTAATTGTTCGAGAAGATCCATCTTGAATCCCTTGTCTACAGTGTGTAGGATTTGAAGGTTAGTTTTAATGTCTGTTATGGAATGTTTATTATCTGCTAGATGGGTAGCAAAAGTGGATCTATTTAAGTTGTTTAGGCGAAGTGCATCAGTGTGCTCTTTGTATCGGATCTCAAAATTTCTACCTGTTTGCCCTATGTAGTAGCAGGAGCAGCTGTCACATCTTAATTTATATATACCAGATTTTTGGTAGGGTGTGCTGGCTCTTTTGGTGTTGTGGACTATTTTGTTCTGTATTTTGTTGTTAGTGTGAAAACTTATTTTGACATTATGTGGTTTGAATAGCTTAGCGAGTTTGTATGAGATATTGCCGAGAAACGGCATACAAACGAATTTGGTTTCTTCTGCTACTGAGGTCTGGCTTGCTAGTTTTGCTTTGTTAGATATAATGTTTTTATCTAATTTTTCAATTATGCTTGGGTCATAAGCATTGTTTGATGCTATTGTTTTTAATATATTGATTTCATTAATTTTTGCAGTAGGATCAGCTTGAATCTTGTTGATACGGTTAAGTGCTGATTTGAAAAAAAGCTAGTTTATGCTGATTTGGGTGGCATGATGTATTGTTTATTATAACATCTGAAGTGGTGGGTTTCCTATATATCTGAAATTTATGTTTGTTGTTGTGATGTGTTATGTTTAGGTCAAGAAAATAGATACCTTTTTGGGTTTGGTGTTCTACTGTGAACTGTATTTTGGGGTGAACATTATTAAGTTTACCAGCTAAGGCCTCAATTTCAGTGGCTGTCCCATCATATAACAACAGGGTGTCATCAACATATCGTTTATAATAAATGATCTTGTCTGTTTCTATTGGGTTTGCTTTAAAGAATTTAATTTCAAGATCATTAATGTAGATGTCAGCAAGAAGGCCAGCTAGACTACTGCCCATTGCTAGACCATCATGTTGAATATATATTTTGTTGTTGAAGGTGAAGTAATTGTGGGACAGCACTAATTCAAGTAAATCCATCAGCTCACAGATTTCCATGTCACTTAACTTTTTATGTTGTAATAAGTTATTTTTTATTATTCGAAGTGTGTCTATTATAGGTATGTTTGTGTACAGGTTGACAATATCAAGGGATGCAAAGTTAGCTGCATTGGGAATGGAAATTTCTCTGATACTGTCAATCAAATCATAGGTGTTTTTTATGGAATAATTGGTTGGGAATGTATAATATTTCTTGAGTATTTCATGCAGTTTTTTAGTCACTTTGTACCCTGGGCTATTTATGGAATTCACAATCGGGCGTATCGGGTGTCCATCTTTATGAATTTTAGGTTGTGATCTAAGCTTTGGTGCTGTAGGGTTCATTATAACACATTGTTTGGCTTCAATGGATGTCAGCAGAAAGTTACAATTTTTTAACATGTCTTTTATTTTAGTTTGGTATTTGGGAGTGGGGTCAGATTTCAACTCAGTTATGTTGTTATTCTTGAAAAATTCTAGGGTTTTCTTAATGTAATCAGACTCGTACATTATCACGGCTGTGCTGCCTTTGTCAGATTTAACAACAAGGGCACTACTGTTTGTTAGCTTTTTGTTAATTTGTTTCAGTGTTACAGATTCATCATGTTTATTACTATGGAGCCTTTGTGCATCTATGGTTTTCTTTATTATTTTGTTTGCATCATGGGCTAGAGCATTTTGATCATTCTGATCTAGTTTTGATGTTATACATGCTATTTTGGTGTTAGTTATTAGGTCTTTAACACTGTTGTAATCAAGTTTTGTAGCAATATTATGTTTAAGTCCCTTATTTAACAAATTTAATTCTGTGCTATTGAAATTAATGCTTGTTGTGTTAACTACTCTCTCAAAGAATTTATGTTGCACGGGAGGGCATTCATTTGGTGGAATGGGGGATTTTTTGGCAATCAGGAGTGAGAGCTTTTCTTTTTGTTTATGTGCAATTTTCAACATCTCTTTATGCACATTTAGTTGGGTTAGATCTAAGAAATTAGTGATTTGGCTTAGAGTGAGATAGTTGCTTAACTCTAAGTGCAGCATGTAGATGTCCCTGTTTAACAAGTCTTTTCGTTTGTAATGTGATCTAATTTCATTTTTGATCCATACAATTTCACATTTTCTCTTGGCTGCTTGTTCAGATTCACTCTGGTCTTTAACTACAACTCTTATGTAATTAGGAGTTACATTCTCTAAAATACATTGCTTATTAAATTTGATGGCAAGAATAGTTTTCATTAATTTCACTTTGCACTTCCTGTATTTGTTCATTGTTCCTTTTACCTGGCTAGGTAGCAAAATAAGACTTTTATCCATTGTGGATGTGGAGCACTGCGACTGTGGTGTGAACAGGTTTTCAGAAATTACTGCAACCAGTCGCCTTTTATGTAGATGTATTTTATTTAACCATGACCGGTTTCGAGCTGCCTAGCAACTCATCATCAGATGGAGTATACATTTAGTGCTTTTTTGTACCCATTGTGTGGGTGGTTGAGTATCTGTGGCTAGACAGAAACGAGAACAAATAATCGCTACATGTGGTACAGTAACACGAAATATTTACAGCATAATTTATGTTTAACGTATAAGAGCAAATAATCACTACATGTGGTACAGTTACATGAAATATTTACAGTTGAATTAACGTTATTGAGGTGTTACTTACAAATAAATCTTTTTGCAGGTATATATATCTCTTTTAGGACGTATTTTTGAAACCATTGTGTCTTGTTTTTCACAATTTCACAAGTTAAAACTTTCACTAGATGTATATTACTTTTATGAGGCACTGTTGGAAACATATATCTCGTTTTTCGTAAACATCGCTGAACACACTTAGCCACAGATACGAATACAGGATTTACACATTATAAACAAGCCAAAGATTGCAATATAACTACAGTATCAAAGATTTCAAGTTGACCAGAGGCATTATTAGTCAACACACACACTGACAAGAGATTTGTCTTTATTACATAGAAAATAAATGTAAATTAGCTTAAACTAGTAAAATGTTTATTTATAAATTAGCTGTGCAATTTAACAGGTATATAAAACTAGATTTTATACATTATATTTCAGTTACATTTAAGATTATTGGTATTGAGAGTATTATGACAGCTAATTTCTTGCTCCTTCCATTGGCTGATCTTGGCATATGATGTCTGGGATGAGAGGTTGATGGTTAACTTAAAATAATAAGTAATGCTGGAACTTATAAGGGTGTGGAAAAGGAGTTGGCGGTGGGGTGGGGGGGGGGAAGTGGTTGTATAGGAAAAAGGAGAGGGGGGGGGGTTTAGAGGGTGATGTGGAGAGAGAAGAGAGCTGAAGGGGGGGGGCAGAAGTGGTACAGGCTTTTATGTGTATGTGTGGGGGGGGGGCATTTTGTTACTGAATAACTGTTTAGTTTTTTAAGTTCAAAGAATCCTTAAAATTCTGAAAGAAGGAGTTATTCGCCAGTTCTGTCTGCTCATTTAAAATGGTATGTGGGGAATTATGTTTGTGGGTAAAAATCTCTAATTGTTCGAGAAGATCCATCTTGAATCCCTTGTCTACAGTGTGTAGGATTTGAAGGTTAGTTTTAATGTCTGTTATGGAATGTTTATTATCTGCTAGATGGGTAGCAAAAGTGGATCTATTTAAGTTGTTTAGGCGAAGTGCATCAGTGTGCTCTTTGTATCGGATCTCAAAATTTCTACCTGTTTGCCCTATGTAGTAGCAGGAGCAGCTGTCACATCTTAATTTATATATACCAGATTTTTGGTAGGGTGTGCTGGCTCTTTTGGTGTTGTGGACTATTTTGTTCTGTATTTTGTTGTTAGTGTGAAAACTTATTTTGACATTATGTGGTTTGAATAGCTTAGCGAGTTTGTATGAGATATTGCCGAGAAACGGCATACAAACGAATTTGGTTTCTTCTGCTACTGAGGTCTGGCTTGCTAGTTTTGCTTTGTTAGATATAATGTTTTTATCTAATTTTTCAATTATGCTTGGGTCATAAGCATTGTTTGATGCTATTGTTTTTAATATATTGATTTCATTAATTTTTGCAGTAGGATCAGCTTGAATCTTGTTGATACGGTTAAGTGCTGATTTGAAAAAAGCTAGTTTATGCTGATTTGGGTGGCATGATGTATTGTTTATTATAACATCTGAAGTGGTGGGTTTCCTATATATCTGAAATTTATGTTTGTTGTTGTGATGTGTTATGTTTAGGTCAAGAAAATAGATACCTTTTTGGGTTTGGTGTTCTACTGTGAACTGTATTTTGGGGTGAACATTATTAAGTTTACCAGCTAAGGCCTCAATTTCAGTGGCTGTCCCATCATATAACAACAGGGTGTCATCAACATATCGTTTATAATAAATGATCTTGTCTGTTTCTATTGGGTTTGCTTTAAAGAATTTAATTTCAAGATCATTAATGTAGATGTCAGCAAGAAGGCCAGCTAGACTACTGCCCATTGCTAGACCATCATGTTGAATATATATTTTGTTGTTGAAGGTGAAGTAATTGTGGGACAGCACTAATTCAAGTAAATCCATCAGCTCACAGATTTCCATGTCACTTAACTTTTTATGTTGTAATAAGTTATTTTTTATTATTCGAAGTGTGTCTATTATAGGTATGTTTGTGTACAGGTTGACAATATCAAGGGATGCAAAGTTAGCTGCATTGGGAATGGAAATTTCTCTGATACTGTCAATCAAATCATAGGTGTTTTTTATGGAATAATTGGTTGGGAATGTATAATATTTCTTGAGTATTTCATGCAGTTTTTTAGTCACTTTGTACCCTGGGCTATTTATGGAATTCACAATCGGGCGTATCGGGTGTCCATCTTTATGAATTTTAGGTTGTGATCTAAGCTTTGGTGCTGTAGGGTTCATTATAACACATTGTTTGGCTTCAATGGATGTCAGCAGAAAGTTACAATTTTTTAACATGTCTTTTATTTTAGTTTGGTATTTGGGAGTGGGGTCAGATTTCAACTCAGTTATGTTGTTATTCTTGAAAAATTCTAGGGTTTTCTTAATGTAATCAGACTCGTACATTATCACGGCTGTGCTGCCTTTGTCAGATTTAACAACAAGGGCACTACTGTTTGTTAGCTTTTTGTTAATTTGTTTCAGTGTTACAGATTCATCATGTTTATTACTATGGAGCCTTTGTGCATCTATGGTTTTCTTTATTATTTTGTTTGCATCATGGGCTAGAGCATTTTGATCATTCTGATCTAGTTTTGATGTTATACATGCTATTTTGGTGTTAGTTATTAGGTCTTTAACACTGTTGTAATCAAGTTTTGTGGCAATATTATGTTTAAGTCCCTTATTTAACAAATTTAATTCTGTGCTATTGAAATTAATGCTTGTTGTGTTAACTACTCTCTCAAAGAATTTATGTTGCACGGGAGGGCATTCATTTGGTGGAATGGGGGATTTTTTGGCAATCAGGAGTGAGAGCTTTTCTTTTTGTTTATGTGCAATTTTCAACATCTCTTTATGCACATTTAGTTGGGTTAGATCTAAGAAATTAGTGATTTGGCTTAGAGTGAGATAGTTGCTTAACTCTAAGTGCAGCATGTAGATGTCCCTGTTTAACAAGTCTTTTCGTTTGTAATGTGATCTAATTTCATTTTTGATCCATACAATTTCACATTTTCTCTTGGCTACTTGTGCAGATTCACTCTGGTCTTTAACTACAACTCTTATGTAATTAGGAGTTACATTCTCTAAGATACATTGCTTATTAAATTTGATGGCAAGAATAGTTTTCATTAATTTCACTTTGCACTTCCTGTATTTGTTCATTGTTCCTTTTACCTGGCTAGGTAGCAAAATAAGACTTTTATCCATTGTGGATGTGGAGCACTGCGACTGTGGTGTGAACAGGTTTTCAGAAATTACTGCAACCAGTCGCCTTTTATGTAGATGTATTTTATTTAACCATGACCGGTTTCGAGCTGCCTAGCAACTCATCATCAGATGGAGTATACATTTAGTGCTTTTTTGTACCCATTGTGTGGGTGGTTGAGTATCTGTGGCTAGACAGAAACGAGAACAAATAATCGCTACATGTGGTACAGTAACACGAAATATTTACAGCATAATTTATGTTTAACGTATAAGAGCAAATAATCACTACATGTGGTACAGTTACATGAAATATTTACAGTTGAATTAACGTTATTGAGGTGTTACTTACAAATAAATCTTTTTGCAGGTATATATATCTCTTTTAGGACGTATTTTTGAAACCATTGTGTCTTGTTTTTCACAATTTCACAAGTTAAAACTTTCACTAGATGTATATTACTTTTATGAGGCACTGTTGGAAACATATATCTCGTTTTTCGTAAACATCGCTGAACACACTTAGCCACAGATACGAATACAGGATTTACACATTATAAACAAGCCAAAGATTGCAATATAACTACAGTATCAAAGATTTCAAGTTGACCAGAGGCATTATTAGTCAACACACACACTGACAAGAGATTTGTCTTTATTACATAGAAAATAAATGTAAATTAGCTTAAACTAGTAAAATGTTTATTTATAAATTAGCTGTGCAATTTAACAGGTATATAAAACTAGATTTTATACATTATATTTCAGTTACATTTAAGATTATTGGTATTGAGAGTATTATGACAGCTAATTTCTTGCTCCTTCCATTGGCTGATCTTGGCATATGATGTCTGGGATGAGAGGTTGATGGTTAACTTAAAATAATAAGTAATGCTGGAACTTATAAGGGTGTGGAAAAGGAGTTGGCGGTTGGGGGGGGGGGAAGTGGTTGTATAGGAAAAAGGAGAGGGGGGGGGTTTAGAGGGTGATGTGGAGAGAGAAGAGAGCTGAAGGGGGGGGGGGCAGAAGTGGTACAGGCTTTTATGTGTATGTGTGGGGGGGGGGGCATTTTGTTACTGAATAACTGTTTAGTTTTTTAAGTTCAAAGAATCCTTAAAATTCTGAAAGAAGGAGTTATTCGCCAGTTCTGTCTGCTCATTTAAAATGGTATGTGGGGAATTATGTTTGTGGGTAAAAATCTCTAATTGTTCGAGAAGATCCATCTTGAATCCCTTGTCTACAGTGTGTAGGATTTGAAGGTTAGTTTTAATGTCTGTTATGGAATGTTTATTATCTGCTAGATGGGTAGCAAAAGTGGATCTATTTAAGTTGTTTAGGCGAAGTGCATCAGTGTGCTCTTTGTATCGGATCTCAAAATTTCTACCTGTTTGCCCTATGTAGTAGCAGGAGCAGCTGTCACATCTTAATTTATATATACCAGATTTTTGGTAGGGTGTGCTGGCTCTTTTGGTGTTGTGGACTATTTTGTTCTGTATTTTGTTGTTAGTGTGAAAACTTATTTTGACATTATGTGGTTTGAATAGCTTAGCGAGTTTGTATGAGATATTGCCGAGAAACGGCATACAAACGAATTTGGTTTCTTCTGCTACTGAGGTCTGGCTTGCTAGTTTTGCTTTGTTAGATATAATGTTTTTATCTAATTTTTCAATTATGCTTGGGTCATAAGCATTGTTTGATGCTATTGTTTTTAATATATTGATTTCATTAATTTTTGCAGTAGGATCAGCTTGAATCTTGTTGATACGGTTAAGTGCTGATTTGAAAAAAAGCTAGTTTATGCTGATTTGGGTGGCATGATGTATTGTTTATTATAACATCTGAAGTGGTGGGTTTCCTATATATCTGAAATTTATGTTTGTTGTTGTGATGTGTTATGTTTAGGTCAAGAAAATAGATACCTTTTTGGGTTTGGTGTTCTACTGTGAACTGTATTTTGGGGTGAACATTATTAAGTTTACCAGCTAAGGCCTCAATTTCAGTGGCTGTCCCATCATATAACAACAGGGTGTCATCAACATATCGTTTATAATAAATGATCTTGTCTGTTTCTATTGGGTTTGCTTTAAAGAATTTAATTTCAAGATCATTAATGTAGATGTCAGCAAGAAGGCCAGCTAGACTACTGCCCATTGCTAGACCATCATGTTGAATATATATTTTGTTGTTGAAGGTGAAGTAATTGTGGGACAGCACTAATTCAAGTAAATCCATCAGCTCACAGATTTCCATGTCACTTAACTTTTTATGTTGTAATAAGTTATTTTTTATTATTCGAAGTGTGTCTATTATAGGTATGTTTGTGTACAGGTTGACAATATCAAGGGATGCAAAGTTAGCTGCATTGGGAATGGAAATTTCTCTGATACTGTCAATCAAATCATAGGTGTTTTTTATGGAATAATTGGTTGGGAATGTATAATATTTCTTGAGTATTTCATGCAGTTTTTTAGTCACTTTGTACCCTGGGCTATTTATGGAATTCACAATCGGGCGTATCGGGTGTCCATCTTTATGAATTTTAGGTTGTGATCTAAGCTTTGGTGCTGTAGGGTTCATTATAACACATTGTTTGGCTTCAATGGATGTCAGCAGAAAGTTACAATTTTTTAACATGTCTTTTATTTTAGTTTGGTATTTGGGAGTGGGGTCAGATTTCAACTCAGTTATGTTGTTATTCTTGAAAAATTCTAGGGTTTTCTTAATGTAATCAGACTCGTACATTATCACGGCTGTGCTGCCTTTGTCAGATTTAACAACAAGGGCACTACTGTTTGTTAGCTTTTTGTTAATTTGTTTCAGTGTTACAGATTCATCATGTTTATTACTATGGAGCCTTTGTGCATCTATGGTTTTCTTTATTATTTTGTTTGCATCATGGGCTAGAGCATTTTGATCATTCTGATCTAGTTTTGATGTTATACATGCTATTTTGGTGTTAGTTATTAGGTCTTTAACACTGTTGTAATCAAGTTTTGTGGCAATATTATGTTTAAGTCCCTTATTTAACAAATTTAATTCTGTGCTATTGAAATTAATGCTTGTTGTGTTAACTACTCTCTCAAAGAATTTATGTTGCACGGGAGGGCATTCATTTGGTGGAATGGGGGATTTTTTGGCAATCAGGAGTGAGAGCTTTTCTTTTTGTTTATGTGCAATTTTCAACATCTCTTTATGCACATTTAGTTGGGTTAGATCTAAGAAATTAGTGATTTGGCTTAGAGTGAGATAGTTGCTTAACTCTAAGTGCAGCATGTAGATGTCCCTGTTTAACAAGTCTTTTCGTTTGTAATGTGATCTAATTTCATTTTTGATCCATACAATTTCACATTTTCTCTTGGCTACTTGTGCAGATTCACTCTGGTCTTTAACTACAACTCTTATGTAATTAGGAGTTACATTCTCTAAGATACATTGCTTATTAAATTTGATGGCAAGAATAGTTTTCATTAATTTCACTTTGCACTTCCTGTATTTGTTCATTGTTCCTTTTACCTGGCTAGGTAGCAAAATAAGACTTTTATCCATTGTGGATGTGGAGCACTGCGACTGTGGTGTGAACAGGTTTTCAGAAATTACTGCAACCAGTCGCCTTTTATGTAGATGTATTTTATTTAACCATGACCGGTTTCGAGCTGCCTAGCAACTCATCATCAGATGGAGTATACATTTAGTGCTTTTTTGTACCCATTGTGTGGGTGGTTGAGTATCTGTGGCTAGACAGAAACGAGAACAAATAATCGCTACATGTGGTACAGTAACACGAAATATTTACAGCATAATTTATGTTTAACGTATAAGAGCAAATAATCACTACATGTGGTACAGTTACATGAAATATTTACAGTTTAATTAACGTTATTGAGGTGTTACTTACAAATAAATCTTTTTGCAGGTATATATATCTCTTTTAGGACGTATTTTTGAAACCATTGTGTCTTGTTTTTCACAATTTCACAAGTTAAAACTTTCACTAGATGTATATTACTTTTATGAGGCACTGTTGGAAACATATATCTCGTTTTTCGTAAACATCGCTGAACACACTTAGCCACAGATACGAATACAGGATTTACACATTATAAACAAGCCAAAGATTGCAATATAACTACAGTATCAAAGATTTCAAGTTGACCAGAGGCATTATTAGTCAACACACACACTGACAAGAGATTTGTCTTTATTACATAGAAAATAAATGTAAATTAGCTTAAACTAGTAAAATGTTTATTTATAAATTAGCTGTGCAATTTAACAGGTATATAAAACTAGATTTTATACATTATATTTCAGTTACATTTAAGATTATTGGTATTGAGAGTATTATGACAGCTAATTTCTTGCTCCTTCCATTGGCTGATCTTGGCATATGATGTCTGGGATGAGAGGTTGATGGTTAACTTAAAATAATAAGTAATGCTGGAACTTATAAGGGTGTGGAAAAGGAGTTGGCGGTGGGGTGGGGGGGGGGAAGTGGTTGTATAGGAAAAAGGAGAGGGGGGGGTTTAGAGGGTGATGTGGAGAGAGAAGAGAGCTGAAGGGGGGGGCAGAAGTGGTACAGGCTTTTATGTGTGTGTGTGGGGGGGGGGGCATTTTGTTACTGAATAACTGTTTAGTTTTTTAAGTTCAAAGAATCCTTAAAATTCTGAAAGAAGGAGTTATTCGCCAGTTCTGTCTGCTCATTTAAAATGGTATGTGGGGAATTATGTTTGTGGGTAAAAATCTCTAATTGTTCGAGAAGATCCATCTTGAATCCCTTGTCTACAGTGTGTAGGATTTGAAGGTTAGTTTTAATGTCTGTTATGGAATGTTTATTATCTGCTAGATGGGTAGCAAAAGTGGATCTATTTAAGTTGTTTAGGCGAAGTGCATCAGTGTGCTCTTTGTATCGGATCTCAAAATTTCTACCTGTTTGCCCTATGTAGTAGCAGGAGCAGCTGTCACATCTTAATTTATATATACCAGATTTTTGGTAGGGTGTGCTGGCTCTTTTGGTGTTGTGGACTATTTTGTTCTGTATTTTGTTGTTAGTGTGAAAACTTATTTTGACATTATGTGGTTTGAATAGCTTAGCGAGTTTGTATGAGATATTGCCGAGAAACGGCATACAAACGAATTTGGTTTCTTCTGCTACTGAGGTCTGGGTTGCTAGTTTTGCTTTGTTAGATATAATGTTTTTATCTAATTTTTCAATTATGCTTGGGTCATAAGCATTGTTTGATGCTATTGTTTTTAATATATTGATTTCATTAATTTTTGCAGTAGGATCAGCTTGAATCTTGTTGATACGGTTAAGTGCTGATTTGAAAAAAGCTAGTTTATGCTGATTTGGGTGGCATGATGTATTGTTTATTATAACATCTGAAGTGGTGGGTTTCCTATATATCTGAAATTTATGTTTGTTGTTGTGATGTGTTATGTTTAGGTCAAGAAAATAGATACCTTTTTGGGTTTGGTGTTCTACTGTGAACTGTATTTTGGGGTGAACATTATTAAGTTTACCAGCTAAGGCCTCAATTTCAGTGGCTGTCCCATCATATAACAACAGGGTGTCATCAACATATCGTTTATAATAAATGATCTTGTCTGTTTCTATTGGGTTTGCTTTAAAGAATTTAATTTCAAGATCATTAATGTAGATGTCAGCAAGAAGGCCAGCTAGACTACTGCCCATTGCTAGACCATCATGTTGAATATATATTTTGTTGTTGAAGGTGAAGTAATTGTGGGACAGCACTAATTCAAGTAAATCCATCAGCTCACAGATTTCCATGTCACTTAACTTTTTATGTTGTAATAAGTTATTTTTTATTATTCGAAGTGTGTCTATTATAGGTATGTTTGTGTACAGGTTGACAATATCAAGGGATGCAAAGTTAGCTGCATTGGGAATGGAAATTTCTCTGATACTGTCAATCAAATCATAGGTGTTTTTTATGGAATAATTGGTTGGGAATGTATAATATTTCTTGAGTATTTCATGCAGTTTTTTAGTCACTTTGTACCCTGGGCTATTTATGGAATTCACAATCGGGCGTATCGGGTGTCCATCTTTATGAATTTTAGGTTGTGATCTAAGCTTTGGTGCTGTAGGGTTCATTATAACACATTGTTTGGCTTCAATGGATGTCAGCAGAAAGTTACAATTTTTTAACATGTCTTTTATTTTAGTTTGGTATTTGGGAGTGGGGTCAGATTTCAACTCAGTTATGTTGTTATTCTTGAAAAATTCTAGGGTTTTCTTAATGTAATCAGACTCGTACATTATCACGGCTGTGCTGCCTTTGTCAGATTTAACAACAAGGGCACTACTGTTTGTTAGCTTTTTGTTAATTTGTTTCAGTGTTACAGATTCATCATGTTTATTACTATGGAGCCTTTGTGCATCTATGGTTTTCTTTATTATTTTGTTTGCATCATGGGCTAGAGCATTTTGATCATTCTGATCTAGTTTTGATGTTATACATGCTATTTTGGTGTTAGTTATTAGGTCTTTAACACTGTTGTAATCAAGTTTTGTGGCAATATTATGTTTAAGTCCCTTATTTAACAAATTTAATTCTGTGCTATTGAAATTAATGCTTGTTGTGTTAACTACTCTCTCAAAGAATTTATGTTGCACGGGAGGGCATTCATTTGGTGGAATGGGGGATTTTTTGGCAATCAGGAGTGAGAGCTTTTCTTTTTGTTTATGTGCAATTTTCAACATCTCTTTATGCACATTTAGTTGGGTTAGATCTAAGAAATTAGTGATTTGGCTTAGAGTGAGATAGTTGCTTAACTCTAAGTGCAGCATGTAGATGTCCCTGTTTAACAAGTCTTTTCGTTTGTAATGTGATCTAATTTCATTTTTGATCCATACAATTTCACATTTTCTCTTGGCTACTTGTGCAGATTCACTCTGGTCTTTAACTACAACTCTTATGTAATTAGGAGTTACATTCTCTAAGATACATTGCTTATTAAATTTGATGGCAAGAATAGTTTTCATTAATTTCACTTTGCACTTCCTGTATTTGTTCATTGTTCCTTTTACCTGGCTAGGTAGCAAAATAAGACTTTTATCCATTGTGGATGTGGAGCACTGCGACTGTGGTGTGAACAGGTTTTCAGAAATTACTGCAACCAGTCGCCTTTTATGTAGATGTATTTTATTTAACCATGACCGGTTTCGAGCTGCCTAGCAACTCATCATCAGATGGAGTATACATTTAGTGCTTTTTTGTACCCATTGTGTGGGTGGTTGAGTATCTGTGGCTAGACAGAAACGAGAACAAATAATCGCTACATGTGGTACAGTAACACGAAATATTTACAGCATAATTTATGTTTAACGTATAAGAGCAAATAATCACTACATGTGGTACAGTTACATGAAATATTTACAGTTTAATTAACGTTATTGAGGTGTTACTTACAAATAAATCTTTTTGCAGGTATATATATCTCTTTTAGGACGTATTTTTGAAACCATTGTGTCTTGTTTTTCACAATTTCACAAGTTAAAACTTTCACTAGATGTATATTACTTTTATGAGGCACTGTTGGAAACATATATCTCGTTTTTCGTAAACATCGCTGAACACACTTAGCCACAGATACGAATACAGGATTTACACATTATAAACAAGCCAAAGATTGCAATATAACTACAGTATCAAAGATTTCAAGTTGACCAGAGGCATTATTAGTCAACACACACACTGACAAGAGATTTGTCTTTATTACATAGAAAATAAATGTAAATTAGCTTAAACTAGTAAAATGTTTATTTATAAATTAGCTGTGCAATTTAACAGGTATATAAAACTAGATTTTATACATTATATTTCAGTTACATTTAAGATTATTGGTATTGAGAGTATTATGACAGCTAATTTCTTGCTCCTTCCATTGGCTGATCTTGGCATATGATGTCTGGGATGAGAGGTTGATGGTTAACTTAAAATAATAAGTAATGCTGGAACTTATAAGGGTGTGGAAAAGGAGTTGGCGGTGGGGTGGGGGGGGGGAAGTGGTTGTATAGGAAAAAGGAGAGGGGGGGGGGTTTAGAGGGTGATGTGGAGAGAGAAGAGAGCTGAAGGGGGGGGGGCAGAAGTGGTACAGGCTTTTATGTGTGTGTGTGGGGGGGGGGGCATTTTGTTACTGAATAACTGTTTAGTTTTTTAACTTCAAAGAATCCTTAAAATTCTGAAAGAAGGAGTTATTCGCCAGTTCTGTCTGCTCATTTAAAATGGTATGTGGGGAATTATGTTTGTGGGTAAAAATCTCTAATTGTTCGAGAAGATCCATCTTGAATCCCTTGTCTACAGTGTGTAGGATTTGAAGGTTAGTTTTAATGTCTGTTATGGAATGTTTATTATCTGCTAGATGGGTAGCAAAAGTGGATCTATTTAAGTTGTTTAGGCGAAGTGCATCAGTGTGCTCTTTGTATCGGATCTCAAAATTTCTACCTGTTTGCCCTATGTAGTAGCAGGAGCAGCTGTCACATCTTAATTTATATATACCAGATTTTTGGTAGGGTGTGCTGGCTCTTTTGGTGTTGTGGACTATTTTGTTCTGTATTTTGTTGTTAGTGTGAAAACTTATTTTGACATTATGTGGTTTGAATAGCTTAGCGAGTTTGTATGAGATATTGCCGAGAAACGGCATACAAACGAATTTGGTTTCTTCTGCTACTGAGGTCTGGCTTGCTAGTTTTGCTTTGTTAGATATAATGTTTTTATCTAATTTTTCAATTATGCTTGGGTCATAAGCATTGTTTGATGCTATTGTTTTTAATATATTGATTTCATTAATTTTTGCAGTAGGATCAGCTTGAATCTTGTTGATACGGTTAAGTGCTGATTTGAAAAAAGCTAGTTTATGCTGATTTGGGTGGCATGATGTATTGTTTATTATAACATCTGAAGTGGTGGGTTTCCTATATATCTGAAATTTATGTTTGTTGTTGTGATGTGTTATGTTTAGGTCAAGAAAATAGATACCTTTTTGGGTTTGGTGTTCTACTGTGAACTGTATTTTGGGGTGAACATTATTAAGTTTACCAGCTAAGGCCTCAATTTCAGTGGCTGTCCCATCATATAACAACAGGGTGTCATCAACATATCGTTTATAATAAATGATCTTGTCTGTTTCTATTGGGTTTGCTTTAAAGAATTTAATTTCAAGATCATTAATGTAGATGTCAGCAAGAAGGCCAGCTAGACTACTGCCCATTGCTAGACCATCATGTTGAATATATATTTTGTTGTTGAAGGTGAAGTAATTGTGGGACAGCACTAATTCAAGTAAATCCATCAGCTCACAGATTTCCATGTCACTTAACTTTTTATGTTGTAATAAGTTATTTTTTATTATTCGAAGTGTGTCTATTATAGGTATGTTTGTGTACAGGTTGACAATATCAAGGGATGCAAAGTTAGCTGCATTGGGAATGGAAATTTCTCTGATACTGTCAATCAAATCATAGGTGTTTTTTATGGAATAATTGGTTGGGAATGTATAATATTTCTTGAGTATTTCATGCAGTTTTTTAGTCACTTTGTACCCTGGGCTATTTATGGAATTCACAATCGGGCGTATCGGGTGTCCATCTTTATGAATTTTAGGTTGTGATCTAAGCTTTGGTGCTGTAGGGTTCATTATAACACATTGTTTGGCTTCAATGGATGTCAGCAGAAAGTTACAATTTTTTAACATGTCTTTTATTTTAGTTTGGTATTTGGGAGTGGGGTCAGATTTCAACTCAGTTATGTTGTTATTCTTGAAAAATTCTAGGGTTTTCTTAATGTAATCAGACTCGTACATTATCACGGCTGTGCTGCCTTTGTCAGATTTAACAACAAGGGCACTACTGTTTGTTAGCTTTTTGTTAATTTGTTTCAGTGTTACAGATTCATCATGTTTATTACTATGGAGCCTTTGTGCATCTATGGTTTTCTTTATTATTTTGTTTGCATCATGGGCTAGAGCATTTTGATCATTCTGATCTAGTTTTGATGTTATACATGCTATTTTGGTGTTAGTTATTAGGTCTTTAACACTGTTGTAATCAAGTTTTGTGGCAATATTATGTTTAAGTCCCTTATTTAACAAATTTAATTCTGTGCTATTGAAATTAATGCTTGTTGTGTTAACTACTCTCTCAAAGAATTTATGTTGCACGGGAGGGCATTCATTTGGTGGAATGGGGGATTTTTTGGCAATCAGGAGTGAGAGCTTTTCTTTTTGTTTATGTGCAATTTTCAACATCTCTTTATGCACATTTAGTTGGGTTAGATCTAAGAAATTAGTGATTTGGCTTAGAGTGAGATAGTTGCTTAACTCTAAGTGCAGCATGTAGATGTCCCTGTTTAACAAGTCTTTTCGTTTGTAATGTGATCTAATTTCATTTTTGATCCATACAATTTCACATTTTCTCTTGGCTACTTGTGCAGATTCACTCTGGTCTTTAACTACAACTCTTATGTAATTAGGAGTTACATTCTCTAAGATACATTGCTTATTAAATTTGATGGCAAGAATAGTTTTCATTAATTTCACTTTGCACTTCCTGTATTTGTTCATTGTTCCTTTTACCTGGCTAGGTAGCAAAATAAGACTTTTATCCATTGTGGATGTGGAGCACTGCGACTGTGGTGTGAACAGGTTTTCAGAAATTACTGCAACCAGTCGCCTTTTATGTAGATGTATTTTATTTAACCATGACCGGTTTCGAGCTGCCTAGCAACTCATCATCAGATGGAGTATACATTTAGTGCTTTTTTGTACCCATTGTGTGGGTGGTTGAGTATCTGTGGCTAGACAGAAACGAGAACAAATAATCGCTACATGTGGTACAGTAACACGAAATATTTACAGCATAATTTATGTTTAACGTATAAGAGCAAATAATCACTACATGTGGTACAGTTACATGAAATATTTACAGTTTAATTAACGTTATTGAGGTGTTACTTACAAATAAATCTTTTTGCAGGTATATATATCTCTTTTAGGACGTATTTTTGAAACCATTGTGTCTTGTTTTTCACAATTTCACAAGTTAAAACTTTCACTAGATGTATATTACTTTTATGAGGCACTGTTGGAAACATATATCTCGTTTTTCGTAAACATCGCTGAACACACTTAGCCACAGATACGAATACAGGATTTACACATTATAAACAAGCCAAAGATTGCAATATAACTACAGTATCAAAGATTTCAAGTTGACCAGAGGCATTATTAGTCAACACACACACTGACAAGAGATTTGTCTTTATTACATAGAAAATAAATGTAAATTAGCTTAAACTAGTAAAATGTTTATTTATAAATTAGCTGTGCAATTTAACAGGTATATAAAACTAGATTTTATACATTATATTTCAGTTACATTTAAGATTATTGGTATTGAGAGTATTATGACAGCTAATTTCTTGCTCCTTCCATTGGCTGATCTTGGCATATGATGTCTGGGATGAGAGGTTGATGGTTAACTTAAAATAATAAGTAATGCTGGAACTTATAAGGGTGTGGAAAAGGAGTTGGCGGTGGGGTGGGGGGGGGGAAGTGGTTGTATAGGAAAAAGGAGAGGGGGGGGGGTTTAGAGGGTGATGTGGAGAGAGAAGAGAGCTGAAGGGGGGGGCAGAAGTGGTACAGGCTTTTATGTGTGTGTGTGGGGGGGGGGCATTTTGTTACTGAATAACTGTTTAGTTTTTTAAGTTCAAAGAATCCTTAAAATTCTGAAAGAAGGAGTTATTCGCCAGTTCTGTCTGCTCATTTAAAATGGTATGTGGGGAATTATGTTTGTGGGTAAAAATCTCTAATTGTTCGAGAAGATCCATCTTGAATCCCTTGTCTACAGTGTGTAGGATTTGAAGGTTAGTTTTAATGTCTGTTATGGAATGTTTATTATCTGCTAGATGGGTAGCAAAAGTGGATCTATTTAAGTTGTTTAGGCGAAGTGCATCAGTGTGCTCTTTGTATCGGATCTCAAAATTTCTACCTGTTTGCCCTATGTAGTAGCAGGAGCAGCTGTCACATCTTAATTTATATATACCAGATTTTTGGTAGGGTGTGCTGGCTCTTTTGGTGTTGTGGACTATTTTGTTCTGTATTTTGTTGTTAGTGTGAAAACTTATTTTGACATTATGTGGTTTGAATAGCTTAGCGAGTTTGTATGAGATATTGCCGAGAAACGGCATACAAACGAATTTGGTTTCTTCTGCTACTGAGGTCTGGGTTGCTAGTTTTGCTTTGTTAGATATAATGTTTTTATCTAATTTTTCAATTATGCTTGGGTCATAAGCATTGTTTGATGCTATTGTTTTTAATATATTGATTTCATTAATTTTTGCAGTAGGATCAGCTTGAATCTTGTTGATACGGTTAAGTGCTGATTTGAAAAAAGCTAGTTTATGCTGATTTGGGTGGCATGATGTATTGTTTATTATAACATCTGAAGTGGTGGGTTTCCTATATATCTGAAATTTATGTTTGTTGTTGTGATGTGTTATGTTTAGGTCAAGAAAATAGATACCTTTTTGGGTTTGGTGTTCTACTGTGAACTGTATTTTGGGGTGAACATTATTAAGTTTACCAGCTAAGGCCTCAATTTCAGTGGCTGTCCCATCATATAACAACAGGGTGTCATCAACATATCGTTTATAATAAATGATCTTGTCTGTTTCTATTGGGTTTGCTTTAAAGAATTTAATTTCAAGATCATTAATGTAGATGTCAGCAAGAAGGCCAGCTAGACTACTGCCCATTGCTAGACCATCATGTTGAATATATATTTTGTTGTTGAAGGTGAAGTAATTGTGGGACAGCACTAATTCAAGTAAATCCATCAGCTCACAGATTTCCATGTCACTTAACTTTTTATGTTGTAATAAGTTATTTTTTATTATTCGAAGTGTGTCTATTATAGGTATGTTTGTGTACAGGTTGACAATATCAAGGGATGCAAAGTTAGCTGCATTGGGAATGGAAATTTCTCTGATACTGTCAATCAAATCATAGGTGTTTTTTATGGAATAATTGGTTGGGAATGTATAATATTTCTTGAGTATTTCATGCAGTTTTTTAGTCACTTTGTACCCTGGGCTATTTATGGAATTCACAATCGGGCGTATCGGGTGTCCATCTTTATGAATTTTAGGTTGTGATCTAAGCTTTGGTGCTGTAGGGTTCATTATAACACATTGTTTGGCTTCAATGGATGTCAGCAGAAAGTTACAATTTTTTAACATGTCTTTTATTTTAGTTTGGTATTTGGGAGTGGGGTCAGATTTCAACTCAGTTATGTTGTTATTCTTGAAAAATTCTAGGGTTTCTTAATGTAATCAGACTCGTACATTATCACGGCTGTGCTGCCTTTGTCAGATTTAACAACAAGGGCACTACTGTTTGTTAGCTTTTTGTTAATTTGTTTCAGTGTTACAGATTCATCATGTTTATTACTATGGAGCCTTTGTGCATCTATGGTTTTCTTTATTATTTTGTTTGCATCATGGGCTAGAGCATTTTGATCATTCTGATCTAGTTTTGATGTTATACATGCTATTTTGGTGTTAGTTATTAGGTCTTTAACACTGTTGTAATCAAGTTTTGTGGCAATATTATGTTTAAGTCCCTTATTTAACAAATTTAATTCTGTGCTATTGAAATTAATGCTTGTTGTGTTAACTACTCTCTCAAAGAATTTATGTTGCACGGGAGGGCATTCATTTGGTGGAATGGGGGATTTTTTGGCAATCAGGAGTGAGAGCTTTTCTTTTTGTTTATGTGCAATTTTCAACATCTCTTTATGCACATTTAGTTGGGTTAGATCTAAGAAATTAGTGATTTGGCTTAGAGTGAGATAGTTGCTTAACTCTAAGTGCAGCATGTAGATGTCCCTGTTTAACAAGTCTTTTCGTTTGTAATGTGATCTAATTTCATTTTTGATCCATACAATTTCACATTTTCTCTTGGCTGCTTGTGCAGATTCACTCTGGTCTTTAACTACAACTCTTATGTAATTAGGAGTTACATTCTCTAAGATACATTGCTTATTAAATTTGATGGCAAGAATAGTTTTCATTAATTTCACTTTGCACTTCCTGTATTTGTTCATTGTTCCTTTTACCTGGCTAGGTAGCAAAATAAGACTTTTATCCATTGTGGATGTGGAGCACTGCGACTGTGGTGTGAACAGGTTTTCAGAAATTACTGCAACCAGTCGCCTTTTATGTAGATGTATTTTATTTAACCATGACCGGTTTCGAGCTGCCTAGCAACTCATCATCAGATGGAGTATACATTTAGTGCTTTTTTGTACCCATTGTGTGGGTGGTTGAGTATCTGTGGCTAGACAGAAACGAGAACAAATAATCGCTACATGTGGTACAGTAACACGAAATATTTACAGCATAATTTATGTTTAACGTATAAGAGCAAATAATCACTACATGTGGTACAGTTACATGAAATATTTACAGTTTAATTAACGTTATTGAGGTGTTACTTACAAATAAATCTTTCTGCAGGTATATATATCTCTTTTAGGACGTATTTTTGAAACCATTGTGTCTTGTTTTTCACAATTTCACAAGTTAAAACTTTCACTAGATGTATATTACTTTTATGAGGCACTGTTGGAAACATATATCTCGTTTTTCGTAAACATCGCTGAACACACTTAGCCACAGATACGAATACAGGATTTACACATTATAAACAAGCCAAAGATTGCAATATAACTACAGTATCAAAGATTTCAAGTTGACCAGAGGCATTATTAGTCAACACACACACTGACAAGAGATT
Source organism: Schistocerca nitens (assembly GCF_023898315.1). Classification (NCBI taxonomy): domain Eukaryota; kingdom Metazoa; phylum Arthropoda; class Insecta; order Orthoptera; family Acrididae; genus Schistocerca; species Schistocerca nitens. The sequence goes on from NC_064617.1 coordinate 498,633,443, forward strand.
TGTCTTTATTACATAGAAAATAAATGTAAATTAGCTTAAACTAGTAAAATGTTTATTTATAAATTAGCTGTGCAATTTAACAGGTATATAAAACTAGATTTTATACATTATATTTCAGTTACATTTAAGATTATTGGTATTGAGAGTATTATGACAGCTAATTTCTTGCTCCTTCCATTGGCTGATCTTGGCATATGATGTCTGGGATGAGAGGTTGATGGTTAACTTAAAATAATAAGTAATGCTGGAACTTATAAGGGTGTGGAAAAGGAGTTGGCGGTGGGGTGGGGGGGGGGAAGTGGTTGTATAGGAAAAAGGAGAGGGGGGGGGGTTTAGAGGGTGATGTGGAGAGAGAAGAGAGCTGAAGGGGGGGGCAGAAGTGGTACAGGCTTTTATGTGTGTGTGTGGGGGGGGGGGCATTTTGTTACTGAATAACTGTTTAGTTTTTTAAGTTCAAAGAATCCTTAAAATTCTGAAAGAAGGAGTTATTCGCCAGTTCTGTCTGCTCATTTAAAATGGTATGTGGGGAATTATGTTTGTGGGTAAAAATCTCTAATTGTTCGAGAAGATCCATCTTGAATCCCTTGTCTACAGTGTGTAGGATTTGAAGGTTAGTTTTAATGTCTGTTATGGAATGTTTATTATCTGCTAGATGGGTAGCAAAAGTGGATCTATTTAAGTTGTTTAGGCGAAGTGCATCAGTGTGCTCTTTGTATCGGATCTCAAAATTTCTACCTGTTTGCCCTATGTAGTAGCAGGAGCAGCTGTCACATCTTAATTTATATATACCAGATTTTTGGTAGGGTGTGCTGGCTCTTTTGGTGTTGTGGACTATTTTGTTCTGTATTTTGTTGTTAGTGTGAAAACTTATTTTGACATTATGTGGTTTGAATAGCTTAGCGAGTTTGTATGAGATATTGCCGAGAAACGGCATACAAACGAATTTGGTTTCTTCTGCTACTGAGGTCTGGCTTGCTAGTTTTGCTTTGTTAGATATAATGTTTTTATCTAATTTTTCAATTATGCTTGGGTCATAAGCATTGTTTGATGCTATTGTTTTTAATATATTGATTTCATTAATTTTTGCAGTAGGATCAGCTTGAATCTTGTTGATACGGTTAAGTGCTGATTTGAAAAAAGCTAGTTTATGCTGATTTGGGTGGCATGATGTATTGTTTATTATAACATCTGAAGTGGTGGGTTTCCTATATATCTGAAATTTATGTTTGTTGTTGTGATGTGTTATGTTTAGGTCAAGAAAATAGATACCTTTTTGGGTTTGGTGTTCTACTGTGAACTGTATTTTGGGGTGAACATTATTAAGTTTACCAGCTAAGGCCTCAATTTCAGTGGCTGTCCCATCATATAACAACAGGGTGTCATCAACATATCGTTTATAATAAATGATCTTGTCTGTTTCTATTGGGTTTGCTTTAAAGAATTTAATTTCAAGATCATTAATGTAGATGTCAGCAAGAAGGCCAGCTAGACTACTGCCCATTGCTAGACCATCATGTTGAATATATATTTTGTTGTTGAAGGTGAAGTAATTGTGGGACAGCACTAATTCAAGTAAATCCATCAGCTCACAGATTTCCATGTCACTTAACTTTTTATGTTGTAATAAGTTATTTTTTATTATTCGAAGTGTGTCTATTATAGGTATGTTTGTGTACAGGTTGACAATATCAAGGGATGCAAAGTTAGCTGCATTGGGAATGGAAATTTCTCTGATACTGTCAATCAAATCATAGGTGTTTTTTATGGAATAATTGGTTGGGAATGTATAATATTTCTTGAGTATTTCATGCAGTTTTTTAGTCACTTTGTACCCTGGGCTATTTATGGAATTCACAATCGGGCGTATCGGGTGTCCATCTTTATGAATTTTAGGTTGTGATCTAAGCTTTGGTGCTGTAGGGTTCATTATAACACATTGTTTGGCTTCAATGGATGTCAGCAGAAAGTTACAATTTTTTAACATGTCTTTTATTTTAGTTTGGTATTTGGGAGTGGGGTCAGATTTCAACTCAGTTATGTTGTTATTCTTGAAAAATTCTAGGGTTTTCTTAATGTAATCAGACTCGTACATTATCACGGCTGTGCTGCCTTTGTCAGATTTAACAACAAGGGCACTACTGTTTGTTAGCTTTTTGTTAATTTGTTTCAGTGTTACAGATTCATCATGTTTATTACTATGGAGCCTTTGTGCATCTATGGTTTTCTTTATTATTTTGTTTGCATCATGGGCTAGAGCATTTTGATCATTCTGATCTAGTTTTGATGTTATACATGCTATTTTGGTGTTAGTTATTAGGTCTTTAACACTGTTGTAATCAAGTTTTGTGGCAATATTATGTTTAAGTCCCTTATTTAACAAATTTAATTCTGTGCTATTGAAATTAATGCTTGTTGTGTTAACTACTCTCTCAAAGAATTTATGTTGCACAGGAGGGCATTCATTTGGTGGAATGGGGGATTTTTTGGCAATCAGGAGTGAGAGCTTTTCTTTTTGTTTATGTGCAATTTTCAACATCTCTTTATGCACATTTAGTTGGGTTAGATCTAAGAAATTAGTGATTTGGCTTAGAGTGAGATAGTTGCTTAACTCTAAGTGCAGCATGTAGATGTCCCTGTTTAACAAGTCTTTTCGTTTGTAATGTGATCTAATTTCATTTTTGATCCATACAATTTCACATTTTCTCTTGGCTGCTTGTGCAGATTCACTCTGGTCTTTAACTACAACTCTTATGTAATTAGGAGTTACATTCTCTAAGATACATTGCTTATTAAATTTGATGGCAAGAATAGTTTTCATTAATTTCACTTTGCACTTCCTGTATTTGTTCATTGTTCCTTTTACCTGGCTAGGTAGCAAAATAAGACTTTTATCCATTGTGGATGTGGAGCACTGCGACTGTGGTGTGAACAGGTTTTCAGAAATTACTGCAACCAGTCGCCTTTTATGTAGATGTATTTTATTTAACCATGACCGGTTTCGAGCTGCCTAGCAACTCATCATCAGATGGAGTATACATTTAGTGCTTTTTTGTACCCATTGTGTGGGTGGTTGAGTATCTGTGGCTAGACAGAAACGAGAACAAATAATCGCTACATGTGGTACAGTAACACGAAATATTTACAGCATAATTTATGTTTAACGTATAAGAGCAAATAATCACTACATGTGGTACAGTTACATGAAATATTTACAGTTTAATTAACGTTATTGAGGTGTTACTTACAAATAAATCTTTCTGCAGGTATATATATCTCTTTTAGGACGTATTTTTGAAACCATTGTGTCTTGTTTTTCACAATTTCACAAGTTAAAACTTTCACTAGATGTATATTACTTTTATGAGGCACTGTTGGAAACATATATCTCGTTTTTCGTAAACATCGCTGAACACACTTAGCCACAGATACGAATACAGGATTTACACATTATAAACAAGCCAAAGATTGCAATATAACTACAGTATCAAAGATTTCAAGTTGACCAGAGGCATTATTAGTCAACACACACACTGACAAGAGATTTGTCTTTATTACATAGAAAATAAATGTAAATTAGCTTAAACTAGTAAAATGTTTATTTATAAATTAGCTGTGCAATTTAACAGGTATATAAAACTAGATTTTATACATTATATTTCAGTTACATTTAAGATTATTGGTATTGAGAGTATTATGACAGCTAATTTCTTGCTCCTTCCATTGGCTGATCTTGGCATATGATGTCTGGGATGAGAGGTTGATGGTTAACTTAAAATAATAAGTAATGCTGGAACTTATAAGGGTGTGGAAAAGGAGTTGGCGGTGGGGTGGGGGGGGAAGTGGTTGTATAGGAAAAAGGAGAGGGGGGGGTTTAGAGGGTGATGTGGAGAGAGAAGAGAGCTGAAGGGGGGGGGGCAGAAGTGGTACAGGCTTTTATGTGTGTGTGTGGGGGGGGCATTTTGTTACTGAATAACTGTTTAGTTTTTTAAGTTCAAAGAATCCTTAAAATTCTGAAAGAAGGAGTTATTCGCCAGTTCTGTCTGCTCATTTAAAATGGTATGTGGGGAATTATGTTTGTGGGTAAAAATCTCTAATTGTTCGAGAAGATCCATCTTGAATCCCTTGTCTACAGTGTGTAGGATTTGAAGGTTAGTTTTAATGTCTGTTATGGAATGTTTATTATCTGCTAGATGGGTAGCAAAAGTGGATCTATTTAAGTTGTTTAGGCGAAGTGCATCAGTGTGCTCTTTGTATCGGATCTCAAAATTTCTACCTGTTTGCCCTATGTAGTAGCAGGAGCAGCTGTCACATCTTAATTTATATATACCAGATTTTTGGTAGGGTGTGCTGGCTCTTTTGGTGTTGTGGACTATTTTGTTCTGTATTTTGTTGTTAGTGTGAAAACTTATTTTGACATTATGTGGTTTGAATAGCTTAGCGAGTTTGTATGAGATATTGCCGAGAAACGGCATACAAACGAATTTGGTTTCTTCTGCTACTGAGGTCTGGCTTGCTAGTTTTGCTTTGTTAGATATAATGTTTTTATCTAATTTTTCAATTATGCTTGGGTCATAAGCATTGTTTGATGCTATTGTTTTTAATATATTGATTTCATTAATTTTTGCAGTAGGATCAGCTTGAATCTTGTTGATACGGTTAAGTGCTGATTTGAAAAAAGCTAGTTTATGCTGATTTGGGTGGCATGATGTATTGTTTATTATAACATCTGAAGTGGTGGGTTTCCTATATATCTGAAATTTATGTTTGTTGTTGTGATGTGTTATGTTTAGGTCAAGAAAATAGATACCTTTTTGGGTTTGGTGTTCTACTGTGAACTGTATTTTGGGGTGAACATTATTAAGTTTACCAGCTAAGGCCTCAATTTCAGTGGCTGTCCCATCATATAACAACAGGGTGTCATCAACATATCGTTTATAATAAATGATCTTGTCTGTTTCTATTGGGTTTGCTTTAAAGAATTTAATTTCAAGATCATTAATGTAGATGTCAGCAAGAAGGCCAGCTAGACTACTGCCCATTGCTAGACCATCATGTTGAATATATATTTTGTTGTTGAAGGTGAAGTAATTGTGGGACAGCACTAATTCAAGTAAATCCATCAGCTCACAGATTTCCATGTCACTTAACTTTTTATGTTGTAATAAGTTATTTTTTATTATTCGAAGTGTGTCTATTATAGGTATGTTTGTGTACAGGTTGACAATATCAAGGGATGCAAAGTTAGCTGCATTGGGAATGGAAATTTCTCTGATACTGTCAATCAAATCATAGGTGTTTTTTATGGAATAATTGGTTGGGAATGTATAATATTTCTTGAGTATTTCATGCAGTTTTTTAGTCACTTTGTACCCTGGGCTATTTATGGAATTCACAATCGGGCGTATCGGGTGTCCATCTTTATGAATTTTAGGTTGTGATCTAAGCTTTGGTGCTGTAGGGTTCATTATAACACATTGTTTGGCTTCAATGGATGTCAGCAGAAAGTTACAATTTTTTAACATGTCTTTTATTTTAGTTTGGTATTTGGGAGTGGGGTCAGATTTCAACTCAGTTATGTTGTTATTCTTGAAAAATTCTAGGGTTTTCTTAATGTAATCAGACTCGTACATTATCACGGCTGTGCTGCCTTTGTCAGATTTAACAACAAGGGCACTACTGTTTGTTAGCTTTTTGTTAATTTGTTTCAGTGTTACAGATTCATCATGTTTATTACTATGGAGCCTTTGTGCATCTATGGTTTTCTTTATTATTTTGTTTGCATCATGGGCTAGAGCATTTTGATCATTCTGATCTAGTTTTGATGTTATACATGCTATTTTGGTGTTAGTTATTAGGTCTTTAACACTGTTGTAATCAAGTTTTGTGGCAATATTATGTTTAAGTCCCTTATTTAACAAATTTAATTCTGTGCTATTGAAATTAATGCTTGTTGTGTTAACTACTCTCTCAAAGAATTTATGTTGCACGGGAGGGCATTCATTTGGTGGAATGGGGGATTTTTTGGCAATCAGGAGTGAGAGCTTTTCTTTTTGTTTATGTGCAATTTTCAACATCTCTTTATGCACATTTAGTTGGGTTAGATCTAAGAAATTAGTGATTTGGCTTAGAGTGAGATAGTTGCTTAACTCTAAGTGCAGCATGATGAATCTGTAACACTGAAACAAATTAACAAAAAGCTAACAAACAGTAGTGCCCTTGTTGTTAAATCTGACAAAGGCAGCACAGCCGTGATAATGTACGAGTCTGATTACATTAAGAAAACCCTAGAATTTTTCAAGAATAACAACATAACTGAGTTGTAATCTGACCCCACTCCCAAATACCAAACTAAAATAAAAGACATGTTAAAAAATTGTAACTTTCTGCTGACATCCATTGAAGCCAAACAATGTGTTATAATGAACCCTACAGCACCAAAGCTTAGATCACAACCTAAAATTCATAAAGATGGACACCCGATACGCCCGATTGTGAATTCCATAAATAGCCCAGGGTACAAAGTGACTAAAAAACTGCATGAAATACTCAAGAAATATTATACATTCCCAACCAATTATTCCATAAAAAACACCTATGATTTGATTGACAGTATCAGAGAAATTTCCATTCCCAATGCAGCTAACTTTGCATCCCTTGATATTGTCAACCTGTACACAAACATACCTATAATAGACACACTTCGAATAATAAAAAATAACTTATTACAACATAAAAAGTTAAGTGACATGGAAATCTGTGAGCTGATGGATTTACTTGAATTAGTGCTGTCCCACAATTACTTCACCTTCAACAACAAAATATATATTCAACATGATGGTCTAGCAATGGGCAGTAGTCTAGCTGGCCTTCTTGCTGACATCTACATTAATGATCTTGAAATTAAATTCTTTAAAGCAAACCCAATAGAAACAGACAAGATCATTTATTATAAACGATATGTTGATGACACCCTGTTGTTATATGATGGGACAGCCACTGAAATTGAGGCCTTAGCTGGTAAACTTAATAATGTTCACCCCAAAATACAGTTCACAGTAGAACACCAAACCCAAAAAGGTATCAATTTTCTTGACCTAAACATAACATATTACAACAACAAACATAAATTTCAGATATATAGGAAACCCACCACTTCAGATGTTATAATAAACAATACATCATGCCACCCAAATCAGCATAAACTAGCTTTTTTCAAATCAGCACTTAACCGTATCAACAAGATTCAAGCTGATCCTACTGCAAAAATTAATGAAATCAGTATATTAAAAACAATAGCATCAAACAATGCTTATGACCCAAGCATAATTGAAAAATTAGATAAAAACATTATATCTAACAAAGCAAAACTAGCAAGCCAGACCTCAGTAGCAGAAGAAACCAAATTCGTTTGTATGCCGTTTCTCGGCAATATCTCATACAAACTCGCTAAGCTATTCAAACCACATAATGTCAAAATAAGTTTTCACACTAACAACAAAATACAGAACAAAATAGTCCACAACACCAAAAGAGCCAGCACACCCTACCAAAAATCTGGTATATATAAATTAAGATGTGACAGCTGCTCCTGCTACTACATAGGGCAAACAGGTAGAAATTTTGAGATCCGATACAAAGAGCACACTGATGCACTTCGCCTAAACAACTTAAATAGATCCACTTTTGCTACCCATCTAGCAGATAATAAACATTCCATAACAGACATTAAAACTAACCTTCAAATCCTACACACTGTAGACAAGGGATTCAAGATGGATCTTCTCGAACAATTAGAGATTTTTACCCACAAACATAATTCCCCACATACCATTTTAAATGAGCAGACAGAACTGGCGAATAACTCCTTCTTTCAGAATTTTAAGGATTCTTTGAACTTAAAAAACTAAACAGTTATTCAGTAACAAAATGCCCCCCCCCACACACACACATAAAAGCCTGTACCACTTCTGCCCCCCCCTTCAGCTCTCTTCTCTCTCCACATCACCCTCTAAACCCCCCCCTCTCCTTTTTCCTATACAACCACTTCCCCCCCCCCCCACCCCACCGCCAACTCCTTTTCCACACCCTTATAAGTTCCAGCATTACTTATTATTTTAAGTTAACCATCAACCTCTCATCCCAGACATCATATGCCAAGATCAGCCAATGGAAGGAGCAAGAAATTAGCTGTCATAATACTCTCAATACCAATAATCTTAAATGTAACTGAAATATAATGTATAAAATCTAGTTTTATATACCTGTTAAATTGCACAGCTAATTTATAAATAAACATTTTACTAGTTTAAGCTAATTTACATTTATTTTCTATGTAATAAAGACAAATCTCTTGTCAGTGTGTGTGTTGACTAATAATGCCTCTGGTCAACTTGAAATCTTTGATACTGTAGTTATATTGCAATCTTTGGCTTGTTTATAATGTGTAAATCCTGTATTCGTATCTGTGGCTAAGTGTGTTCAGCGATGTTTACGAAAAACGAGATATATGTTTCCAACAGTGCCTCATAAAAGTAATATACATCTAGTGAAAGTTTTAACTTGTGAAATTGTGAAAAACAAGACACAATGGTTTCAAAAATACGTCCTAAAAGAGATATATATACCTGCAAAAAGATTTATTTGTAAGTAACACCTCAATAACGTTAATTAAACTGTAAATATTTCATGTAACTGTACCACATGTAGTGATTATTTGCTCTTATACGTTAAACATAAATTATGCTGTAAATATTTCGTGTTACTGTACCACATGTAGCGATTATTTGTTCTCGTTTCTGTCTAGCCACAGATACTCAACCACCCACACAATGGGTACAAAAAAGCACTAAATGTATACTCCATCTGATGATGAGTTGCTAGGCAGCTCGAAACCGGTCATGGTTAAATAAAATACATCTACATAAAAGGCGACTGGTTGCAGTAATTTCTGAAAACCTGTTCACACCACAGTCGCAGTGCTCCACATCCACAATGGATAAAAGTCTTATTTTGCTACCTAGCCAGGTAAAAGGAACAATGAACAAATACAGGAAGTGCAAAGTGAAATTAATGAAAACTATTCTTGCCATCAAATTTAATAAGCAATGTATCTTAGAGAATGTAACTCCTAATTACATAAGAGTTGTAGTTAAAGACCAGAGTGAATCTGCACAAGCAGCCAAGAGAAAATGTGAAATTGTATGGATCAAAAATGAAATTAGATCACATTACAAACGAAAAGACTTGTTAAACAGGGACATCTACATGCTGCACTTAGAGTTAAGCAACTATCTCACTCTAAGCCAAATCACTAATTTCTTAGATCTAACCCAACTAAATGTGCATAAAGAGATGTTGAAAATTGCACATAAACAAAAAGAAAAGCTCTCACTCCTGATTGCCAAAAAATCCCCCATTCCACCAAATGAATGCCCTCCCGTGCAACATAAATTCTTTGAGAGAGTAGTTAACACAACAAGCATTAATTTCAATAGCACAGAATTAAATTTGTTAAATAAGGGACTTAAACATAATATTGCCACAAAACTTGATTACAACAGTGTTAAAGACCTAATAACTAACACCAAAATAGCATGTATAACATCAAAACTAGATCAGAATGATCAAAATGCTCTAGCCCATGATGCAAACAAAATAATAAAGAAAACCATAGATGCACAAAGGCTCCATAGTAATAAACATGATGAATCTGTAACACTGAAACAAATTAACAAAAAGCTAACAAACAGTAGTGCCCTTGTTGTTAAATCTGACAAAGGCAGCACAGCCGTGATAATGTACGAGTCTGATTACATTAAGAAAACCCTAGAATTTTTCAAGAATAACAACATAACTGAGTTGTAATCTGACCCCACTCCCAAATACCAAACTAAAATAAAAGACATGTTAAAAAATTGTAACTTTCTGCTGACATCCATTGAAGCCAAACAATGTGTTATAATGAACCCTACAGCACCAAAGCTTAGATCACAACCTAAAATTCATAAAGATGGACACCCGATACGCCCGATTGTGAATTCCATAAATAGCCCAGGGTACAAAGTGACTAAAAAACTGCATGAAATACTCAAGAAATATTATACATTCCCAACCAATTATTCCATAAAAAACACCTATGATTTGATTGACAGTATCAGAGAAATTTCCATTCCCAATGCAGCTAACTTTGCATCCCTTGATATTGTCAACCTGTACACAAACATACCTATAATAGACACACTTCGAATAATAAAAAATAACTTATTACAACATAAAAAGTTAAGTGACATGGAAATCTGTGAGCTGATGGATTTACTTGAATTAGTGCTGTCCCACAATTACTTCACCTTCAACAACAAAATATATATTCAACATGATGGTCTAGCAATGGGCAGTAGTCTAGCTGGCCTTCTTGCTGACATCTACATTAATGATCTTGAAATTAAATTCTTTAAAGCAAACCCAATAGAAACAGACAAGATCATTTATTATAAACGATATGTTGATGACACCCTGTTGTTATATGATGGGACAGCCACTGAAATTGAGGCCTTAGCTGGTAAACTTAATAATGTTCACCCCAAAATACAGTTCACAGTAGAACACCAAACCCAAAAAGGTATCTATTTTCTTGACCTAAACATAACACATCACAACAACAAACATAAATTTCAGATATATAGGAAACCCACCACTTCAGATGTTATAATAAACAATACATCATGCCACCCAAATCAGCATAAACTAGCTTTTTTCAAATCAGCACTTAACCGTATCAACAAGATTCAAGCTGATCCTACTGCAAAAATTAATGAAATCAATATATTAAAAACAATAGCATCAAACAATGCTTATGACCCAAGCATAATTGAAAAATTAGATAAAAACATTATATCTAACAAAGCAAAACTAGCAAGCCAGACCTCAGTAGCAGAAGAAACCAAATTCGTTTGTATGCCGTTTCTCGGCAATATCTCATACAAACTCGCTAAGCTATTCAAACCACATAATGTCAAAATAAGTTTTCACACTAACAACAAAATACAGAACAAAATAGTCCACAACACCAAAAGAGCCAGCACACCCTACCAAAAATCTGGTATATATAAATTAAGATGTGACAGCTGCTCCTGCTACTACATAGGGCAAACAGGTAGAAATTTTGAGATCCGATACAAAGAGCACACTGATGCACTTCGCCTAAACAACTTAAATAGATCCACTTTTGCTACCCATCTAGCAGATAATAAACATTCCATAACAGACATTAAAACTAACCTTCAAATCCTACACACTGTAGACAAGGGATTCAAGATGGATCTTCTCGAACAATTAGAGATTTTTACCCACAAACATAATTCCCCACATACCATTTTAAATGAGCAGACAGAACTGGCGAATAACTCCTTCTTTCAGAATTTTAAGGATTCTTTGAACTTAAAAAACTAAACAGTTATTCAGTAACAAAATGCCCCCCCCCACACACACACATAAAAGCCTGTACCACTTCTGCCCCCCCCCTTCAGCTCTCTTCTCTCTCCACATCACCCTCTAAACCCCCCCCTCTCCTTTTTCCTATACAACCACTTCCCCCCCCCCACCCCACCGCCAACTCCTTTTCCACACCCTTATAAGTTCCAGCATTACTTATTATTTTAAGTTAACCATCAACCTCTCATCCCAGACATCATATGCCAAGATCAGCCAATGGAAGGAGCAAGAAATTAGCTGTCATAATACTCTCAATACCAATAATCTTAAATGTAACTGAAATATAATGTATAAAATCTAGTTTTATATACCTGTTAAATTGCACAGCTAATTTATAAATAAACATTTTACTAGTTTAAGCTAATTTACATTTATTTTCTATGTAATAAAGACAAATCTCTTGTCAGTGTGTGTGTTGACTAATAATGCCTCTGGTCAACTTGAAATCTTTGATACTGTAGTTATATTGCAATCTTTGGCTTGTTTATAATGTGTAAATCCTGTATTCGTATCTGTGGCTAAGTGTGTTCAGCGATGTTTACGAAAAACGAGATATATGTTTCCAACAGTGCCTCATAAAAGTAATATACATCTAGTGAAAGTTTTAACTTGTGAAATTGTGAAAAACAAGACACAATGGTTTCAAAAATACGTCCTAAAAGAGATATATATACCTGCAAAAAGATTTATTTGTAAGTAACACCTCAATAACGTTAATTAAACTGTAAATATTTCATGTAACTGTACCACATGTAGTGATTATTTGCTCTTATACGTTAAACATAAATTATGCTGTAAATATTTCGTGTTACTGTACCACATGTAGCGATTATTTGTTCTCGTTTCTGTCTAGCCACAGATACTCAACCACCCACACAATGGGTACAAAAAAGCACTAAATGTATACTCCATCTGATGATGAGTTGCTAGGCAGCTCGAAACCGGTCATGGTTAAATAAAATACATCTACATAAAAGGCGACTGGTTGCAGTAATTTCTGAAAACCTGTTCACACCACAGTCGCAGTGCTCCACATCCACAATGGATAAAAGTCTTATTTTGCTACCTAGCCAGGTAAAAGGAACAATGAACAAATACAGGAAGTGCAAAGTGAAATTAATGAAAACTATTCTTGCCATCAAATTTAATAAGCAATGTATCTTAGAGAATGTAACTCCTAATTACATAAGAGTTGTAGTTAAAGACCAGAGTGAATCTGCACAAGCAGCCAAGAGAAAATGTGAAATTGTATGGATCAAAAATGAAATTAGATCACATTACAAACGAAAAGACTTGTTAAACAGGGACATCTACATGCTGCACTTAGAGTTAAGCAACTATCTCACTCTAAGCCAAATCACTAATTTCTTAGATCTAACCCAACTAAATGTGCATAAAGAGATGTTGAAAATTGCACATAAACAAAAAGAAAAGCTCTCACTCCTGATTGCCAAAAAATCCCCCATTCCACCAAATGAATGCCCTCCCGTGCAACATAAATTCTTTGAGAGAGTAGTTAACACAACAAGCATTAATTTCAATAGCACAGAATTAAATTTGTTAAATAAGGGACTTAAACATAATATTGCCACAAAACTTGATTACAACAGTGTTAAAGACCTAATAACTAACACCAAAATAGCATGTATAACATCAAAACTAGATCAGAATGATCAAAATGCTCTAGCCCATGATGCAAACAAAATAATAAAGAAAACCATAGATGCACAAAGGCTCCATAGTAATAAACATGATGAATCTGTAACACTGAAACAAATTAACAAAAAGCTAACAAACAGTAGTGCCCTTGTTGTTAAATCTGACAAAGGCAGCACAGCCGTGATAATGTACGAGTCTGATTACATTAAGAAAACCCTAGAATTTTTCAAGAATAACAACATAACTGAGTTGTAATCTGACCCCACTCCCAAATACCAAACTAAAATAAAAGACATGTTAAAAAATTGTAACTTTCTGCTGACATCCATTGAAGCCAAACAATGTGTTATAATGAACCCTACAGCACCAAAGCTTAGATCACAACCTAAAATTCATAAAGATGGACACCCGATACGCCCGATTGTGAATTCCATAAATAGCCCAGGGTACAAAGTGACTAAAAAACTGCATGAAATACTCAAGAAATATTATACATTCCCAACCAATTATTCCATAAAAAACACCTATGATTTGATTGACAGTATCAGAGAAATTTCCATTCCCAATGCAGCTAACTTTGCATCCCTTGATATTGTCAACCTGTACACAAACATACCTATAATAGACACACTTCGAATAATAAAAAATAACTTATTACAACATAAAAAGTTAAGTGACATGGAAATCTGTGAGCTGATGGATTTACTTGAATTAGTGCTGTCCCACAATTACTTCACCTTCAACAACAAAATATATATTCAACATGATGGTCTAGCAATGGGCAGTAGTCTAGCTGGCCTTCTTGCTGACATCTACATTAATGATCTTGAAATTAAATTCTTTAAAGCAAACCCAATAGAAACAGACAAGATCATTTATTATAAACGATATGTTGATGACACCCTGTTGTTATATGATGGGACAGCCACTGAAATTGAGGCCTTAGCTGGTAAACTTAATAATGTTCACCCCAAAATACAGTTCACAGTAGAACACCAAACCCAAAAAGGTATCTATTTTCTTGACCTAAACATAACACATCACAACAACAAACATAAATTTCAGATATATAGGAAACCCACCACTTCAGATGTTATAATAAACAATACATCATGCCACCCAAATCAGCATAAACTAGCTTTTTTCAAATCAGCACTTAACCGTATCAACAAGATTCAAGCTGATCCTACTGCAAAAATTAATGAAATCAATATATTAAAAACAATAGCATCAAACAATGCTTATGACCCAAGCATAATTGAAAAATTAGATAAAAACATTATATCTAACAAAGCAAAACTAGCAAGCCAGACCTCAGTAGCAGAAGAAACCAAATTCGTTTGTATGCCGTTTCTCGGCAATATCTCATACAAACTCGCTAAGCTATTCAAACCACATAATGTCAAAATAAGTTTTCACACTAACAACAAAATACAGAACAAAATAGTCCACAACACCAAAAGAGCCAGCACACCCTACCAAAAATCTGGTATATATAAATTAAGATGTGACAGCTGCTCCTGCTACTACATAGGGCAAACAGGTAGAAATTTTGAGATCCGATACAAAGAGCACACTGATGCACTTCGCCTAAACAACTTAAATAGATCCACTTTTGCTACCCATCTAGCAGATAATAAACATTCCATAACAGACATTAAAACTAACCTTCAAATCCTACACACTGTAGACAAGGGATTCAAGATGGATCTTCTCGAACAATTAGAGATTTTTACCCACAAACATAATTCCCCACATACCATTTTAAATGAGCAGACAGAACTGGCGAATAACTCCTTCTTTCAGAATTTTAAGGATTCTTTGAACTTAAAAAACTAAACAGTTATTCAGTAACAAAATGCCCCCCCCCCACACACACATAAAAGCCTGTACCACTTCTGCCCCCCCCTTCAGCTCTCTTCTCTCTCCACATCACCCTCTAAACCCCCCCCTCTCCTTTTTCCTATACAACCACTTCCCCCCCCCCCCCCAACCGCCAACTCCTTTTCCACACCCTTATAAGTTCCAGCATTACTTATTATTTTAAGTTAACCATCAACCTCTCATCCCAGACATCATATGCCAAGATCAGCCAATGGAAGGAGCAAGAAATTAGCTGTCATAATACTCTCAATACCAATAATCTTAAATGTAACTGAAATATAATGTATAAAATCTAGTTTTATATACCTGTTAAATTGCACAGCTAATTTATAAATAAACATTTTACTAGTTTAAGCTAATTTACATTTATTTTCTATGTAATAAAGACAAATCTCTTGTCAGTGTGTGTGTTGACTAATAATGCCTCTGGTCAACTTGAAATCTTTGATACTGTAGTTATATTGCAATCTTTGGCTTGTTTATAATGTGTAAATCCTGTATTCGTATCTGTGGCTAAGTGTGTTCAGCGATGTTTACGAAAAACGAGATATATGTTTCCAACAGTGCCTCATAAAAGTAATATACATCTAGTGAAAGTTTTAACTTGTGAAATTGTGAAAAACAAGACACAATGGTTTCAAAAATACGTCCTAAAAGAGATATATATACCTGCAAAAAGATTTATTTGTAAGTAACACCTCAATAACGTTAATTAAACTGTAAATATTTCATGTAACTGTACCACATGTAGTGATTATTTGCTCTTATACGTTAAACATAAATTATGCTGTAAATATTTCGTGTTACTGTACCACATGTAGCGATTATTTGTTCTCGTTTCTGTCTAGCCACAGATACTCAACCACCCACACAATGGGTACAAAAAAGCACTAAATGTATACTCCATCTGATGATGAGTTGCTAGGCAGCTCGAAACCGGTCATGGTTAAATAAAATACATCTACATAAAAGGCGACTGGTTGCAGTAATTTCTGAAAACCTGTTCACACCACAGTCGCAGTGCTCCACATCCACAATGGATAAAAGTCTTAAGTAGTTCTAAGTTCTAGGGGACTGATGGCCACAGCAGTTAAGTCCCATAGTGCTCCGATCCATTTGAACCATTTTGAAAGACCCTTGAAGAGCAGTTGAAGTAACGACGGCGGATGTGCTGTTTACGTCCCGTCTTCAGTGTCGAGTGTGGTTGGAATTGTTCACTATTTCGTCGCCCCTAGTTCAGAGTCTATCACAGCCAACATAACAATGACTTATTCAATAACTGGGAGCGAAATATGCCCCACATAAAGGTCAGCCTAGTATATGTATATAGGTTCGTTTGCGTGTACCGAGGGCATAACGGATGACTTGTTCAAATTGAGCATTAGCCTAGTATACAGGGTGTTACAAAAAGGTACGGCCAAACTTTCAGGAAACATTCCTCACACGCAAATAAAGAAAAGATGTTATGTGGACATGTGTCCGGAAACGCTTAATTTCCATGTTAGAGCTCATTTTAGTTTCGTCAGTATGTACTGTACTTCCTCGATTCACCGCCATGATTTCATACGGGATACTCTACCTGTGCTGCTAGGACATGTGCCTTTACAAGTGCGACACAACATGTGGTTCATGCACGATGGAGCTCCTGCACATTTCAGTCGAAGTGTTCGTACCCTTCTCAACAACAGATTCGGTGACCGATGGATTGGTAGAGGCGGACCAATTCCATGGCCTACACGCTCTCCTGACCTCAACCCTCTTGACTTTCATTTATGGGGGCATTTGAAAGTTCTTGTCTACGCAACCCCGGTACCAAATGTAGAGACTCTTCGTGCTCGTATTGTGGACGGCTGTGATACAATACGCCATTCTCCAGGGCTGCGTCAGCGCATCAGGGATTCCATGCGACGGAGGGTGGCTGCATGTATCCTCGCTAACGGAGGACATTTTGAACATTTCCTGTAACAAAGTGTTTGAAGTCACGCTGGTACGTTCTGTTGACGTGTGTTTCCATTCTATGATTAATGTGATTTGAAGAGAAGTAATAAAATGAGCTCTAACATGGAAAGTAAGCGTTTCCGGACACATGTCCACATAACATATTTTCTTTCTTTGTGTGTGAGGAATGTTTCCTGAAAGTTTGGCCGTACCTTTTTGTAACACCCAGTATTTATAGAGATCCATTTGCATGTGCCGAGAACGTAGTAGGTGACCTGTCTGTCATGTGGATACATATTCATAAAGATAACCTACCATAGAGATCAGTTTTCAACGCCATCATGCACAGCTGAGAGCTTTTGAAACTGAATGCTTTAAACATGGCGACTTCAAAATTGGTCCCGAGGACATAATCAGTATCCATCTCTCAATAATGAGCAGTGTTGCCTACAAAAAATTAGTCAGTGATAAGCTGTGCAACAGAATCTTGTGCGCAAGTGCAAGTAATCTTAAATTCAAACACTCCGATGGCCACATTGGGGCAGTCTATATCGATCACACGGACTTGGTTTCTGTATGTCACAGGTCTTCGAACTCCATTTGAAGTACTTCCAGATATCGTCACTGCAACTTTCCAACATTGTGGTAAAGTGGACAGCAACATGGCCAAAAAATAGCTCACTTTTACAACATACCTGGTCGTCAGTGGGGCACGACAGATTAAAACTGAGTTAACAAAGGGCGACCATTATGCACAAAGGACAGCCACGTATTTGTTCCGGTTGTGCCCACAAAGGACACATCAGGTTGGCGTGTCTACAATGGCGACTTGCTCGAATACCGACACGTGAATGTGCGACTCCTCCTACAATCATGACCCTCCCCCTCAAATATGCGGGGATGTACAGGCGGCCGCCCCATCTGACATTGGCCACACTCGTCCGATAGACGCACCCAACAGAGAGAACGTGGAGGAGTCAGAAATGCTGCACCCATCCTCTCTGGCGGCACGCCTTCCAAAGGTTAACAATGGCTGACCTTGCAGGAGTGCATCAACGAGAAGTCGGACATTGACACATGTCTGGTGCAGACTGCAGCCTTTCTTCCTGACAATACAGTGATCGAAGAGATCCACCCCATTCGAATGCTGAATCACACACCCCCAAACACGAAACAGTGACATTCTCTGTTGGACGACCGCCTGCTGTGAACATCTAGAAAGGCTTGTGGATCGTTTGATGGTGGTGACGGCGTTACGGAGGTCGCAGTAGCACCACACCCCGTAGACCGCTTTAGGGACAGCTTCAGTTCTTCTGACCTCTCTCTAAGGCAGGATCACATGTAGAAATTAACTGCGGATTGCCTGCCAGTAGTGATGACTGAGTCTGCGTCAACAGGCAGCTGAGATATCCCATCAAAAGTCGACGGTATCTCATTGGCGACTGGGTGGACGACTGTGAAATAGGATCATCGCATGTAATGTCGAACAGCATGCGAGGGATTTCAGTGTCGATCCTGTGTTACTGTCGGTGTTCACGATGAGATATCCTGACCTAAAGAGCCCACAACACTTACAGTGGTGTTGATGGTCAACAGCCTTGCAATGGACTGACTTCAAGCTTACCATGTTGCTACTATTAACATCAACACTATACGGACGTTCAGTAAATTATCCTTGCTTCCAGACATGCTGAACGCTGCTGCCATCGATACAACCTTTCTCCAGGAAGTAAGCATCAACGACTTCCCACGCATATATGGCTACGACACATGCGTGTCCCACACCTCTCCCACAGGCAGCGGTGTCGCTATACTCCTATGGGAACGAACAGTGGCAGACAACATTCACTATCTATCTGGTGCTCGAGGAATGGTACTCACGGTGCTGAGTGTAGGGTTTATCAACATCTTCGTACCATCGGGCACAGGCAGAACGTTCACGTTTCTTTGCAGGTCACCACAACCCTTTAATGCTTGGGAGTCACTTCAACTGCGTCGTGTCACCAAAAAACCGTCGGCCAGCCGGGGTGGGCGAGCGGTTCTAGGCACTACAGTCTGGAGCCGCGCGACCGCTACGGTCGCAGGTTCGAATCCTGCCTCGGTCATGGATGTGTGTGATGTACTTAGGTTAGTAAGGTTTAAGTAGTTCTAAGTTCTAGGGGACTGATGACCTCAGATGTTAAGTCCCATAGTGCTCAGAGCCATTTGCATCATTTTAACCCAAAACCATCCCCCGTGATATGTTCTGTTCCCGGAACTAGGGACACTAATCCGAGATCTTCAAATGATGGACATTTGGGAGCATATTCACAGCATCGACTTGGACTCACGTACTCCACGAGCCAATCTTACAGTCGCACTGACCGGATTTATGTTTCACGAACTGTCGTCACTGAGACACAGGACATGCAGTTGGGGCCTGTCGCCTTCTCGGAACACTACACTTGCGTATGTGCCACTCCACGACAACGATGGCGGAAAATCCGCAGTCCGTGGAAGTCAAATGTCGCTCACCTGGCTTGCCCGGACTGCAGCCAAGCCATTGAGGATTCGTGGCGTTCGTGTGAAATCCGCCTCTGTCCATATTCTATGACCATCCGCTGGTGGTTGATTTGTGACAAACTGGCCCTGCGACGAACTTTGATAAACTATGGTCGACACGACGCAGCTTGGCGCAGACATACTCTTCATTCTACTACAATGTACTGCGGGACTTTGATACTATGGCGCCATCTCCTAACGACAAGCGGCGAATCATCATGCTAAGACGCAGATCATCGCTCACGTGCGACGCCAGTTAGAATGGATGGTAGTTAGATTTAGGAAGCAGGATAGGATAGCAAGTAAACGCCCGTCTATGTTTCACGTACTTCGTGACCGTAAGCAATCCCGAAGAGTGCTGATTCAGTCGACACGGAGGACGGTCGTTCGCCTCTCCACAGAACACATCATAGGCACTGTGTTCGACGACCGTCATTACCAGCCCTTTCCAGATCAGAGTCCTGATCCGATGGCATTGGCAGATGTTTCTCAGACGATTTACGGCACCGTTACTCCGCCAATGGTGAGGGCCTTGCTGGAAGAAATTTCGGAAGAAGTAATTGACTCCATTGCTAAAGGGGCAGCAAAGAAGTCTACAGGCAGTGACGGCCTTCCCTTAGAATTTTATTTATTAGCCACCCAATGGACGGATATCTGTCGCGGACTACAGTCTACAGACGTGACGCTTTCTCCTATCTTTGCGTCACAGGAGGAATGGTCAATATTCAGGGATATGCCAGGAACGATCATTCGAAACAAAAAACACCTACTAAAAATGGACTCATAAATGTATAGCTATGAGCGTTTCTTCATCTTCATCTTTGATGCAGTGAATCAAATTTCTTCTACTGCAAGCTCTTTGCTTTCCATATTTTGGGAAGAAGTAGTATGGATCAAAACAAGAAAAAATTGCCTGCTAAACATGGGCTGAAAAATGCATACATTAAGAGGTACCATAAAATGAGGTGAATCCCATCAGGTGGTGTGAATCCATTTCTAGTTTTCAACATTTGGATATCTGAGCGCGGCATTTTAACAAGAACACCGCAGCTGACCATTGTTGTGGATTCTTCACTGATTTTTCCACAACAATGGCGTGTTGGAATGGGCGGTACCAACAAACGGCACTGTCAGTATTTGTGTAATTCATGTGCTGCACTCGTGAAGTAAGTACATAAGCATGAATACTTCTGCTGGCATCAGATACTTTCTGTGTGTTTTTGGGTAGTTGCAGTATTTTTACTTGCACATGTACCTCCAAGTGCCACTTTTTATTTATTGACCGTTAATACCCTTAGATACTATGCATGCCTCATTACAAAATTTCATTTTTGTAGGGAGCATCCGATCAAGCGAGTATACAAGAAGGTTCTAGGACGAACCTGGCATCCGACTACAACAAAGAATTTCTTCTAAATACTGTGAAGCGTGTCGGGACAGGAAAATTAAACATTCGCAAAGTTTCAGAACAACACGCAGTTCCTTATACAACAGTAAATGATAAACTCAAGAAGAGATAAAAATATAAGAAAGGTGGCTAGCATGCATTAACCAACAGTGAGGAAAAAATCTGGTTGAAGGAATATTGTGTTGTGCGAAATGAGGGTTTCCTTTGAGGTGAAATAATGTTACGGACATCGTACAGACACCACTTAATCGAGCAGGGCAGACTGTAAAAGATTTAGTGACAACAGACTTGCTCGCAAATGCGTGAAATATTTTCAGCAAGTGAAAATGTAAAGCGGGGGAAGGGCAGAAATTATCCCAGGAAACTTGATGTCTCCTTGAATCGTTGAATGGTGTTCCTTACTCCAATGTTATAGACTATGACGACACCAACTTTTGTGATGATTCCTGCTCAAGTCAAGGTAATAGTGAAGCGAGGTACAAGGCATCCCGGAAGGATTGTGGACAGGTCTAGGTCAAGTATCAGTGTAATGACAACAGTGATTGCAGAGAGCACAGTCCTCCACCGTACACAGGTTGCAGGGAAAAACATCTCTACGACACTTGGACTGAAGGAGGTTTAACTGATGCAGGTTTTAATAGGAATCAGAGTGATTGGTTTGACCTAACAATGTTTGAACCGTAGTTTTTGCAAATTGTCTTCCCTAACAAAATCGGAGTTTCCTAGGTTGTTGCAAGAAGCCTTTGAAATGTAATGTTCTCTCTGGTTTCGTAAAACTAATTTTTTTTTCCTTTTTAAAATTATTTCACAGATTCCAGAAGAAACTGTTTTCCATTCACAGACACTCCAGCAGTTTCTCGGACAGTAGCTTCCGAAATGACGCTGAGACAGGCTAGCTGTAATAACGCGAAAGGAATGCCGCACAGAGCTAAGCGTTTAGCCTTAACTTCAACAGAGGGTAGTGTTGTCAGAGTCTTCAATGAAACTGCAGTGACAGTGCTGAAAGCACGGAGTCCCTAACACGTGATTCCGATTCTGTCTCCAGAACAGCACGAGTCAAATGAAAATGAAAGGAATGTACAAGGAGAAGGACAAAATGGTCCAAGAATGCAAGAAAAATAATTTCCTACGAGCATGAGGTTCATGTTCTTTTTCGGTAAAAGTGATAACATCTTTAATGACACTTATGAAACGACATTTCTGTGAAAGGAAGTTCTTGGTGGTAAACTGAAGACTACTGAGGCAGGATAAACCCAGATTATCAAAAAAAGGTGTGCCAAATCATGGAAGGTAGGGTATATATATGTGAAAGGATAGATAATTACAATATTGAGTAACTATCTTCCATGTTGATAGTGGCACAGAATTACTGAAACCGAAATTTGTTCGTCACCTTTCCTGAATGCAAGTGTTTCTATAGCAGTCATGTTGGAATTTAATGTACAGTCTTACTCAAAAGTATCCGAACGACCTGAACTGCATTTCGCCTGATTCGCATGCTACCGGCATAACGCGGCTGTCTAGCAGGTCCTCTAATCGCTCCTTGGTACAGTCGTTTGACTATTGAAAATGGTTCTAACATGTCACCACTAGAAAACACTGCTCTGTATCGCAGTAACTCAAGATGTAAAGTAATACCACGATGCTACATATATCAGGGAACACCTTATCACAGATAAGACTGTCCTTAAGGCTTGTAACCTCACATTTATTATAATAAATGACATATCTGAAATGTTATCACTATCATTATTACGTCAGATAGGTAATGCACGTAGTAAGTTCGTCGTATTCATGATTTCCTCTTCAAAGTAACTTACAGTACTTATTATTTAACACAAAATGACATCAAAAATTTAAGTTATCCACGAGCAGCTAGTTGAGAATGTGTATAAACTGCAAATGTCACAACGAACCGTGTCGCTCTGCATATGGATTCAAACCCAGGTCAGGCAGACGAAGCAAAGATTTCGTGACTGACGCAAACTAACAGTCATTCCTGATTAGGCATACGGAGAGTGATATACGTCGATTTTAGACAGTATCAGTTAGCAAATATCAACTTTAAATTACATAACGCAAACATTTTTAACGGACGCGAATTCCTACCCAGCATCTATTGTCCCTGTTAACGAACTACGAGAGATGTTAAATATTGCTTCTTCACAAGTAACTTACTTGAAAGGCCGTGAGGCAAAGCTTTGTGTTAGACAGGGATTCGAACCCAGAACCTAGTCGGATTGATATCGAAGCACAACCAACTGTGACATATCGGATTTTCTCGGCAGTAGCTAGATGTTTTAACTGAAATGGCGAGACGAAACATTAATTTTTTCCTTCCCAGGACTCCAACGCGGCACCTATCGCTGTTATATTCTAGAGAAAACGAACGTTAAATATGGGTTTGTTGCACCAGCAGCGACATGTGAGCATGTTTGAACTAGAAATAATATGACGAACAGTTCAGTGCTCACTGGGAATAGAGCCCCACACATATCGTTGTCGACTACACACAAAGAGACGTCAGCTACCGAATTTTTCTCCACCAGCAGCTCGGAATAACATATTGAACTTACAGTGATCTCGCAAATAGTTTTGTGTCCCACTGGGAGTCAAAAACGTCAGATATCGATAGTGTTGGCAACGAATGAAAAAACATTAAAAATCAAAATTATTATCCACCAGCAGATAGGTGTTCTCATGCTAGAGCTTGATAATACATAATGAAATCTTTAGCGCCGGGCCAGGATTCGAACCCATTCACGCGTACTATATGGAGATGTTGAGGAATCTGCAGTTTTGAACAAACAACAAATTGTAGCCGAGCTGTATTGTCACGAAGGGATCAAATTGCGCGTTAAGGGCGGTCTGAGTTGCATTCTCAGTTCAGAAACAATTTTATCGACATACAGAAGCTCAGATAAAAGATTGAATAAGTGTCCTGTGACCCTACATAGCGTTTGTTTCGTCACTAGAAATAAATAACTACACTCCTGGAAATTGAAATAAGAACACCGTGAATTCATTGTCCCAGGAAGGGGAAACTTTATTGACACATTCCTGGGGTCAGATACATCACATGATCACACTGACAGAACCACAGGCACATAGACACAGGCAACAGAGCATGCACAATGTCGGCACTAGTACAGTGTATATCCACCTTTCGCAGCAATGCAGGCTGCTATTCTCCCATGGAGACGATCGTAGAGATGCTGGATGTAGTCCTGTGGAACGGCTTGCCATGCCATTTCCACCTGGCGCCTCAGTTGGACCAGCGTTCGTGCTGGACGTGCAGACCGTGTGAGACGACGCTTCATCCAGTCCCAAACATGCTCAATGGGGGACAGATCCGGAGATCTTGCTGGCCAGGGTAGTTGACTTACACCTTCTAGAGCATGTTGGGTGGCACGGGATACATTCGGACGTGCATTGTCCTGTTGGAACAGCAAGTTCCCTTGCCGGTCTAGGAATGGTAGAACGATGGGTTCGATGACTGTGTGGATGTACCGTGCACTATTCAGTGTCCCCTCGACGATCACCAGTGGTGTACGGCCAGTGTAGGAGATCGCTCCCCACACCATGATGCCGGGTGTTGGCCCTGTGTGCCTCGGTCGTATGCAGTCCTGATTGTGGCGCTCACCTGCACGGCGCCAAACACGCATACGACCATCATTGGCACCAAGGCAGAAGCGACTCTCATCGCTGAAGACGACACGTCTCCATTCGTCCCTCCATTCACGCCTGTCGCGACACCACTGGAGGCGGGCTGCACGATGTTGGGGCGTGAGCGGAAGACGGCCTAACGGTGTGCGGGACCGTAGCCCAGCTTCATGGAGACGGTTGCGAATAGTCCTCGCCGATACCCCAGGAGCAACAGTGTCCCTAATTTGCTGGGAAGTGGCGGTGCGGTCCCCTACGGCACTGCGTAGGATCCTACGGTCTTGGCGTGCATCCGTGCGTCGCTGCGGTCCGGTCCCAGGTCGACGGGCACGTGCACCTTCCGCCGACCACTGGCGACAACATCGATGTACTGTGGAGACCTCACGCCCCACGTGTTGAGCAATTCGGCGGTACGTCCACCCGGCCTCCCGCATGCCCACTATACACCCTCGCTCAAAGTCCGTCAACTGCACATACGGTTCACGTCCACGCTGTCGCGGCATGCTACCAGTGTTAAAGATTGCGATGGAGCTCCGTATGCCACGGCAAACTGGCTGACACTGACGGCGGCGGTGCACAAATGCTGCGCAGCTAGCGCCATTCGACGGCCAACACCGCGGTTCCTGGTGTGTCCGCTGTGCTGTGCGTGTGATCATTGCTTGTACATCCCTCTCGCAGTGTCCGGAGCAAGTATGGTGGGTCTGACACACCGGTGTCAATGTGTTCTTTTTTCCATTTCCAGGAGTGTAGTATAAGAAAGGATACTTGTGATAGAGTTTCTACATGTCGCCACTCCAGACTTTGTTGTGGTTCAACCTGACGTCTACTTGGCAGAGAAAGAATATCATCTTTAATGTGAATTTCAGACCACACTGCCATTATATCTTCTTCACTTGGTATAGCCAGAAGAGAATGGAATCTTTCTCTCCCTATCTAAAATCATTGACAGAAGTGGGAATCGTACCCAGACTATAGGTATAAGAACCTCTCATCAGTCCAACACACCACCAAATCCTCTTTTCTGTGACTCATTTTACTATCGTAACACCGTTGCACCACACTGGATGAGAATTCTGACACACAGGTTCCCTGTAGTAAATTGCAGCATGTTCAGTAAATTCATTTACTTGGTTAACCGAATCACCATGAACTAGCTGCCTCGGCTACCCAGTGCATAAATTCGACTCTATTTTGTAATCACTCTATTTTGTAATCACCTACACAGAACTGCCAACAGTGTAGGATGCAGAAATTTAAATATGAAATGTTCCTTTCCACTTTAGCTATTCTATTGCGCTATCTGTTTGTAAAAAACATCGTGCATCGCAAAGGAAAAGATGTAACTGTTTCTCTCAGAAGTCTAGAGCCGGCCATTTGCATTATCTCGCAGCGCTGTGGTATGCAGAAGTTCTGGAGGACTTGTTGTTCAGCTCTGGAGGTGTTGAAGCTATGTGTCAGCTAGAAGCGTAATGGTAAGTGTCGTGCACCATCGATCAGATGTCGCGAGTTCGAATACATTTAGTGCTAAATTTTTTTAAAACTCAATTCTGCTGTCTGCTGAAGTTACCAGTCTAATGGACCTTTGAATATAATTCCCTTCACTTCTCAACCAAAAATAGTCGCATGTGGAAAAAGGGCTCACTTCTGTGACATTTTGTTCTTTTCAGGTTTAATAGACAGCCAGGTAGCAGATGCATCTCGAAGCTTTTGTATTATGTATGGGGAGAGCGCATCGTGCCCAAATGCGTCAAAAAAGTATTTTCTACATTAGCTGTCGTGTGGTAGTGGCATTTTATTCTTCTTCAAACATTGTTTGACAGTTTTAACTCGGAACAAGTTTTCTACATGAGTGTAATCAATAAACTGCATGTGCATCGTCAGAATGTTATAGATAACATCAGAGAATTCGCACATATCGTTGATGATTAATTTCTCTCTCATGTTTACTATTGTTTCAACAACACTAAAGGAAACCTTACGAAAATTGTGCACTGTATTATAAGAAATGAAATAAAACTACTCACGATAACCTTACGACGAAAGTCTGTTTTAATAAAATTGAATCTCTGTACACAAACATGCCTCTATCGACACGAATTAGTAAAATACTACTCACTTAGATTTTGATTGGGTCTGTGTTTAATTGGTATGCTCTGTCATCCTCAAGAGGTACGCAAATGTGGCATTTCATAAATATAGTTATGTATTTCTAGAAACCCAAAGTTTGCTTGCCAGCAGCAGAAAGAGGCGTTACCTGTTGTGCAGCATTGTAAGTTTTTCACCATTGCACTATGAGCTGAAAGTATTTTCTTGCGATTTCCTTATTGATGTTTGATCTGACTGCTTGTAGCTCTTTTTTGCGATTTCCACCTACAACGACTTTCCTGGGCTGAGAACCGTAAGTTTACAATCTTTTGTTACACCTCAAGCGATAATAACTGAGATTATTCAGTGGAAATGACAGGTAAAATCGAGTGAACTTTGAGGCTTAATTCCGTGCACACAAGGAAGTAACTCGTCGATCACAGAGTTGCCAAACATACGTTGCCTTGTTGCCAAATCTCAGTTACAGTACCAGCAGGAAGAAGACGAACCGATGTGATCCTACAGCGGGCTGGGAAGTGGCCATAGCTGGTGTCTCCAAGTCGCAGCTGCTACGGCCTGGAATGCGTAATGCGTCTGATCCGCATTTCTGTAACTAGGTTTAGGGACTGGAGCATAATTACTAATAATACTCAGAATTGACTGAAAACGGAGCATCATAAATCAGTATCTCTCATAGTTGTTTTTATATTTCTTTCGTAAGTGTACTCAAAACTAAGAAACTCATTCACAGGCGTTTTCGTGCCTCTCCGATAGTCGAGCACAACAAGTAAATAAAAAAAAAGAATGTGTGTGTGTGTGTGTGTGTGTGTGAGAGAGAGAGAGAGAGAGAGAGAGAGAGATAGAGAGAGAGAGAGAGAGAGAGAGAGAGAAATAAAAAAAGGATGAGAGAGAGAGAGTGTGTGTAAAACATTGTTGCAAAGAAATTGAATCATGGTATGTAAAGAAATGTTTGATTTAAAATGACACGTTCCTCATCATTACGAAATGTCGTATTCATGATCTACAGAACAAGAATTAATCTAATCTAATCTAATAACATCATATTGATGGCTAGCCATGAAGAGTCATGAATTACCGAAATTTTTGCCACTACCAGTAACCAAACCTAAACTTGAAAATAAAGGACGACAATTTTTGTAATAAACTGGGACTCCTATCAAGACCCTTTCGTATCTGTTATCTAACCACAAAAGATGTCTGATACACCTCCATTCTGAAGTAACAAAGTGTGCATGCATTCAAAGGTGAAGTGCATGATGTGAAGTTCTGTGACGGAGATAGAAACCTAACACGTAATCGGATTGTTAACTAAGAAAAATCAAATGTTGCGTATCGGTTTTTCTTACGAGCTGCTAGGTGTTTGAATCTAAAAGAAGGATACAAACTTTTGTGCCTAAGCGACAGCCGAACTGCACACCTACCGTTCATCCACGAATATAGCTTAAGTATCAGTTTCTTACTCACCAACAGTAAGATGTGTGCATGTTTGACCAGAAATAACAACCCCTATTGCGATTGTTGGCAACACATGAACAGGCATTAAAAATGCACGTTAATTTTCACTAGCAGATGGGTGTGCAGTTGATAGGGGTTGAAATGAAACTATGAATATTTTTGCACTGGATCCTTTGGATGAGACCCAGAGAAGATTGCAGTCTTGGGAAAAGGAACGAAATGATTGAACTATACTGTTCTGAGAGATTCAGATCCTCGAAAGAGGAGATACGAATTCGAATCACAGTCCAGCACCAAGTTTTTCAACGTCTCTAGTTCAAGAGACCTGTTCCTTTAAATGGCTATCGGTTCATCAAATAAAATAAAATGTTCTAATGTAAGTAAGTTTACTGGGGACTGTATTTCTGTTTGACATGACTTCCGCTATGTCATTACCCAACGTAAACCGGCTCTGCCCAGTAGGTAATGAAGGAAGGTGATGTTTAATGCGGATTATGGATTATAACGTCTTTCTCTTGAGGTTACCAGAGGTAAATAAATCTGTTTCTGCCTCTTAAAAGTAAATTCCTGAACCCACGCAGTGCACCTGTGATAATTCGTTCCACCAGACCATTGTGGCCACATTTCCCAGCCTCAAGAGTGTGCTGAAACGGATGATGTGCTTAGCTTACAAAATTAGTCACGGAGGAAACAATGCGAGTCTATTAAATGGTTAAGTAGAAGCAAGCTTATGACGCGGAGATTATGCTGTTCTCATCTCAGCAGGATGTAAAGACTCTTCTAGGCATCATAGGCTCGAAGTAAAGCCATTTTGAATTTTCACAAATTGAGCAAATTTCTTAGTTCGAGAAAATCCACTGTGAAGTATGAAGTTACCGGATAATTCGATTATTACCGTCATTATTACTATCATTTTATTCATACCGCTGCTGGAACACACGTGCTTGAAGATCATTTAATGCCTTTTGGTCACTATAGAAGTAGTTTCTTAAGAACAGGTTCTTTCCCTGTCTACGGAATCCTTTTCATGTTAATATCAAACATCAGCAGTTACTCGTAGATTACATTAAAACTAAAGTAATTAATGAAGACGTTATTTGATAACAAAAACGCAATGCCTTTCTTCATTTACTTGCGCCTAGAAATGGCTATCGAATACTGCCAAACCAAAAGGCAAGAGATCTTACTGTCTTCCGATATACGTCGCCGTCAGTTCTTCCATATGATTTGGTCGACATGACCTGTTTCAAGTTGTGTATGACAGACAATGTTTCAGAAAATCAATTGTTTTCCTTTGAAATAAACAGAACGATTTTCATTCTAAGCTATCCAAGTACAAAATTTTCGCAGTATTAGTTCAAATTTAATATTCGCTTCTACAATGTAGGAAAGTATTTCACAGTTGCAAAACTCGCATCTGACTCATTGACCTTACACTTAGTCGCTGACCATAAGTTCTAGCTCAGTGACACCAGTTTAAGTAACCTAATGTAGCGAATACTGTTTGCCAGTGCTCTTTCTCACCCGAAAACACGCAGTTCAGTCATTTGGCTCCATAAGTACACTGTAACAGTAATTTATGAGTGTATGCAATGCATACGGATTGTAGAATTTAGTGGTGTTCTCTCTTCCACTTAGGTATACAATATGATGTGGAACGTGTCATTTTAAATGAAAGATTTCTTTACATACCATGATTCAATTTCTTTGCAACAATGTTTTACACACACTCTCTCTCTCTCATACCTTTTTATTTCTCCCTCTCTCTCTATCCCTCTATCTCTCTCTCTGTCACACACACACACACACACACACACACACACACACGCACACACACTCATTCTTTTTTATTTTTATTTGTTCGTTGTGCTCGACTATCGGCGACGCACGAAAACGCCTGTGAATGAGTTTCTTAGTTTTGAGTACACTTACGAAAGAAATATAAAAACAACTATGAGAGTTACTGATTTATGATGCTTAGTTTTCAGTCAATTCTGAGTATTATTAGTAACTACGCTCCAGTCCCTAAACCTAGTTACAGAAAGCGAATCAGACGCATTACGTATTCGAGGCCGTAGCAGCTGCGACTTGGAGACACCAGCTATGGACACTTCCCAGCACGCTGAAGGATCACATCGGTTCGTCTTCTTCATGCTGGTACTGTAACTGAGATTTGGCAACAAGGCAACGTATGTTTGGCAACTCTGTGATCGACGAGTTACTTCCTTGTGTGCACGGGATTAAACCTCAATGTTCACTTGATTTTACCTGTCATTTCCATTGAATAATCTCAGTTATTATCACTTGAGGTGTAACAGAAGATTGTAAACTTACGGTTTTCAGCCCAGGAAGTCGTTGCAGGTGGAAATCGCAACCAATCTCGTCCTTTAAATAGCGGTTTATGAGTTCTAGCCACTATTGGCCTCGTAAGAGAAAGCTAAGACATATACCTCTTCGCCAGCTCTGTGGTAGCGTGCTGACCCGTGAAAAAGCGTTTGTTATGGTTCGCAGGTCCAGTCTCACTGACTTCAACGTTTTTACCCCCTCTGTGAAAGAGCTACAAGCAGTCAGATCAAACATCAATTAGGAAATCGCAAGAAAATACTTTCAGCTCATAGTGCAATGGTGAAAAACTTACAATGCTGCACAACAGGTAACGCCTCTTTCTGCTGCTGGCAAGCAAACTTTGGGTTTCTAGAAATACATAACTATATTTATGAAATGCCACATTTGCGTACCTCTTGAGGATGACAGAGCATACCAATTAAACACAGACCCAATCAAAATCTAAGTGAGTAGTATTTTACTAATTTGTGTCGATAGAGGCATGTTTGTGTACAGAGATTCAATTTTATTAAAACAGACTTTCGTCGTAAGGTTATCGTGAGTAGTTTTATTTCATTTCTTATAATACAGTGCACAATTTTCGTAAGGTTTCCTTTAGTGTTGTTGAAACAATAGTAAACATGAGAGAGAAATTAATCATCAACGATATGTGCGAATTCTCTGATGTTATCTATAACATTCTGACGATGCACATGCAGTTTATTGATTACACTCATGTAGAAAACTTGTTCCGAGTTAAAACTGTCAAACAATGTTTGAAGAAGAATAAAATGCCACTACCACACGACAGCTAATGTAGAAAATACTTTTTTGACGCATTTGGGCACGATGCGCTCTCCCCATACATAATACAAAAGCTTCGAGATGCATCTGCTACCTGGCTGTCTATTAAACCTGAAAAGAACAAAATGTCACAGAAGTTAGCCCTTTTTCCACATGCGACTATTTTTGGTTGAGAAGTGAAGGGAATTATATTCAAAGGTCCATTAGACTGGTAACTTCAGCAGACAGCAGAATTGAGTTTTAAAAAAATTTAGCACTAAATGTATTCGAACTCGCGACATCTGATCGATGGTGCACGACACTTACCATTACGCTTCTAGCTGACACATAGCTTCAACACCTCCAGAGCTGAACAACAAGTCCTCCAGAACTTCTGCATACCACAGCGCTGCGAGATAATGCAAATGGCCGGCTCTAGACTTCTGAGAGAAACAGTTACATCTTTTCCTTTGCGATGCACGACGTTTTTTACAAACAGATAGCGCAATAGAATAGCTAAAGTGGAAAGGAACATTTCATATTTAAATTTCTGCATCCTACACTGTTGGCAGTTCTGTGTAGGTGATTACAAAATAGAGTGATTACAAAATAGAGTCGAATTTATGCACTGGGTAGCCGAGGCAGCTAGTTCATGGTGATTCGGTTAACCAAGTAAATGAATTTACTGAACATGCTGCAATTTACTACAGGGAACCTGTGTGTCAGAATTCTCATCCAGTGTGGTGCAACGGTGTTACGATAGTAAAATGAGTCACAGAAAAGAGGATTTGGTGGTGTGTTGGACTGATGAGAGGTTCTTATACCTATAGTCTGGGTACGATTCCCACTTCTGTCAATGATTTTAGATAGGGAGAGAAAGATTCCATTCTCTTCTGGCTATACCAAGTGAAGAAGATATAATGGCAGTGTGGTCTGAAATTCACATTAAAGATGATATTCTTTCTCTGCCAAGTAGACGTCAGGTTGAACCACAACAAAGTCTGGAGTGGCGACATGTAGAAACTCTATCACCAGTATCCTTTCTTATACTAGTTATTTATTTCTAGTGACGAAACAAACGCTATGTAGTGTCACAGGACACTTATTCAATCTTTTATCTGAGCTTCTGTACGTCGATAAAATTGTTTCTGAACTGAGAATGCAACTCAGACCGCCCTTAACGCGCAGTTTGATCCCTTCGTGACAATACAGCTCGGCTACAATTTGTTGTTTGTTCAAAACGGCAGATTCCTCAACATCTCCATATATTACGCGTGAATGGGTTCGAATCCTGGCCCGGCGCTAAAGATTTCATTATGTATTATCAAGCTCTAGCATGAGAACACCTATCTGCTGGTGGATAATAATTTTGATTTTTAATGTTTTTTCATTCATTGCCAACACTATCGATATCTGACGTTTTTGACTCCCAGTGGGACACAAAACTATTTGCGAGATCACTGTAAGTTCAATATGTTATTCCGAGCTGCTGGTGGAGAAAAATTCGGTAGCTGACGTCTCTTTGTGTGTAGTCGACAACGATATGTGTGGGGCTCTATTCCCAGTGAGCACTGAACTGTTCGTCATATTATTTCTAGTCCAAACATGCTCACATGTCGCTGCTGGTGCAACAAACCCATATTTAACGTTCGTTTTCTCTAGAATATAACAGCGATAGGTGCCGCGTTGGAGTCCTGGGAAGGAAAAAATTAATGTTTCTTCTCGCCATTTCAGTTAAAACATCTAGCTACTGCCGAGAAAATCCGATATGTCACAGTTGGTTGTGCTTCGATATCAATCCGACTAGGTTCTGGGTTTGAATCCCTGTCTAACACAAAGCTTTGCCTCACGGCCTTTCAAGTAAGTTACTTGTGAAGAAGCAATATTTAACATCTGTCGTAGTTCGTTAACAGGGACAATAGATGCTGGGTAGGAATTCGCGTCCGTTAAAAATGTTTGCGTTATGTAATTTAAAGTTGATATTTGCTAACTGATACTGTCTAAAATCGACGTATATCACTCTCCGTATGCCTAATCAGGAATGACTGTTAGTTTGCGTCAGTCACGAAATCTTTGCTTAGTCTGCCTGACCTGGGTTTGAATCCATATGCAGAGCGACACGGTTCGTTGTGACATTTGCAGTTCATACACATTCTCAACTAGCTGCTCGTGGATAACTTAAATTTTTAATGTCATTTTGTGTTAAATAATATGTACTGTAAGTTACTTTGAATAGGAAATCTTGAATACGACGAACTTACTACGTGCATTACCTATCTGACGTAATAATGAGAGTGATAACATTTCAGATATGTCATTTATTATAATAAATGTGAGGTTACAAGCCTTAAGGACAGTCTTATCTGTGATAAGGTGTTCCCTGATATTGTAGCATCATGGTATTACTTTACATCTTGAGTTACTGCGATACAGAGCAGTGTTTTCTAGTGGTGACATGTTAGAACCATTTTCAATAGTCAAACGACTGTACCAAGGAGCGATTAGAGGACCTGCTAGACAGCCGCATTATGCCGGTAGCATGCGAATCAGGCGAAATGCAGTTCAGGTCTTTCGGATGCTTTTGAGCATGACAGTACCTAAGAAAATTTGTTTTTGGCTAGAAAATGCAGTAGGTTGTTGTAAAGACACGATGAATATTTTAAACGTCGGTTTAGTAAGTCTGATTACACTTTTGTATACTAAATAAATTAATGACCGAATTCACTCCGTCTTGAGAGGTGAACCAGACCAACAATTAAATTAAAATAATAAATGAAGTTATCATAAAAAATAAATTAATGCGTCAATATACCATCATCAATTTGCATTGCAATATAATTACAATCAACAGACGATTGTCTTAAGAAACTGCTGTTTCTGATCTGTCTCGCTCGAGCTTACGGTATGAGCAATTGTTCAGTAGAAGGGATGTGTTTCACAGTAGCGAAAATAAACAAGTGCTCATAGATCTTACGATAGGTACTTTAAAGCCCATGTTTACTGGACTTTTTTTCTTGTTTTAGTTCATACTATCACTTCTCAAAATGTGGAAAGAAAAGGGCTTTCTGTAGAAGAGATTTGTTGCGGTATCAAACACGAAGAAGTGCTCGCAGCTCCTGAGGAAAGCATTTGAGAGCGTATATTTGCTGAACTTTTTTTGCTTCGAATGATCGTTTCTGTCACATCCGTGAATATTCATCATTCCTCCTGGGACACCGTGTACATAAACTTCATTGGGGGTGGGCCTTTCTGGGAACTATCATGTGACACATATTATTGTTCTGAACGTGTAACGGATAGCCTTCTTCATCTATTCGGCGCTTGAAATGCTCGCCAAATTTTCACTTGGCCTGAAAAAGTAAACTTCCACGAACTCAGGATATCACCTTACGTCGGGATCGCTAGACTGATTTTCGTCAGAAAGGCATGTGTTTGCACCTGACCCCTTGGTTGTTACTGGTCATGAGAAATAGTATTAACGGCTTGTTTTTCTGTCAGTCACATTCTATCAGCCTTCAGCTGCTGCTAGGTCCAGAATGATGATAAATTACTACACAGGAATCGTGCTATTGAATGAATGATACCACTGTAAGCCGAGACCAAATACGATTGCCACAGATGTCCTTACTCGGCCCAGACTCTGCAACACGTATCGTGTTGATATCGCAATCTCGTCGAGAGTGAGTATCTATAAATAGCAGTGGACTGCAGCATTTTCAACTTTCTGCTGCTGAAAATGATGACACACCGGTTCAGCGGAGGATATATACGAAATAGCTCGACCAACTTAAATATTTTTCCACAATGAAGGTGCCTGCTTGTGATCACAATGCAAATTCAGTAGACTGCCCCACGAGGCCATCAACTACAACAAATATTCAGCTACATCACGTCAGCTACATCACATCTTCGGACATTGGGAAAAGTCAAAAAAAGAGTCTAGCTGTCACAAAGGCACTGTATCAGAGAGCAGTGTTAATCGCACGACAACACATCCACCATTTTGAGGTGTTGAGGCGGTCACACCAGCTCTAAAAACCAAAATCACTGGGGGTTCGCAGTTACTGTCGTATCCAAGGCCTTTAAATACTTCTGGCACGTAAAACTACTAAGTAAGCTCTTTGTGTGTGGACTTCCAAAGACCAAAGTGCAGTAAGTTCCAAACTACAAGCAAGAGTGTACGCTAGACAACGAAGCGAGTGATAGTTAATCTACCATCAAGGGGACATGATCTGGAAAGCTGCATGTACAAGTGCTTATTTCTGAGTTCTGCACCTGCCACACTGCTGCCACTCCGATGTCGAAGGGTGTTGGTAGCATGAGTAAGACACGACACAAGTAAGACGGCACAAACCAAAACAAAAGCATGTTTGTTGACACTGCGTAGCAGGCTGTACCAATGTTTCCTCAATGAAATTACAATGAAATCCAGACACTTAACTGCTTACAGGCGTTGATAAATATCGACGGGAACAGTTGAAAATGTGTGCCACAAACGGGTCTCGAACGCGGGATCTCCTGCTTACATGGCAGACGCTCTATCCAACAGAGGACAGAGCGACTTCAGGCACTTATCTCTGGCACGCTCCCCTTGAGACCCACACTTCTAACTTACTGTCCACACACTACATTTGTAGTGCCCCTGCCCACTATACTCATTGTTCGCGGCAGTCAATCTACCGATTCCCGTATGAGTTTGAGCAATGTGAGTTCATCCACACTGAAGAAGATCATTGGCCGGTAAGTCTTATCTATATGAAGATGGTATCTGTCCGAAAGAACAGATACCATTGGCGATCTTGCAGCTGAAGAAATTACAATGAAATCCAGACCATTAGCTGCCTACAGGCGGTGATAAATATCAACGGGAAGTTGATACCATCTTCATACGGTTTTCTCAATCTCGAGCGCTGGTACCCTCACTGGCGCGTCGTGTTCATAATAATACGTGGAATTTCGGGACACCGATCCCGTGAGCAGCAACACTGAAATATCCAGGCGTACTTCTCGACCATCAATTACTACGGAGAGAGCGCTACCCAACGATTGACTTTACGATAGTGTAAAGCCCTGGATGATGATGAAAGATGGCTTTCGTTTCTTTATAGATTACTCGGCTGTGTTTGTGGCGATGCGGTACCTATACTTAAGAAGGAATATAGCCGTTCACAGCGAGTTTTATGTGCAGCGGGACTTTATCACCGCACTTTATTTGCGAAGAATTGGTGCTAACGGCATACGTTATAAAGAGCACGCCAATAAAAACACTTTAATTGTCCATATGAGGTGGTGCGATAATGAAAATGACTGCTAAAGACGGTTCTAATGGAAATGCAGTAGAATACGAAATTGCCTCGAATCTGCGGTGACACTCCAGCAAAGAGAGAAACGATAAGAACGCAGCAGTATGACAGATAATCCGCTGAGGTATAACAAATTACCATCAGGCATACTAATAAAATTAATGCATTTGAGTGTGGTGACTGTGGTCAATAAATTTAAAGCATCAAGTTCATCTCTTGCGGTATTACAGTTACAGTTATTTCCATTCTTATTTCTATACCAACTACCTATTTTGGACTATGGCTCTATTGATGATTGCTACCCTATTTAAAATTAGTAAATATCTTGCACATGAAGTGGTTAAACCAA
Source organism: Schistocerca nitens (assembly GCF_023898315.1). NCBI lineage: Eukaryota > Metazoa > Arthropoda > Insecta > Orthoptera > Acrididae > Schistocerca > Schistocerca nitens. The sequence goes on from NC_064617.1 coordinate 498,670,347, forward strand.
AACAAATAATATCTTCCCATCACAAACTGAGATTAAAAAACAAGATTACGATCATTAATAATTGTCTGAGGCTCACTTTCCTGATGTCATTAATCACTTTGTGGCAATCGGTACATTCGTAGAACATCTTTCAGGATTTCTCAGACCACCTGGCTTCCAAGGGATGGCCAGTTAATTAGGATGGCTCTTCTATGTCAATTTTCAAATTTTTAGTGATTATTCTTGAGCTACCTCCCCCCACCTCCCCTAGGTTGGTTTCATTACATGTAAAAATAAGCTGTATGAAATCTAAGCTCAGTGGGATAAAGGAAAAGAAAATTCGAAAAAAAAACGTTCAGCTTCGTAAAATAGCATTTCCGCGTGATAAGTTTATTCCTAAGCCCTGTGTAGGGAGGTACTCCATTTTGTTTAGTTGAATGGGTTCTCATTTCAGAGATCAAATTGATCGAGTTACGTGGCGAACCAGCGACCTCTACACAGAGAGAAGGCAGAGCGGGCCGATGGTTCTTATGACAGAGCCCAGACCACGTAAGTAGGTTGTCACTTTTCAGGGAAGGCAGCAGTCGTAGCAAGTACAACGCCTTCGTCTTCATTTCGTCATGAGGTATAATATATTTGCTCAGGCAAAGCATCATGAAGTAGAAAGATCAGCCGATCAGTAATGGGATTGAACAGTTTATTTATAATTAAGCAAGCGTATCTTTTACCAAACTTAATTTGAGTGATCATTTTCGTGAGATAGATTCTTCACAACTTCATGAGAATGAAGGTTTTATCAGTACTCTGCAAGTAATAATTTTTGACGTTATTGAGGAGCGACAACGATCGTACTTACTCTCAGTAAATAATTGGAAGCAAACTCCTATCTGGGAAAAAACACGAATTCCTTCACAGGAGTTGAGAAACTGCATATCGGAAATAGAAGATTTCTGTCAACGATGGAGGCAAGCAAAATAATAATATTGCTATCGTCGGAGGTTCATAAGCGAAGGGAAATATTTTTTATCAAAATCTTGTGGAAGTAGCAGATGTTAGAGGTTTGATGATCATTACTAGTGAATAATATACTCAATTTTCTATCAGTCATGTGTTGAAAAAAGGGCCGAAGTTCTTGCAAGAAATCGATCACCAATTATTCGAGAAACTGAGCTTTTGAGTGTACAGAGGCAACCATGAGGAGGCGAGAATGAAGCGAAAATGAATTGGTTACGTATCTATGTTATTTTAACATAAATTTTGCTCATACATGTATTTGAAAATGGAAGTATCCTAGTCATGAATGCCGGTAATTTTACACATATTGCTGCCCTTTAACTTACTATGAAAGAAGCAGGCAAAAGTTTTCTATTAAATTCCCATAGAATATGCTCTCTTGTCCTACGTTCAAGCACTAGTTTTTGATACAACAGCATCAAATACGAGAACTGTAAGAGGACCCTATGTTCCGACAGAAATTGTTTTTGGGTAATACCTCTTATATTTATCTGGCAGTCATCAGATGTAAAAATCAATCTCAGAATAGTTGTTTTTAAGGAAAAGATGAGCTTCAGAAAAAGAGGTACGATTGCACCAATTTTGAAAAACATTCAAAACGCTTGGTTCGGAATCGATACTGACGAATTCCGAACCGAAAACTCACGCGGAAACGTTACGAAATACTTAGATAAACTCGATATGTATGGATTTCTCGCTTCCTTCGAGATACTTTTGGAACACAGCAGCCTAGAGAGGATTAACCTGAATTTTTAGAATTAATTGCAACACCAGTCGCGGACACGCCATCTTGTAGAGTATACTTCGTGCTCAGCAGTCCACCTTGCAAAGTGGTCTGTGAATGCTATTTATTGCCTGAAAATATTTATGTTCGACGATGAATTTGAATTATAACCACAAGAAGAGAATGCAATTTTTTGCATTTTTTTTCAGGATCAGTATGTATGTCCGTGTCCCTGCTGAATTCAAGGTACGATATTAGGATCTCAGTATCCTTTCAAAACTTTATAAATCTCTGACTGTCTAGTGTGATTTTTCTTGTGTGGATTTGCAAAAACTGAAAAATCATTTCTGGGTGCGTGACTCCTGTTCCGTTACATTGGTCGTCTTTGATGCTAATTAATCTTCTGATCGACAACGAAAATGGTCAAACCATCATGAAGCAGAAAGATCAGCCAAATATATTGAAAGGATTCAGGTAAGCATTGGCTAAAGCCCAGAAACAAAAATTGTTCAAATGGCTCTGAGCACTATGGGACTTAACATTTGGGGTCATCAGTCCCCTAGAACTTAGAACTACTTAAACCTAACCAACCTAAGGACATCACACACATCCATGCCCGAGGCAGGATTCGAACCTGCGACCATAGCAGCAGCGCGGTTCCAGACTAAAGCGCCTAGAACCGCTCGGCCACACTGGCCGGCAAAGCCCAGAAATAGTCAGTAATGTAATTGAACAGTTTATTCCTAATTAAGTAAGCGTATTTTTTACCAGACTTAATTTGAGTGATACTTTTCGTGAGATATTTTCTTCACAACTTTATGAGAATGAAGGTTTTATCAGTGCAAGTAATAATTTTTGACGTTATTGTGGAGCGACACTATTTTAATAAAAACCAGTCCAGATAGCAACATTTTTAAAAATTTTTAATTCTACATAGTACTGACTGGTACCTGTCACGAACTGCAGTAAATTCGTGCACCGGTTCCTCATGTCGTTCCTTGCCTTTAATTTGAGGATGGTCTTATAAACCGAAACAGATTACGAAGAAATAAAAATAAGAAATTTATTGCTATCTGTACAGCTTGTTTGGCTAACACTCTTGTTATTGACTTGAACGATGTTAACTATCTTGCTGAAAGAGGCATCAAGTTCGTGGAGGACTACAGTTAATAATGTCCTGAAAAACAGAAGCAAAAGATGCTTCAAGATGTATCTGAGTATCTTCCTGTTTCTAGGTTATAAAATGAAATTTTATATAAGAATACGAATTTTAAAAAGAAAATATCAATGGGCCAACGGCTGACAGCCAATGCTTACATTAAAGTATTACATAACCGACTACGGAGACAGCAGAAGGAACAGAAAACTAGAACTGCAGTGAGGGCACAGCTAAGGGAAATAACAACGATTTTCAGTTCTGAGCCACGCGATAGAACTTAGGGTTGATGTTGTTGTTGTTGTTGTTGTGGTCTTCAGTCCTGAGACTGGTTTGATGCAGCTCTCCATGCTACTCTATCCTGTGCAAGCTTCTTCATCTCCCAGTACCTACTGCAACCTACATCCTTCTGAATCTGCTTAGTGTATTCATCTCTTGGTCTCCCTCTACGATTTTTACCCTCCACGGTGCCCTCCAATGCTAAATTTGTGATCCCTCGATGCCTCAAAACATGTCCTATCAACCGATCCCTTCTTCTAGTCAAGTTGTGCCACAAACTTCTCTTCTCCCCAATCCTATTCAATACCTCCTCATTAGTTACGTGATCTACCCACCTTATCTTCAGCATTCTTCTGTAGCACCACATTTCGAAAGCTTATATTCTCTTCTTGTCCAAACTAGTTATCGTCCATGTTTCACTTCCATACATGGCTACACTCCATACAAATACTTTCAGAAACGACTTCCTGACACTTAAATCTATACTCGATGTTAACAAATTTCTCTTCTTGAGAAACGCTTTCCTTGCCATTGCCAGTCTACATTTTATATCCTCTCTACTTCGACCATCATCGGTTATTTTACTACCTAAATAGCAAAACTCCTTTACTACTTTAAGTGTCTCATTTCCTAATCTAATTCCCTCAGCATCACCCGACTTAATTTGACTACATTCCATTATCCTCGTTTTGCTTTTGTTGATGTTCATCTTATATCCTTCTTTCAAGACACTGTCCATTCCGTTCAACTGCTCTTCCAAGTCCTTTGCTGTCTCTGACAGAATCACAATGTAATCGGCGAACCTCAAAGTTTTTATTTCTTCTCCATGAATTTTAATACCTACTCCGAATTTTTCTTTTGTTTCCTTTACTGCTTGCTCAATATACAGATTGAATAACATCGGGGAAAGGCTACAACCCTGTCTCACTCCTTTCCCAACCACTGCTTCCCTTTCATTCCCCTCGACTCTTATAACTGCCATCTGGTTTCTGTACAAATTGTAAATAGCCTTTCGCTCCCTGTATTTTACCCCTGCCACCTTTAGAATTTGAAAGAGAGTATTCCAGTTAACATTGTCAAAAGCTTTCTCTAAGTCTACAAATGCTAGAAACGTAGGTTTGCCTTTTCTTAATCTTTCTTCTAAGATAATTCGTAAGGTCAGTATTGCCTCACGTGTTCCAACATTTCTACGGAATCCAAACTGATCTTCCCCGAGGTCGGCTTCTACCAGTTTTTCCATTCGTCTGTAAAGAATTCGCGTTAGTATTTTGCAGCTGTGACTTATTAAACTGATAGTTCGGTAATTTTCACATCTGTCAACACCTGCTTTCTTTGGGATTGGAATTATTATATTCTTCTTGAAGTCTGAGGGTATTTCGCCTGTCTCATACATTGTGCTCACCAGATGGTAGAGTTTTGTCATGACTGGCTCTCCCGAGGCCATCAGTAGTTCTAATGGAATGTTGTCAACTCCCGGGGCCTTGTTTCGACTTAGGTCTTTCAGTGCTCTGTCAAACTCTTCACGCAGTTTTATATCTCCCATTTTATCTTCATCTACCTCCTGTTCCATTTCCATAATATTGTCCTCAAGTACATCGCCCTTGTATAAACCCTCTATATACTCCTTCCACCTTTCTGCCTTCCCTTCTTTGCTTAGAACTGGGTTGCCATCTGAGCTCTTGATATTCATACAAGTGGTTCTCTTCTCTCCAAAGGTCTCTTTAATTTTGATGTAGGCAGTATCTATCTTAACCCTTGTGAGACAAGCCTCTACATCCTTACATTTGTCCTCTAGCCATCCCTGCTTAGCCATTTTGCACTTCCTGTCGATCTCGTTTTTGAGACGTTTGTATTCCCTTTTGCCTGCTTCATTTACTGCATTTTTATATTTTCTCCTTTCATCAATTAAATTCAATATTTCTTCTGTTACCCAAGGATTTCTACTAGCCCTTGTCTTTTTGCCTACTTGATCCTCTGCTGCCTTCACTACTTCATCCCTCAGGGCTACCCATTCGTCTTCTACTGTATTTCTTTCCGCCATTCCTGTCAATTGTTCCCTTATGCTGTCCCTGAAACTCTGTACAACCTCTGGTTTAGTCAGTTTATCCAGGTCCCATCTCCTTAAATTCCCACCTTTTTGCAGTCTCTGCAGTTTTAATCTGCAGTTCATAACCAATAGATTGTGGTCAGAATCCACATCTGCCCCAGGAAATGTCTTACAGTTTAAAACCTGGTTCCTAAATCTCTGTCTTACCATTATATAATCTATCTGATACCTTTTAGTATCTCCAGGATTCTTCCAGGTATACAACCTTCTTTTATGGTTCTTGAACCAAGTGTTAGCTATGATTAAGTTATGCTCTGTGCAAAATTCTACAAGGCGGCTTCCTCTCTCATTCCTTCCCCCCAGTCCATATTCACCTACTATGTTTCCTTCTCTCCCTTTTCCTACTGACGAATTCCAGTCACCCATGGCTATTAAATTATCGTCTCCCTTCACTACCTGAATAATTTCTTTTATCTCGTCATACATTTTATCTATTTCTTCATCATCTGCAGAGCTAGTTGGCATATAAACTTGTACTACTGTTGTAGGGATGGCCTCGTGTCTATCTTGGCCACAATAATGCGTGCACTATGCTGTTTGTAGTAGCTAACCCGCACTCCTATTTTTTTATTCATTATAAACCTGCTCCTGCATTACCCCTATTTGATTTTGTATTTATAACCCTGTAATCACCTGACCAAAAGTCTTGTTCCTCCTGCCACCGAACTTCACTAATTCCCACTATATCTAACTTTAACCTATCCATTTCCCTTTTTAAATTTGCTAACGTACCTGCCCGATTAAGGGATCTGACATTCCACGCTCCGATCCGTAGAATGCCAGTTTTCTTTCTCCTGATAATGACGTTCTCTTGAGTAGTCCCCGCCCGGAGATCCGAATGGGGGACTATTTTACCTCCGGAATATTTTACCCAAGAGGACGCCATCATCATTTAATCATACAGTAAAGCTGCATGTCCTCGGGAAAAATTACGGCTGTAGTTTCCCCTTGCTTTCAGCCGTTCGCAGTACCAGCACAGCAAGGCCGTTTTGGTTAATGTTACAAGGCCAGATCAGTCAATCATCCAGACTGTTGCCCCTGCAACTACTGAAAAGGCTGCTGCCCCTCTTCAGGAACCACATGTTTGTCTGGCCTCTCAACAGATACCCCTCCGTTGTGGTTGCACCTACGGTACGGCCATCTGTATCGCTGAGGCACGCAAGCCTCCTCACCAACGGCAAGGTCCATGATTCATGGGGGGGGGGGGGGGGTAGGGTTGATAACTAGCTAATATACTACTAGTAGTATTCGTCAGTAGGAATTAGGGTTGATAACTAGCTAATATACTACCCAACAACTTTAATGACCAGTCAAAACAAGGAGGTCAAAGAAATGTAATATAATGTAAGTGAAAGACAATAAATGGCCTGAAAGGCGATTAAAGAAAACCTACGAACCAAGTAAAATGCAGTGAGTGACTGAAAAAGGGGAATCTCTAGTGGAGAAGCTAAACACGCAAGATACAGCATAAGTACATCTGGTGGGTAGCTGATGAGAGAAGGAGGTTCTTCTTGAGTCCGTATAACCTTCTGTCCGGCTTCGCAGGAACCATTTCTCGGAGACAGCACAGCAGACGTCCTCGGATTCAGAATCGATTGATTGACTAGATGAGTGTTCTGGTGTCAGGCAAGCGAAAGGCTACTGTTGAATCGGAAACGTGGATGTTTCCAACGCCTCGACTATAGACCGCGGAAGTAGCATCATGTCGGCAGCATTCAGCCTCCTAAGGCTGATTTTTCTGAACTGCTGACACTATCTATCACAATAGGCCAACTCTTGGTTGTGACTCCTCTTGGAACAATTCTTACTGCTATTCTATGTTGTAAACGAAGACGAGTAGCAATACTAGTGGGACCGATTTGCAACTTCTGACGAGTGACTGCGATACTTTGCTCCGGAGACCATTGGAGGGTCTACGAACTGAACTGTATCGAAAATATTTGGAGTAAAATATAGCAGCTTCTACGTGGGTGCTGCTTTTGCCCAAAAAATGTTCATCGCGCTTCACGACGATTATAAAAAAGTCCATACAGTTCACTCTGCAGCTGAATGTGCGCTGATTTAGAACTTCTAGGCAGAATAAATCTGTGTGCCGTACCTGAACTCAGATTGCAGGTTCGTGTAACGTTCCGGGGTACAATTTTATGAGCTAGTAAGTTCCAGAATCCACCCGTTGCTTTCAAACTTGGTGAAAAGCTTGCTGAAACATTAAGCTCCATAACTGTCGCAAAACAGGCCTGCACACTATTGTTTGTATATTTGGCGTTTGTACAACAATCAACATTTTCTCATCCAATGTGAGAATACGGGTGAACTTCATAGATTTCATTTTTTATGTAATAGGAAGTAGAAATCTTTACTTGTAGCAAGCGCACTACCCTCCTCACCATAACAGCGTGATGGACGTTCTACTGGTGAGTGGAATAGAGTATCGTTACACTGCTGCCGTGTACATGAAACTGACTTCTACCAAGGGCTGCGTTTACGCTACTCGAGTGAGCAGGCTACAAGTAATAACGAGCGGCACTTCTTTATACTAAGTACGGGTCAGATTTCCATTGGTCCTGTTCTTCCTACTCTTCACAAGAGAAAACAAATACAACATGATACCAGACAATGGTGTGTTAGTGTAGAGATCTTCGAGATAATCGAAAACAAAAATGCGCTGGAACACATACACAGAAACACATAACAGAACACCTTAAACGACTAGAGATAGGATGTTCATATTCACAGGACACGTACATTAGTATGTTCTGCAAAAATGATTAGTATCTGAACCTTGTCGGCCCGCGGGTTCAAGGTCAACATCGATATGGCGGCGCAACGGCACCTGCCGGTAAAATGTACCCGCGGTTTGCGTTGTCACTATAAACCAAAGGTAATGTATCAGTGTGACTTTAGCAGACATGCAGGATGACTTGCAGACGTATGCGCGAACCGTAACGTCATATCAGTGAGTCTGAAAGAGGGCGCATTGTTGGCTTGAGAGGATTTGATGCAACCACCTGGGAAATTGCCCCTCGTGTGGGACGAAGTGTTCCGACAGCGGAACGGATTTGTGCAGAATGGTTCACGGAAGGCCGTAGAACACGACGAGATAGGGCAGGTCGCACCGCCCGGACCACCGCCCTACCCCCCCTCCCCCCCCCTTTCCCAAATAAGATCGTCACCTCATCGAAATGGCGTTGCAGGACAGATCTGCGTCCTCCTCGGCTCTGGCGTAACAGTGGAACAGTGTAACACACCGTACACTATCACGGGTGACAGTTCTGCGCCATTTATTGTGGCACAGGTTACTTGCGCGTTGTCAACATCTCTGTCTGCCATTGACAAATGTGTAGAAACATGCTAGACGGCAATGATGTATGGAACGACGTCACTGGGGACAGGAGTGGCATCAGATAGTTTTTTTCAGACCAGTCCAGGATCTGTTTGTTTGAAAATGATGAGCACATTTTGATTCGCCGCAGACAGAGGGAGCGGCATCACAGTGACTTCATTTGCACAAGATATACAGCGCCAGCTCAAGGCCTCATAGTGTGGGGTACTGTTGAGTACAACCAAAAATCACAGTTAGAGCGCGTCCAGGCCACTCTGTCCAGTGTGACTTACGTGAGTCGCGTCCTGCGACCTTTAGCCATACCCTTTCTGCACAACACCCCAGATGCCATTTTTCAGCAAGGCACTGCGCGACCACATGTTGCTGCAATAACACGGGCCTTCTTGGTGTCGCAGGATTTCAGCCGTTTCCGTGACCCGCCATATCACCAGAATTGTCGCCAATCGAAAATGTGTGGGAGATTGCGAAACGACGGGTGCAATGCTGTGAACCAGTGCCAACCGCCACAGATGAACTTTGGAACCAGGTGAATTCAGCATGGATTGCTATACCACAGGACGCCATTCGCGCATTATATGCGCCGGTGCCATCATGCATGGAACAAGTTATCAGGGCCCATAGCGGACCATGTGCCTGCTAGGCAACGTGACACATGTGGGCCGAGATGACTCAAATGATAATTATTTCTGCAGATCATACAAAATCAAATAGGGGTCATGCAGGAGTAGGTTTAATAATGAATAAAAAAATAGGAGTACAGGTAAGCTACTACAAACAGCATAGTGAACGCATTATTGTGGCCAAGATAGACACGAAGCCCACGCCTACTACGGTAGTACAAGTTTATACGCCAACTAGCTCTGCAGATGATGAAGAAGTTGATGAAATGTATGATGAGATAAAAGAAAAATATGTCAGGTAGTGAAGGGAGACGAAAATTTAATAGTCATGGGTGACTGGAATTCGAGAGTAGGAAAAGGAAGAGAAGGAAACGTAGTAGGTGAATATGGATTGGGGCTAAGAAACGAAAGTGGAAGCCGCCTGGTAGAATTTTGCACAGAGCATAACTTAATCATAGCTAACACTTGGTTCAAGAATCATAAAAGAAGGTTGTATACATGGAAGAACCCTGCAGATACTAAAAGGTTTCAGATAGATTATATAATGGCAAGACAGAGATTTAGGAACCAGATTTTAAATTGTAAGACATTTCCAGGGGCAGATGTGGACTCTGACCACAATCTATTGGTTATGAACTGTAGATTAAAACTGCAGAGACTGCAAAAAGGTGGGAATTTAAGGAGATGGGACCCGGATAAACTGACTAAACCAGAGGTTGTACAGAGTTTCAGGGAGAGCATAAGGGAACAATTGACAGGAATGGCGGAAAGAAATACAGTAGAAGAAGAATGGGTAGCTTTGAGGAATGAAATAGTGAAGGCAGCAGAGGCTCAAGTAGGTAAAAAGACAAGGGCTAGTAGAAATCCTTGGGTAACAGAAGAGATACTGAATTTAATTGATGAAAGGAGAAAATACAAAAATGCAGCAAGTGAAGCAGGCAAAAAGGAATAGAAATGTCTCAAAAATGAGATCGACAGGAAGTGCAAAATGGCTAAGCAGGGATGGCTAGAGGACAAATGTAAGGATGTAGAGGCGTATATCACTAAGGGTAAGATATATACTGCCTGCATGAAATTTAAAGAGACCTTTGGAGAAAAGAGAACCACTTGCATGAATATCAAGAGCTCAGATGGAAACCCAGTTCTAAGCAAAGAAGGGAAAGAAGAAAGGTGGAAGGAGTACATAGAGGGTCTCTACAGGGGCGATGTTCTTGAGGACAATATTATGGAAATGGAAGAGGAGGTAGATGAAGATAAAATGGGAGATATGAAACTGCGTGAAGAGTTTGACAGAGCACTGAAAGACCTAAGTCTAAACAAGGCCCCGGGAGTTGACAACATTCCATTAGAACTACTGACGGCCTTGGGAGAGCCAGTCCAGACAAAACTCTACCATCTGGTGTGCAAGATGTATGAGACAGGCGAAATACCCTCAGACTTCAAGAAGAATATAATAATTCCAATCCCAAAGAAAGCAGGTGTTGACAGATGTGAAAATTACCGAACTATCAGTTTAATAAGTCACAGCTGCAAAATACTAACGCGAATTATTTACAGACGAATGGAAAAACTGGCAGAAGCCAACCTCGGCGAAGATCAGTTTGGATTCCGCAGAAATGTTAGAACACGTGAGGCAAAACTGACCCTACGACTTATCTTAGAAAACAGATTAAGGAAAGGCAAACCTACATTTCTAGCATTTGTAGACTTAGAGAAAGCTTTTGACAATGTTGACTGGAATACTCTCTTTCAAATTCTAAAGGTGGCAGGGGTAAAATACAGGGAGCGAAAGGCTATTTACAATCTGTACAGAAAGCAGATGGCAGTTATAAGAGTGGAGGGACATGAAAGGGAAGCAGTGTTTGGGAAGGGAGTGAGACAGGGTTGTAGCCTCTCCCCGATGCTATTCATTCTGTATATTGAGCAAGCAGTAAAGGAAACAAAAGAAAAGTTCGGAGTAGGTATTAAAATCCATGGAGAAGAAATAAAAACTTTGAGGTTCGCCGATGGCATTGTAATTCTGTCAGAGTCAGCAAAGGACTTGGAAGAGCAGTTGAACGGAATGGACAGTGTCTTGAGGGTATAAGATGAACATCAACAAAAGCAAAACGAGGATAATGGAATGTAGTCGAATTAAGTCGGGTAATGCTGAGGGAATTAGATTAGGAAATGAGACACTTAAAGTAGTAAAGGAATTTTGCTATTTGGGGAGCAAAATAACTGATGATGGTCGAAGTAGAGAGGATATAAAATGTAGATTGGCAATGGAAGGAAAGCGTTTCTGAAGAAGAGAAATTTGTTAACATCGAGTACAGATTTAAGTGTCAGGTAGTCGTTTCTGAAAGTATTTGTATGGAGTGTAGCCATGTATGGAAGTGAAACACGGACGGTAAATAGTTTAGACGAGAAGAGAATAGTAGGTTTCGAAATGTGGTGCTACAGAAGAATGCTGAAGATTAGATGGGTAGATCATAAAACTAATGAGGAGGTATTGAATAGAATTGGGGAGAAGAGGAGTTTCTGGCACAATTTGACTAGAAGAAGGGATAGGTTGGTAGGACATGTTCTGAGGCATCAAGGGATCACCAATTTAGTACTGGAGGGCAGCGTGGAGGGTAAAAATCGTAGAGGGAGACCAAGAGATGAATACACTAAGCAGATTCAGAAGGATGTAGGCTGCAGTAGGTACTGGGTGATGAAGAGGCTTGCACAGGATAGAGTAGCATGGAGAGCTACATAAAACCAGTCTCAGGACTGAAGACCACAACAACAACAACATACTAATGTAGATGTCCTGTGAATATAGGCATCCTACCTCTAGAGGTTCAAGGTGTTCTGTTTCTTCTGAAGATGAATGTACATTGTGCGAGAGCGAGAGACCGATTTGTGTACTTGAAGTGGGCTGTCAAAATTAGCGATGTTCGATACTCTACGATATTCGCAAGTAATCGATGTTGGGACATTATATATCGTTGTTGCGGGATTGATACAAAAGTCTTTGGTACATTGTAGCATGGATGTAGGATGAGTGATTAGGATACTTGTTACCAATGTCAATAATTTTTTCGCATTCAAACGAATCGTTTTCTGAACTTGTGTCACAGCGTCACAAGTACAACACATTTGCAACATTTCAGACGTTGTCGGTGGCTGGCAGGGGGAGGAGGGGGTGCAATATTTTTGAACGCACTAAGGCAGGAACATTAGCTTTTGTTGTATCTAAGCGTGCACTAATGCCAATCATTGTTCGTTCAATTCATGCTTTCATGATATCAAGTACCATGTACCCGTATTACTTGGAATGTTATCTAAATATAAGTAAGCTTTAAAGGAAGAGTAGTAACGAGTGATGATCTAAGAATGGAATAAGATCTCAAACTAATTGTGTAAGTATCCGCGAGAGGGAAATCAACATTCTATACGATCAATAATTTTTGTAGCTACGTCCAGTGATCAACAATATCATTAACTGCCACGCTACTGCAGCACCTACGTTAACGGACATAGATATTGCAATTCTGGCTAACGTTTGTGACATCATGCGGCCTTTAGAGCTGGCTATACGTGCTATCTGCGTTGAGAAGTACGTTGCAGGCAGTAAAGAAATTCGTATGGTATGTCTGATATCAAAGTACCTGAATCATAAACTGTGCAGGCTATTGTAGAGAATCTGAATAGTAACATTGTACCAGAAATCGAAAAGGGTTAACTACTGAGTATGTTCACATACTAACCACATCAACGTTTCACGAACACAGATTCAAGAACATACACTTTCAAGATGCTTCATACTGTTCGAAGGCAACCAAATCCATCAAGGATTTGAGTGCAGCTGTTGAAACGACTGTCAGTGGGTATGGGCAACTCGTTGATACATTACAGGAAAACCGAGGAAACAACTTTGATGCTTGGAGTGAACGTTATAAAACAGTACGAGAAACTGATACAGAAACAAACCTATAATCACAGTTTAGTTATTATCCGAAAAATCACCTTGTAGATCTTAAACAAGAGCCACTAGAAGTATGAAATCACATCACTGTTATTACCTACCTAAGACTACAAAAAATTGCACTGAAGTATTTGAAACGTATAGCCACATCGATAGCTTCTGCAAGACTCTCCTGAAAATCAGCAGATGTTCTCTGTCAACAGCGCAATATGCTGAAAGGGAAACTTCTCTCAAAAATGTTTTTCTAGTTTATAGACAAAAATTTATGGGATGTGAAATGTTAATTAATCCTATTTGTTGATTGATAAATTTGATGTTAGATGTGTGTATTAGTATGTTTCTTCTATCGCAATTCAACAAATTCACCATTTCACATTGATATTTCGGGTCTATTATTACTGGTCATCCATGTTTTGGCGTCGTCGGTGAAACCGAAATCAACATCGATGATTTGCCAACATCCCACATCGTTAGTCAGAATATATATTGGGGTTAGTGGTTGATGTCTTTTATGCGCACGTTTAGCACCTATCATTCTTCATCTACATCTAACTACGAAAATATGTCTATGTTGCTGGATATAGGGGTTCTTGCCTTTTTTCTGTGCTTTTAACAGAGAGTATTCTCCATTTTCATCTACATGTACTAAAATATGTCTATGTTCCGTAAGCCAATGTACAGTGCATGGCAAAGGGTAAATCATATCACTGTTGTCGCTTTTCTGTCTCACTCCATTCGCACATTGTGTGATGGTAAAATAACTACCTATTTGTCCCTGTATTTCTTATACTATTTAGGGGGTGTTGGGTTATTTTCAATTACGAACGTTAATTCGATTTGTGAGTAGGCCACAAGAGCTTGTAGATTATTTTGTTGAGCACCCAGAACTATGCTGAAGCATGGTAATCGTAACTTAGTAACCAACATATGGCACAGTTCAGAGCCTAAATATCCTTAACATTTATTGCTTGCCTAAAATTGGAAAATTTTCACTCCACTTGTGGAGCTTTAATACGATTGGCGCTACACTAATAACGTTAGATCTAAACGAAAGAGGCTTTTCAAATATTGCAATTCACACGATAGTTTACTTTCTTCAGTTCCATAAACACACGATTTTAAAGTTTCTGCAGATAGGAGTCCGATGGCTCGCGCCCCTGGTTACAGATTACACAACGCACCCCATCGCGAAGCAGTACATTGACGGCGACACACAATGTTGGCGAAAGACGTCGAAGGAATCAACCACAAGGCAGCTTCTTGATACCTAATGCACCCTAGGTGTCTCTCGGACCGGACCGCTAAATGGAACCTTCGCCTCTGAAACGCTAGCGCACCTGCCACTGTGCTCAAAAAGTACCCTCTCTGTATTTTAACTCTTTAAAATTTTTTTAAATTACGAACGTATCGCCTCTGTAATTTTAGATATCAGAAGAACATATCAGCATAATTTTACTTTCGTATCACAGTAGTAATTATGACTGTTTTGATTTCTTCAATGGAACACTGAATGGTCTCTACCCTCTGAAGTGTGGCTTCTGTTTTTTCTGTATCTTTGAACAATCTATTAACAGCACAGTAATTTGGCACATCGTAATCAATTACTGTGGCAAATGTAGTGCATAATTCTCTCCATTCTGGTTTATATCTAACTATGTGATAATCTACTACGTTTTGTTGGTTTTTAGGCCATAATTTACGTTTATTTAGAAATCTCTAAAAGTATTAAAGAAAATTTCACCAAACCCTCTAAATTATATTTTATGTCAAAATACACATATTTTCTTGATTTCAGTGTTTTATCTTTTTCCCTGCCAACTATAAAAGTTGCTAAAAACATAAATTTTTGTGGAAACTGCTTATTCGACTTTTCTCGAAATTATTTCTTTTTACATCTACATAAATCTACACTACTCTGCGAAGAAATTATAAAATTCTAGCAATTTTTAATTTCTGCGTTATATGGGGTGATTCAGCTGCACCCTACCAGTGTCGTTTTATCCAGCCTGCAACATTATTTCTGGCCTTCAAGAATCACGTGCGAGATTTTAATATTCTCTTGTTTGCTAAGCACAAATTAACAGTCCAACATAAAAAATGAACAGGAACTTTTATAGGAAAATAAATGCAGTTAAATTTTGTACCGGGATACATTTTCTCTGGAGGCCATGGTTTTCGAGCTATTTAAGAAAAACGTACAAATGTGACGCTCAAATCCAACTTCAGGCCCACGCTCATCTCTGACCATTCATGATTTATCCGTTGTTCGTGGCACTCCGTCCCACCACTGTACAAAAATTTCTGATTACACAAATTATTCCGGTATTCGACATTTTTTGGTCTCTTGATAGGGAAATTATGCCACCAGCATAATCGGCCATTTGTTAAAAAATTTTAATTTAAACGTACCCATGAGGGCAATGAAAGAAAAACGACTTTCCCAAACGTTATCTAAAAATAATTGCGTTGACAATTCGATCGAAACTTAAACCTTACAAGCAAAGTAGTTTCGTAGTCAGAAAGCCTGACGAACAAAACGATGTTACTGTTTACTTTATGCTGTTAAAATTCATTTTGTAAATGCTCGACTACGTAATGTCACTCAATAAATACCAAAAAAGTTCGAATGTGGTAAACAATTCGTACAGTCACAAATTTTTTTACCGTGATAGGAAGGAGTGTCATGTACAACATACTGGAAATCTTGGCCGATAGGGACTCAGTGTGGGAGTGTGGGGTTCCGTCTGAAAGCCACTGTTGCACGTTTCCTTGAATACCTCGAAAACTATGGCCTCTAGCGAAAACGTATCCCAGTCCAAAATTTAACAACCTTACATTTCTTACAAAAAGGTCCCTTTCATTTTTCCATAGGAAAAGCGGCAAGTGAAAGAATATGAAAATCTCGCGCGCTGTTTTTGAAGGCCGGGTATAACATGCGAGTTGCATAAAACGACATCTGTAGGGGCAGTTGAAGCAGCCGGTACAGTTGTGCAACGCTTTGTCTGCCAATATACAACCAAGACGCGTTCAATATGATCTTGACGCAGGGTAGGCAGAGTAGGGAAACGCAACCCTCCTCCCCCCTCCCCCCCAGTCTCTTTCTCTCTTTGTCTCTCTCGCTTTCTCTCCCTCCCTTCACTGTTACGATGCAGCCAAAAGCGCTTGCTTCCCCACAGCTTCTCTTGATCCCCACGGCTGACATACGATGACAACAGCGTACCTGATCGGACCGCCATCTTCCAATACAGGTTTCTGCAATTCCTTAGAATCATCCAGTGACGATATCTTCATACAGAATCATCTGTGAACAACCTTATTACTGGAGAAAATGCGATGTTACTTTCGTTTCTGTGCCGGCCGAAGTGGCCGTGCGGTTAAAGGCGCTGCAGTCTGGAACCGCAAGACCGCTACGGTCGCAGGTTCGAATCCTGCCTCGGGCATGGATGTTTGTGATGTCTTTAGGTTAGTTAGGTTTAACTAGTTCTAAGTTCTAGGGGACTAATGACCTCAGCAGTTGAGTCCCATAGTGCTCAGAGCCATTTGAACCATTTTTGCTTCTGTGGAATATTCGCCGTTCAGTCTAATAAACTACAATTCGTTACACGAGTGGCTATTTTACGAAGCCGTAGATATTATTTAAAGGAGTTTGTTTGCCTCCAGGAAAGTCATAATTTTTGAGTTTAGAAGTATGTTCCTGGATCCTACAGCAGACGGATTCCCGACAAATATGCATCAACTTTTCAGCCAACACTACATCAAGGTCACGTTTTTAAAAATCTGTTCTGCATTTCTTGATCATCTTTTAATAACTTTTTAAAACTTTTTAAATTAAATCTGTATAGCTCAAAAGCAGCGATATGGCTCTTACGGAGCAGTGAAGAGTGCAATTAAAAAAAATAGAAAACTGCCGTCAGAAGTACACCTTTGCATCCCTTTTGTTCGATGTGGACGGATGGTAAATTTATCAGAATGTCCCATTGTTAGGCTGACCGAGATGATCAATAACATACTCACTATTCAAGAAGTTCTCCCGTTATCTTGGTGGTAATTGTTAATCGCCGAGACTCAGGGAAAAAGGCAAAGGGCATTGGGTACCAATGTGAACCATGCTCTATCGAGCCATGGCAGTGGAAACTCTTTTCGGTCATAGGTGCAAGTGAGGACTTTCAGGACCACTTACCCAACTGTACAAGTCGGTAACCGAATTTCGTAAGTCTTCAGAGGTTGGAGATTAATTGGAAAAAGCGCCATTCTCTCCTCGCTGTGCTCCACATTCGGTGGGAATTCCCAGCAGAGTCAATTGTTACACACTCCATTAAGCCTGATTTATGTAACGATTTCACAATGTAAAATGCGCCATGTTTTGTTACTACAAATGGAAACTGTAGTATCTGAGAACAGTTACATTTCGATGGTGAAATTCAAGTGCCCTGAAGTGGCTTCATTCATTTTTTGAGCAACAAACTATCCTGGTAATAATACATGTATTCTATTTGGAGGAAGTCTGTGCGTTTTTGACTGGTCGCATTTCTTGGAAAGCGTAAGACAGATATTCGTTAAATGGTAGGTATTAAACGTGGCAGGTAGTTGAACTGTGGAATGTCAGGTTTTTCTTCCGTTAGGTGTCAAACCGTATACCAAGCAGATATAGACCCTATGTATAAATTGTCCCCCATTCTATATAAGGAGTCCCCACTGCCCTATGATTCGTTGCCTGGTAATTGTACTATTCGAAACACTGAACGTAACACTCAAAACAATTTAGCAGAACACATACTCCACTTGTTTCACGAAAGTGTTTTAATGTCCTATGTTCAATGTTTCAGAAAATGCAGATATTTGCTAGCGAGCTCCAGGACACTATGGTTTCCTCATACTGAACCAATGAACAAATATCCCTTTTCGTAGAAGATATTCTCTTATGAGGTACAGAAGGAACTGGATCTGTGGAACACCAAGTTCAAAGAGTTTGGTAAATTCTGAACGGAAACAAGACAGTGTCAATTCGAAGAATAATAATTTTACATATATTCTTAGTATTACGGTAAGTGATGGAAGTGGATATTTTAAGGTTATAAACAGGGTAATCAAATGATACGAAGTTTTCAGTCGTGTTGGAAGAGTTGACAGGGATAAGGATGTTCTTCTGAACTAAGCAGAGCGTGTTCAAAACTTTACTTTTTTAAAAATCATCATTTCCATAGTCTCAAGAACTACACCACAACCAAAATGTATGTCAGTTAACTACAAACTTGTGAAATGAAATTCCTTACGTATGACCTACAAAAGACAAATTGAGAAAAGAGCACATAATGTAAGACCTCCAAGTGGAAGAGATCATGGAGTAAAGACTGAGAGTAGTGAGATGAAGTAATTGGTCACATGAAAGGAATGTAGCCTAACCGAATACCCCGACAGTAATAGGAAAGGGTCGAGCCATGACGAAGATTTCTAAAAACCACAAGAAAGTTGGGGCTGCACCAGATTAAAGAAGAAGGGGTAGACATGGGAACAGATAGAATGAAATAGACATCCTATACCTTGCTGCAAGGGCTCCCTGATGATGATGATGATGATATTCCTTTTCTTCTTACGTAATGGTCCACTGATAAATGGTAGGCTTACGTAATTTAATGTGAAGGAGACTCAGTACGATTTCTTAAAGGTGCTAGGCACCCCCTTAATTTACAGTTTTGGCAACGATGAATTACAGTACTCGTGGTGGGGCTACTGAGCTCGACCCCCAGCCTTGGCAATGGAAGATTTTACGCGATGGACTGTGTTTAAGAGACTTGAGTCGATGCGTTTCTCGTTGCCAACGTTGTCGTAACCACTAAGTTTTACGCTGATCACATGGTTTGTAAGAGTCAGTAGTGAACATTGTGGTCGATATTTCAAGCACCTGCCTTAAAGCAAACTTCCATGTAGGCCTACTAACAGCAAAATATTCAACAGTAATGCGACAAAAGCGCACATACTTTATTCGAAGTTTTCTCCGTCACTCCTGTAATTTTTTCTCTACGATTTGGCTGCATTATAGCTGTCAACGTAATAAGTATACCATTTATTTATTTTACTATCAAAATCCATCTAACAGTATCTTACACATCAACATATAAGTACTAAGCAACGAACCATTGGAGACCATAACTCTTCAGCTGGAAGGACCCTCAGGAAATGTAGTTCACCCGCAAAGAGATAGCTTAAAAAAGCCTCGTTCTACCAGTACTTGAATATTACCTGTCAGTCTGGCTCAAATGGTTCAAATGGCTCTGAGCATTATGGGACTTAACATCTAAGGTCATCCGTCCCCCAGAACTTAGAACTACTTAAACCTAACTAACCTAAGGACATCACAAACATCGAGGCCCGAGACAGGATTCGAAACTGCGACCGTAGCTGTCGCGCGGTTCCAGACTGAAGCGCCTAGAACCACTCGGCCACACCAACCGGCTGTCAGCCTGGGATCTGTACCATATAGGAGTGATAGAGAAAACAGAGAATGTACTTCGTGACACCAGTGATTTATTTTTAACCATTGTTATTTCCACTGGTGTGTGATTCAAATAGTGTAACCGAACTGTTGCGAATGATCATATTTCACGCGTCAAATTTATGACCAAATCATTTAAACTTACACTGCATTTCATTTTCATTGTATCTACGGGGAAGGCGTTCTGTTCCTTCATAACATTCTCTATCTTACCTGCGGTCAGATTAAACTGTTAGGCTTACTTAGCTGTGAGATTGGTGCATTTCTGTGTCTTCGCACTCCAGTTTCATTCAAACCGATACACATGAACTGAAAATGGTGCACGGTACAGTGACGTCCATTACGAGACACATATTGGGTTAATAAGACGACGACGCGAGCTAGCAAAGTTAGGCGGCCTGATCTCGTTTTAGACAAATTAAGTTTTCTGAACCACGAGAGCGTTTTCTATAATGTTTTTAAATCGCAGTTTGTAAGTTCCGCGGGATTCTAAGGTAACGTATGTAGTGGAAAATTAATTAATCTGAACGCATTATCAAGAATGTTATGGGCTTCACAGACATGTCCAGAAGGTTTTAGTACTGTAAAACGGTTGCGAAATGGCAGAGCAGGACTGACTAGACGAGAAATGTAAAGATGTAGAACCATGAGCGACTATGTGAAAGATAGATGCTGCCTATAGGAAAATTAGAGAGACATGTGCGAAAACGGAAGAAGTTGTGTGAATGTCAAAGGCTCAGATGTCAGACTTTATACAGAAAAGGGAAAGCTGAAAGATGGAAGAAATGTATAGAAGGGCTATACAAGGGAAATGAACCTGAAGGCAATATTATAGAAAGGGAAGAGGAAGTAGACGAAGGTGTGTTGGGAGACATGATACTGTGAGACGAATTTGACAGAACATTGAACGACTGAAGTCACAACAAAGTAGTGGAGTAGACGACATTCTCTCACCATTAATGAGAGCCTTGGAAGGGCCAGCCATGACAAAATTATTTTCTCTAAGGGGTAAGATATATGAGACACCCGAAATACGTTCACACTTCAAGAAGAATATAATAGTTCCAGTTTCAAAAAGGCAGGTGCTGACACGTGTGAACAGTACCGAACTATCAGTTTAGAACGTCATGCTTGAAAAATATAGATAGGAAATATTTATAGGGGGGTGGAAAAACTGATAGCAGTCGACATAGGGGAACATCAGTTTGGGTTCTGGAGAGTTGTAGGAACATGCCTGGCAATACTTACCCTGCGACTTGCGTTAGGAGGTAGGTTAATGAAAGTTACGTTTATAGCATCTGCGGACTTAAAGAATAAACATTTGACAATATTGACATTCTGGGCGTAGCAGAGATAGAATATAGGGGGGGGGGGGGGCAAGCCTATTTACAACTTGTACAGAAACCAGACGGCAGTTACAAGAGTCGAGGAGCGTCAAAGGGATACAGTGTTTGAGAAGGGAGAGAGAGAGGGTTGCAGCTTATCCTTAATGTTTACGCTGAGCAAGCAGCAAAGGAAACCAAGGAGAAATTTCGAAAGAGCACTGAAGTTCAGGAAGAAGTAATAAGAACTCTGAGGTTTGCCGATGACATTGTAGTTCTATCAGGAACAACAGAGGACTTCGAAGAGTAGTTTAATTGAATGGATAGTGTCTTGAAGACCAGTTGTAAGATAAACATCAACGAAAGTAGAAAAAAGATAATGGAATGTAGTCGAATTAAACCAGGTGATACTGTAGCAATTAGATTAGGAAATGAGACACTAAAAGTGGCAGATGAGTTTGGGTATTTAGGTACCAAATCAGTTGACAAAGGCGGAGGTAGAAAGGATAGCTGACTAACTACAGCGTCAAAAACATTTCTGGAAAGGAGGAGTTCGTTAACATCTATTATAAGTGTAAATGTTAGGAAGTCTTTTCTAAAGGTATTTGTCTGGAGTGTACTCTTCTCTGGAAGAGAAAAGCTGACGATAATCTGTTCAGACAAGAAGAGAATAGCAGCTTATGAAATTTAGTGCTGCAGAAGAATTCTGAAGATTAGATGGGTAGATTGATTAACTAATGAAGACGTAGTAAATCTAATTGGCGAAAAAGAAAATTGTAGGACAGCTTGTCTAAAGGAAGGGATCGCTTGACAAGCTGAACCCTGAGCCATGAAGGAAGCGTCAATTTGATATGGAGGAAAGTGGGACGACGGGGGTGGAGGTTAAAATAGTAGAGGGAGATCATGGGGCGGATACATAAGTAAGTTCAAATGGGTATAGGTTGATTCGTTGATTGGTTGATTTGGGGGAGGGATCGAACAGCGAGGTCATCGGTCCTGTCGGATTTCAAAGGAACCATCCCGGCATTTGCCTGAAGCGATTTAGGGAAATCACTGAAAACCTAAATCAGGATGGCCGGTATAGGTTGGAGTAGTTATTCGGAGATAAAGAGGTTTCCACAGGATAGAGTAGCATGGAGAACTACATCTAACCAGGCTTCGGACTGAAGACACAACAACAACAACAACAACAAAAAGTTGGTTTCCCGTACACATTTTCATTAGCAATAGTTGCTTCACTTTATTCCATTGTTAGTTTAGTAGTACGGTACAGTTCACCATGTAGTTTATGTGTCGGTCATCCGTCTGTTAGAAGAGCTGCCAAGCGCACGCCAGTTTAACACGACGACGTAATGATCATTAGGGAAGGAGTGATCTCTCCTATTAGGTGTGACACAAAATCGGTTCTGGGATTTTTAGAGGTACCGTTCCGCCATTGGCCTCAGTTATTTTAAGGAAACCACATAGAAACTAAATCTATGTAGCCAACAGGGATGTGAACCTTCAACATTGTAAGTAACCTGTTTGTATGTTGGCAGCGCTAAGGACTGTGTTAATATCGCTGACAGCGCTCTGCGCCCTCGGCAAGAGATTCTGTGGTTGGACGGACTAGCAGTTAAGGAGTGGATAGGGAAGTGGATGGACATGATTTTTGGTTCAAATGGCTCTGAGCACTATGGGACTTAACATCTGAGGTCATCAGTCCCCTAGAACTTAGAACTACTTAAACCTAAAAAACCTAAGGACTTCTCACACATCCATGCCCGAGGCAGGATTCGAACCTGCGACCGTAGTAGTAGCGCGGTTCCAGACTGTAGCGCACAGAACCGCTCGGCCAGTAAGGCCGGCGGACATGATTTTCTTAGTGGAGGCTCTGTGTTGGTAGGACATGCATTGTAAAGTGAGATGAAATGATGCGTTTATAAGAAAATATGAAAGGAAATGTATGATGATGGATGTTGATGATAATGTTTGGACAGTGGAATTATTGACAACTATATAATTTATGGAAATGGATGTCACATGAATATGGTAAAATTTTCTAAATATATTGTTTGCTCTTCAACAAAATATTTCGTTTGTTAACCATATGCCTCC
The DNA here is from genome assembly GCF_023898315.1 of Schistocerca nitens. Classification (NCBI taxonomy): domain Eukaryota; kingdom Metazoa; phylum Arthropoda; class Insecta; order Orthoptera; family Acrididae; genus Schistocerca; species Schistocerca nitens. The sequence continues at coordinate 498,693,433 of NC_064617.1, forward strand.
TAGTAGTTACAGTCTATAGTAGTTTTTTTTTAGCTGGCTGTTGTTGCTACTTGCTGTAATTTCTGTAGTTCGTGTTGTGAAAATTTTCTGTGAGGTAAGTGACTTATGAAAAAGAATGGGGTTTCCACTATGGAGATTCGTGACTGAAATGGGTTTAGGCAATTAATGGAGTTGGATGTAGCTTCATATTTCTTTAATTTCATATTTTTTGGATTTGTGTTATTGTTAGGATTTCTTGCAATTCAGGGCCATTCTTTTGTGTTAATCATTGGAACTCATGTTGTCAATGTATAGCAGTCAGATTGCGTTGGGTTTCTATATTGTGGGAAATAAATAAATAGGTTAAGTTTAGGTTGTCTTTGTCAGGGAAAGTTCTGTAGGTCAGTGTTTAATAAAAAAGTAATTAAAGAGTTAGTTTCAACATGAGCGACTTAAAGTAAACACACAATTAAAAACCAGATGGTATACGATTTGTAAAAAACGCTCCACCCGGCATGGTCTTTAAACTGGAAACAGTGCTCACACTGTATACACTCAGTCCTGGCAGAAAAGGTTGGAAATGCACCGCTGTGGACTTGATCAGATGAAACAGGTAGATAAAGAGGAACACTGCAGTGGTGAAAACTGGTTTGCTGGTTGGATGTAGCTTCTGAGTCGTATCGATTGCTTGTATGCACGCTTTTGTCGCATGAAATTTGCGCTAGGATGTGTAATACTCACTTCACGTTATTATCGGTTTACATGAAACCCACGCAGAAAACTGTTGACGTCTCACAAAGTTCGTTGTATATTGCCGAGACGCGTGTCGGTGAAGAACTTAAACGGCCCTCACACGGAACTTTACATAACAGATCATCTTGAAACTTTAAGCGCTGTGCACTCCACGCGCAGACAATGCCTCTAGTGTTTGTTCCTGTGCACAACTTCAACAAGTGTTTTGCTTCTCCGCCTTCTTAAGCATGATAACACACAAGAGCCCTTTGCAATGTAGCTTTCAGGTAGGAACGAGACGCCATCTTCTCCCCTCTTCAAATATCCTACATTGATCGACACAAGCGCAAAGTTGCACTTGCGATTACGAAGCTATGGCTTCTCTTAAAGAGTTCTGTATCGCAAATCTAACATGTTTCACCTAACAGAACATTTTATTAACGTGAAAACCGGCGAATGCAAAACTTTATTGACCACAATATGCTTCCAAGTCACTCACGACTAAGTCTGATTGAACAATGTTCCCAATTACAGGCAACATTGTGAGCAGAAGCCACAGGAAATGTTTAAATGTCGACGTTACCTATCGCAGGAAAAGTTGCTTTCTAATAGGAATTTTTTCCTCATGAATAAGAAAAGAAGATTCCCTGTCTCTCTGAATATTTATCCGGAAACAGCAACGTGCTACTGGCATACGTTTGAAATATTTAATTTAGTGTTATTTTTATAGTCTCTCAATGTATGACGGCGACGCCATGGGTCGAACGGTATCACGCATGAACAAAAACTAACGCGTTTCGCTAGATACCACTGATAGTATATGAAATTAAAATACTGCCTTTTCTCACTCGAAAAACCTTTGTTTCTTTTATTTCTTGGTTGGGTACATGTGTTTCAAAACAAAAGGCGGATTTATAATGTCCCCTGTTTCGTATCTGTTGCAGAGGGGCTTACAAATGATTCTGGCCAAATGTAACGTCAGAGCTTTGATTTACCATCGTCGTCATGAAGTTGAACCCTCGAAGACTTAATCTCAATCCCAGTCCTATCGTTGCTTAAGTGCCTAATAAACAGTGATCTCCGTCGACTCTAAAAACACTCCTACCTGTACCCATTACAAAGCCCCTCACTTTCTAAAGCAGTGCTCCAATCCCCCCAATAACAATTGCTCGCAGTGTTCTTGGTGCGCCTCATTGTTTATTCGAGCGCTTTATGTTTCCCCACATATTGGAAACTTGTACATTTATGTCCATTGATTACGGGATTTTCGATCTAAGGAACCGTGTCAACATTGTGATATGTTATGATAATGCACTTTTCGCGGCGACATTCTTCGATAAATGTTTCTGCATTTTCTTGCTGACTCAGATTTGTTTCGATGGCTTGCACTGTTGTCATAGTAGGGAGATACTAACAAGCCGTGTGGTATTTCGTATGTTGTTAGCAGAATTATGTAATGGAGATACCGCACAGTCACGGATCTTCCGTACGCTACCTGCAATTACGTCGATGTCTGTGACCGAGGAACACTAGAGCGAAACTGATTTCATTAGATGTTAGATACCTTAGGTTAATTCCCTGTTTCCTTTCAGCATACAGTGTCTGTTCCCGTGCAGCACTAATGGTACAGACGCTATCCCGCTAAAACTGTTGTTGCAATTTGTGATTTCAGCGCCTTCTTTGATGGCGGAGTGGCAGTAGGCAGATGTAAGGAATAAGACACTCGTTTCAGCAAACATAGTCGTATGTTATTTTATTAGTGTCTGGCAACGGCAGTTAAATAGAAAATTGTATCCCGGTCATCCAGCCGGGACAGCGGCTATACCGTTAGTGGCGCATGGAAACCATTGCTCAGTGCTACAAATCTACAGAGAAATACAGGTAATCTGAGTAATCGACCATCTTACGTAATCAACATAACTACAAAAATGTGCGTGTGGATATTTTGGCCGGGATTCCGCTGGCGCTAATCATTTTATTTTCCGCCACTTCGGCGACTTGAGTGTCAACGATGATGAGATGATGACGGGAACACAACACCTGGTCCCCCTAGTGGAGAATATCTCCCACCTGGCCAGGAATCGAACCCGAGCGCCTCGCATGGCATTTAGCCAGGCAGACCACCCAGCTACCGAGATGGACAACATAACTACTAACGTTCCTCCATCACATACATCGACATAATAGTATACGGAAGTTCAATGATATCGTGGCGTCTCAATGACATAATACGTCCAACAACATTCGAAAGTTAACAAACAGCCTATAGGTTCGTTGAAAGAAAGGAATTTGACTCTGCATGAAAAGCCAATAAATATTTAACCAAATGTGACAATGAGACTTTTTTGACACTGTTCCCTAGTTTTCTGTAGCAGATTGTACGAGGGTGTCCTGAAAAGTAGTGCCCCCAAAATTTTATGTGAAAACTCTTAAGGGGCTCCGGAAAGGCTCAAAATCATGAAAAGTTCAATTTTTACTTTTTTGCGTTTTCTGAATCTGCAGACTATTACCTTTTAATAGATATATAATTTATTCAATTCCGAAGACTACAACTATTTTTAAATTTTTTTTGAAATGTGTTCTACATGGGCGTGACCCACTGTGGCGCTATTAACCTGCTGTCAAATGGTGTTGTTATTATTAACGTCCGTGTTCATCAGGTACATTTTAGTGTTGTGAGATAAAGTATGTGTTGTGGCTAACCTGTGATGGTTCAATATATATCGCTGGTGTGATTGTCGATTGTTTCATGTTTATTTACTCTGTCGTTATCTCGAAAATATTCGTAATTAATTCTGTTTCTTGAGTCTCTGTTTTGTTGAAGTATAATAACGAGTAAAAGTAAAGTTATTAGAAATCCTCTGAAGGCTTTTAAGAAAAGGAGAAATGTTGGAAAGCCAAAGGTATTTAGAAATATGGGAATGAAGATAGGTTCTAACATGGTACGAGCGATGCTTGCTTTAGACAAGGAACGCCTTCGGGCTGCAGACAGGGCTGTAAAGAGTCTAGAAATACAAGCAAGAGTAAACAGGAGGAGGAACAAGAGGAAGCTGGAGGAGGAGTTTGCAGAGGATGAAGATAATCCATCCTATGGACCTGGAATGCACTAAAAAGTTAATCCAATCTTTGTCGCTCGATTCCCAAAACTTTTATTTTCTCATACTAATTACATGTTTTCTAAGGATCTTCCAAACATATTTGTTTCAAACTTTCAGTAAATGTTACACAGTACCTTCTGCATAATTTAACACAGCCTTTTTCCAAAAAAACTGTATATTTTTGAATATATAAATAAAAAATTGCAAAAAAATGTGAATTTTCATTACAATTGAAAAAAAAATCATCTTTAATAACTGAACTAAAATTTTGTAAAATCCCTGTGTTAAGTTGTAGCCCATACTCCAATAAATAATCTGTAAAAAGTTCAACTTCCTACCTCAAATACTTTGTGAGGAAAGATGTAATTTATAAGCGTTATTTTAACATTGCAAGTATAGGGCAAATAAACAAACAAACACCTTGCGAACTGGCGTTGAAGGCCAACGGTACCGACCGGCCGCCGTGTCATCTTCAGCCCTTAGGCGTCACCGGATGCGGATACATTACATTACATTAATATTTGTTCCATAGATCATGAATACGATATTTGTAATGATGTGGAACGTGTCAGTTTAACATATTTTCTTTACAATTTTTTTTACAGTTACTACTTCATATCTAAAAATTCATCTATTGAGTAGAAGGAGTTGTCATTCAGAAATACTTTTAATTTGTTTTTAAATGTTGGATGGCTGTCTGTCAGACTTTTAATGCTATTTGGCAAACGAGTAAAGATTTTTGTGGGAGCACAATTCACCCGTTTCTGTGCCAAAGTCAGAGTTAACCCAGAATAGTGAAAATCATCTTTTCTTCTAGTGTTGTAACTAGTACGCACTTTGCCATTATTTTTGAATTGGGGTGGGTTATTGAGAACAAGTTTCATAAGTGAATAAATGTATATCGAAGGTATTGTGAATATCCCTAGTTCCATGAATAAATGTCTGCAAGATGAACCTGGGTGGGCTCCAGCTATTATTGTGATTACACGCTTTTGCGCAATGAATGTTTTCTCTTAATGATGAATACTCCAAAATATGAGGCCACGTGAAAGCAATGAATGGAACTAGGCATAGTAGACTAATTTACTGATACGTTTATCACCAAAATTTGCAATAACCTTAACAGCATAAGTAGCTGAACCTAACGGTTTCAGCAGATCATCAACATGTTTCTTCCAATTCAATTTCTCATCAACGCACACACCCAGAAAATTTGAATATTCTGTCTTAGCAACAGACTTCTGTTCAAAGTCTATATTTGTCAATGGTGTTATGCCACTTGCTGTACAGAATTGTATGTACTGTGTTTTCTCAGGAGGGGCATTTGGTCAGCACACCGCTCTCCCGGCCGTTGTCAGTTTTCGTGACCGGTGCTGCTAACTCTCAATCAAGAAGCCCCTCAATTGGCCTCACAAGAACTGAGTGCACCCCGCTTGCCAACAGCACTCGGCAGATCCAGAGGGTGACCCATTATAGTGGTAGCCAATCCCAACAGCCCTTAACTTCGGTAATCTGACGGGAACAGGTGTTACCACTCCGGCAAGACAGTTGGACTTTTAAAACAAAAGAACCATTATTTACATTCTACATCTTTTTCATCATGTCTACATATTTGCAGCCCTCTGCCGATACAAGGCTCCGAATTGTAGCCTATAATATTGCAATGTAAACTGAACTATGCCGATGCTAGAGAAACAGCGTTCTGTAATTGAGTTTCCATACATGGAGCACCCTGTCCTTCAGCATGACAATGCTAGAGCAGACACGAGCCCTGCGACTTCCTCAGCAGTCGACGGCTTGGGCTCACAGACATCGACCATCCTCCATACAGTTACAACTTGGCCCCATTCTATTTTCATCTGTTTCCAAAACTTAAGGAACGCCTTCGAGGACTTCACTTTGATAGTGATGAACCGGTGCACGCAGAGGTGAAGTTGTCACTACGTCAACAAACATTCTACAGTAACGGTACCAACAAACAAGTCTCTCGTTGGCAGAAATGTGTTCGTCATCAGGGTGACTATGTTGAGAAATAATTATATAGACACGAAGATTGTTAATAACTTTTTTATTTAAAAAGCTTTGAGGGTTTTTACATAAAAAATTATAATGCATTACTTTTCTGCAAGCCTTCTTATCAACATATCTCACATTACATGAAAGTGGTAGCGTACTTAGAAATTTATGATATTTTTCAGATTGATACAGCAATAATAACAGTAATAATTGTGACGTGTGACAGTGGTAAGAGTAGAAGATATACCAGTAATCCGACTATGGGCCGTTGATGGCCCTAATCGACTACGACGTCATTCTTTCGGTGGCATACACGACGTTAATGTACGTTTGATGCTCTCACATGGTGCAATGACTGCCGTTACTACTGTAGGCTAGGCTGCCCAACGTGGTACGTATGCCGTTTGCTGCTTATGGAGGTCAGCAAGGCTACGTGATGGCAGTGTTATATCTACAGTCTTTCTGGCCACAGCATCCCATGAGTGTTCCGTGTTTACTGCAGATAGCACGAGAAAGTCGAACATGTCATTGCTGGATAGTATTCATACAAACGTCACGGTTCTCCTTAGGAAACACGAGCCGCGGCGTACATGTTCCAACCATGATAGCATATTAATGCTGCCATACCGAGTGGGGACAGGTTTGCAACGTCTCTGGGGCACCACAGACGTCTCTCCTTCTTATGGAAGGCATAATACGATCTTCTCACAAACAAACAACAGTGAAAGGTGACGACTTAATACCTTTGCATAGTCTTTCCTTATAAGCAGAATATAGATGGCGTTACTCCCATGTGTTTTGTGCAGTGGCACTGAAATGCAGTAATGGTCAGGTGACATTCACCTCTTCATTCCCTGCAAAGTATTAATCCGAAAGTTGGAACAATAAAGATGTACTGAAAGTCTTTCCTGAGTGATGCGATAAGGAATGCAAGTGGAGGAAAATCCTTGATACATCCGATTCACCATCCGCATGCACACCCCCGGGGAAGGAGTGGGGCGGAAGGAGGATGCGTAAGCAGCGGAGGTGATGAAAAATGAATCAGAGAGCACAGAGTCTGCAGAAAATTTCATTCAAACTGATGTGCCAGGCTGTCTTTGATTTTTGTCCTTTTCCGAAAGATGTATTTTTTATTGCACTGGGCCAGGATAGTTCCTATAAAATCAGTCAACAATAGAAAATTAGGGGCACTGTGACTGTAAATGTTTTTACAGAACTTATTCAGAATTTATTTGTTCAAGTAGTTCGTCGTTTCCTTTTTACATATTGAAGGGTATGTGTAACTCTCTTCTTCTTCATCTTCTTAGTCATTTCCTGGCTCACTATGGCGCCGATATTGTTATCTGGGTATTGGCAATGTTAGCCACAAGAATTTTTGTACCCCATGTGTCGCTGTATAGAGTAAATCTCAAGTTCGAGTTTGAGAATATTTTCTAAACATTTGCTTAGTGTCTGTCTGAGGTGGAACTTGGGTATGAGCCTGGTATTTGTTAACTGTGTGTGGGATATTGCCTAAATACCACACGCAGGTTAGCGGCCTCACCAGACCGCGTGCTTAATTTGTGAGGCAGATTAAATCCAGTACGACTCGCCACCCCGAATCCCGGAAGCAGCGCGTTGACGCTCTCGGCTATCCATGCTTCCAAATTTTGCAGAGGGTATGTCAATAGAAAAGAGAAATGTGGGAAACTGACGAATATGATTTGAACAAATCAATCACCTGACTTAAATCCATTAAACTATTGTGGGATGACCTTGACAGGGACGTCAGAAGAACGAGGTCATCTAATGTTGAAAACCTACGGAAAAATTTACACACGTATTCCACTGCAATTTCTGCAAAAATACTACAAAATATTGTGTCCAGAATGACAAGAGTTTGTGCGGCGCTTCTAAAGGTAAGAGGCTAAAATCTAAATCACATTGTTTTGTGCTTAATGACATAGAAAGAAAAAAAAAGTTATTTTACAGAAAAACTTATTTTATTGATCTATTTAGTTTATACATGCAAATAAAGTGTGTAGTTTTCCTCATAGGTGATCGAAAACTGTTGATCGGTAGTGTAACTGAAAGAAAGGAAAAAAATTATTTTATCGTTCTATTTAGTTTATAAAACGTGTTTGTACATTAAAATAAATTGTATAGTTTTCCTCATGGGTGATCGAAAACTGTTCAAATGGGTCTGAGCACTATGGGACTTAACATCTGAGGTCATCAGTCCCCTAGACTTAGAACTACTTAAACCTAACTAACCTAAGGACAGGACACACATCGACGCCCGATGCAGGATTTGAAACTGCGGCCGTAGCAGCAGCGCGATTCCGGAGTGAAACGCCTAGAACCGCTAGGCCACAAAGGCCGGCTCGAAAACTGTTGATCGGTAGTATAAGTACCGCGTTGTCAATATGTATAATTCTCCAACGTTTCGGCCATTGTTGCAAACAGCCTTCCTACAATGCGGTCACATACCCTGAAAAATTTTATTGACAGTTACGATGGCCACGGAAGACTATGTGTAGTATCTGTCCTTGATGGTAGTTTAATACTGGTTGCACGCCGTCTTCATGGTGATGCAGTTTTAATGACACCGCGTACATACAACCGCAATAGAGCACCACTGGTACTTCCGAGTTTACGAACGCCCTATGCTTTCACTATACATTGACATTTTAATCAGAACACGTAGCAGTACCTGGCACTTTTTGCGCTTTCTTTGATGTGCGATTAACAAATAATTCTACAGCCACTATCGTGGAATCTCCTTCTGTCGTAAATTACTCGTCCGTCGTGGCTCACCACTGAGCAGCGGTGGGAGGGAATTTCGCGCGCATCACCCGATTAATGGCACGGGCGGCACTAATTCCGCCAAGTGCAGGCGGCGCGAGAACGAGAAACATTTAAGTGCGGCGGAGACAGGACCGACTGGGGGAGCAGAGCGTCTGTTTTACTCCTCCGGTGGCGGGAGGCGCGTTAATTGCTGGCGACGTTGAAAAGCGCGCCAGGGCGAGGCGGGCCGGCTGGCAAGTGGCGCGCCAGGAGAACTCTCGACGCCCCAGATGACGCCCGCCTCCTCGACGCCGCCAGCTCGCCTTCGCCCGTCTCTCTGTTGCGCCACGGCGACGCCGCGCAGCTGTTGCCAGGCGACGACACTCAGTGACGTAGTGCTCTGGCAATTAAGGCCCACTATCTGTTTCGCAAAGCTGCCTTCGTTACGCCACCTTGTTTCAGCCTGACCGCAGAGCACTCTCAAAGGGTTGCGGCTAAGTTCTCAGATGCTGTAGCAGAGTGACCGCTATCCGTACCTTTGCGGGACGCAAACGTGTGGAACTGATTAGAAGAGGGCTGCATTGTTCGTCAAATGTTTGAGCGGAGCGAAAAGAAGACTCCCTGTAGCATACACAATGAATTTTTTGTCGCATTGCTTAGCCAAACGAATAATGGGAAATGGACAAATAGGGTACAAACTGAATAGTTTGAGGTCCAGTTTTGCAAAAAATAATAATTTCTTTAAAGTAATTAGGGTAATTAAGACAAACTTAACTATTCATTTGAAGAAACCTTACAAAAAGACTGTCCAGTCGAATTTTTGCTGGCCGTGGTGGCCGAGCGGTTCTAGGCACTTCAGTCCGGAACCGCGCGGCTGCTACGGTCGCAGGTTCGAAACGTGCCTCGGGCACGGATGTGTGTGATTTCCTTAGGTTAGTTAGGTTTAAGTAGTTCTAAGTTCTAGGGGACTGGTGACCTCAGATGTTAAGTCCCATAGTGCTCAGAGCCATTTGAACCATTTCAACCGAATTTTCGTAGCCAGACGAAGAGTAGGAAATAGACAAACTGACCGGCGTGAGGTTTAGTTTTGAAAAAAAAAACACTTCAAAGTAACCAGGGTAAGTAAGAAAGACATTATTAGTGATTTGAGGGAAAACGGAAGTACTTCACGAATTTGCATTAGTGCGATATTTGCCTTATAAAATGGCTTCCTTCCAATCACATACTAAATTCGGGACATTTCAAGAACAGCAGAAGATAGGAACGCAAATGAGGTGTCAAGAAGATCACGTTTTCTAAATAAAACTTAAAAATAAAAGAAAAATAGAAAAATAATTCGTCAAACGTTTTGTGAAACGTCTTGTCTAAAGGTAAGAAATAAAATAAATTAGGGCCATTGAATGAAGCTCGAAATCTTGAACAACAGATGAAGGGTGTCAAATGTTTCTCTAATATGTTTCATTTCTTAGTTTTAGATAAATTATTTCATAACACATTTGACGGATTTTTCAATTTTTTGTATTTGGCTTCTGATAATTAGCATTAACGAAGAAACATTTTCCTTTATTTTAAAACTAACTTCATTGAACAACACTTTAATTGAAGACCTAAATACAACGGGACAACATTTTCGTAAATGACTTCAGCCGCACCGTATCAAAAAAAGTCTATTTCATTTCATCATATCTAACGTCCTGGACAATCGGCAACTGGATATATATTTCTAAGGTAATAGTTTGGTCCTTAACAAATATCCCCGGAACCTCGGAGTTACATTTGACAGAACACTGTCATTTAAATAGCATGTAACAAAGACTACAACTTTTACAGCTTTGACCTTACCGTAATCTGCCCTTGGCCTCGTCCGCTTAGCGGCAGAACATTGCAGCCCTGTTTGGAGAAGCAGTAGCCACACAGAATCGGCAAATGTGCAACTAATTCAAATAATGTGGATTGTTATTGGTACAATGAAATTCACTCCAGTAATATGGTTACCCGCCCTCAGCTATATTCCACCACGTAACGTAAAGAATATCCTTTCGACGGAATATAAGAAAATCTGTAACAACCATCAGCTGAGAAATCATGAGCATATGTCTGCTACCCGAATCAGCAGACTCCACTCCAGACATCACCCATTCATAACATGGTGTGCATAACATCAACCTCCGCGAAGCTGGGGCATAAACATGGTATAATTACACTCCCCCACAGCTCCATAACCTTCTCCAACTCAACAACAAACCATGGGAACTTTATCTACTCTGTAGAAAATGGAGTACACTCAACAGGATCCAGACTAACCATCGGTGACACAGTGACCTTTTATACATTTAGGGAAAGACTACCACTGTGGAGTGGCCTATTATACGGATGGGAAAAATTATCACTGCAGAGTGTACCTGCAGCTTTTCAGGATATACTGTCAGGCTTATTGTTGAAGAGTGATCTCAAAATACATACTCTGGAAACCACTTCGTCTCCTTATACGTTACAGTAGATGTGTTCAATTACGTGAATAATGTGTCTGTAAATTTGTACATTACGTAAATATTTTCTTTAGGTTTTTAAACTGATGTGAGGCGTCTCTCTCGCCCTGGCCTAAGACGCCGGCAACCCGCAACGCATCTATACTTAGCTGGTGGTCGTCAGCTCAACCCATGCGTTCAGGCTGGTTCTCGCGGTATCCGGATCAGCCTCCAGTGAACCTCTCGGCAACCAGCCAGAGGGCACAGAAGATAGCAATAGGAGTCGCTGCAGACATGCACCTCTTGCTGCATCCGCCGCAACTTCGTTAGCCAACAGGAAAATTGTAACCTTCCGCCGCGCGTATTTCTGCCCGCACAGTGCAGTTCTGTCTTCGCCAACCAGCAACTGACGGACGGTCACAATTTAGATACCCCCTCGGATAGGACGTCGCCTTCGCCACCCGGACGGCTACACTCCCGCGACCTGTGCTCCGAGCCCTGGTGTTCTATGCCGTGGGTAAGCCACGCTGCACGTGAGATAGAACTTTGAATATGTGCTTTGTTTTGAAGATAGACTTTTCTTTGCCCAAGAAAGTTTCGTTAAAGAGTAATGGTTTCAGACGAGCTTTTCCTTCGCATTACCAAGAAGAATTAGTGGAGAACATTTATTTTCTTTCGTTCTACTGCATCAGAAACAGCAGACTTCGTGTTCGAAGTTTACTTGTTCAAATAACCATAGTTTAATTACATCTACTTGTAATCTTGTGGAAGTATTCCGAGCGAGGAATGCTTCAACGTGTAAATGTCATACGGTAAAAACTGAACAATATTTTATTGTGAAGTGTAGTCACACATTTATAATTATCACCACTAACAATAAAGTTATGTGATAACAATTTTCTGTTTATTTGCAGATCCATATCTGCAGACCTGGTACACATTGAATCTCACCACAGCATACCATCACGGGAGCCAAAATGAAATGGCACAGCTAAGCCGTGCCAGTCCATCTCTGGGTGTCGACGTTGGAAAGCTTCGCCGTGAGTGCTCAGGTAGGGGCTATTACCAGCGGCCGAGATGGAAGTGCAGCAACGTTGGCTGGTGGGTGCTCTCTGTGTGGAGTCAGCCTGCAGGCGAGGCAGGGAACACGTGGTCCGCCGGAGCGCCTTTGGTTACGGCCAGCTCGTGTGTTGGAGCCGTCGCCGGGCCCATGAGTGGCGAGGGCAGCCCTCAGTCGTGTCCGCCGACTGCAGACTGTTTGTTTGTCTACCACTTCTCAGTGGCGTACACACGTACAGCGTCAGTATGCAAGTACGTTGGTAGGTGTTTTGCCGCCATAGGCGAGAACTGAAGAAGGAATCCGCTCTTTTTTTACTACTATCGGTCTCTCCCATATCTCCCCGCCCCTCTTCCCTCGCTACCAACGATATCCAACGGCACAACAATGAAAATCTCCTATAATCTTTTAAATCATTACACTAAGATGGCGACACATCCTCATTTCTGTGGACAGTCCTCGATTTTCATCCTTTGTCCTCCGTCCGTTTAAAACTGTCCTCAGTTACTTATTTTTTGCCCTCCATTTCTGAAATTTAGCAAAATAACTTGAATGAGAATAATGCTCAAATGGTTCAAATGGCTCTGAGCACTATGGGACTTAACTTCTGAGCTCATCAGTCCCCTAGAACTCAGAACTACTTAAACCTAACTAGCCTAAGGACATCACACACATCCATGCCCGAGGCCGGATTCGAACCTGCGACCGTAGCGGTCTCGCGGTTCCAGACTGTAGCGCCTAGAACAGCTAGGTCACCACGGCCGGCGAGAATAATGCGCTGAACATTTTAAACAAGAACTCAAATGAATACACCACTGCAACCAAATCCGGCGTCAATCTCTTATTTTATTTAATTGCAAGAAAATGCATTAATAATGGTGTGGGACTATTTTCCGGTGCTAATAAATTTTTCCTTGAATTTAGGAATTACGCTATAGGTGATGCGAGACATGCCGAAGCATTAAATTAGGTTGCCTGGATAATCGTGGCGCCGGCCGTTGTGGCCGAGTGGTTCTAGGCGCTACAGTCTGGAACCGCGCGACCGCTACGGACGCAGGTTCGAATCCTGCCTCGGGCATGGATGTCTGTGATGTCCTTAGGTTAGTTAGGTTTAAGTAGTTCTAAGTTCTAGGGTACTGATGACCTCAGAAGTTCAGTCCCATAGTGCTCAGAGCCATTTGAACCATAATCGTGGTGTTATTCGTGTTCTTTTTTAATTGAAATATTTTTAGAATGAGGAATAAATCTTATCTTTTCCAGCATCCACTTTCTTGCGACTAAATAAATAAATGAGACCTTGTTTACGTTTTCTATTGAGAGTTCAACAATTTTTATTAGCCGCCAAGACGATGCAGTGGTCTAAGCGATTGGCTTCTGATCATTCGTCGGGTATGGGCCCGGGTTCTAATCCCAGATAGGCATGGATGTTGTGTTTGCATGAAGGCAATTGTTATTTCCCTTCACTGGAATCAGTGGCCCTAAAGTAGGGACTGGAGATTTCTTACAGCCCACTGAGTTGGTGAACGGTGGTCATTAAACTCCAAGAAAAAGAAAAAAGAATCTTTTGATAAGCACAGTTCTTTCAGTAGACTGTTTCTTCAAGCAAAAGTTCTGGACTTGGAACATTCCTTGTTCTGTACAGTAAATTTCTATTTCACCTTTTATTGTCGAATATCGGACACTTAGAGAAGGACTTACAGACAGACACCGACTCATTTTTGTCTACGGTTATGATGAATTGCACTAATCTCTTACTTCTTTTAAAAATGTTGAAAGAAATTACAAAACCTAGCTTGTGAATACGTGATCGATTATCCACTGGACATAACAAGAGAACTAAAAACAGTAACAGAACCACTCAATACAACTGACACTTGACAAATGATCTGCAGAGACAAAAATAGGTACTGAGGGAGGTATGGTATCAAGTCGCAACATGATCGCAATCCAACACACGAGCCCCGCTCCAGCGCTGGACAGAGATGAATCAAAGTCGTGTTGTTTCCGTTTCGTACTCAGTAGCGGCTGCTTTAGTTTTGAGGTAGGTAGATGCAATGTGTTTACTTTTGTAAAAGTAAGTAAAGAATTATTAAGTAATTGTTCAATATGCTTCTGAAAACAATTCGGCGTTCTAATATTTCCTCTTTTTAATTTTTCCTCCTCATTTGCTCAATTTTTTCGCAGTTTGATTTGAAATTAATTTTTTCCGTCCTTTGCCGATCCTAAAGTTTTGATGTTGTTACATCCAGACGTGTGTTATTCGCGTCCTGCTTCGACATAATTTCCATCCCTATCATCCGTCAGGCACTCGACGACCGTGATTTCGGAAGTCGAACAGAATTTTGTCGGTTTGCCCGTGAGCAATTGAGAAACGATGCTACGTTTTTGTGACGTGTGCTCTTTACCGATGAAGCAACGTTTACTAACTACGCTGATGCATATTTGCATAACATGCACTATTGGACAGCCGAAAATCCACACTGGCTTCGTCAGGTGCAACAACTGCCGTGGAGCGTAAACGTATGGTGCGGAATCATAGGAAGTAACATTGTGGGGCCTTACTTCATCTCTCGTACGCACACTTTCTGACGGTTCTCGATATGCGATAGTGTATGTGGCTGCAATACGATGGTTGTTCAGCTAACTGGTCCCGTGTTGCAACGAAAACACCGAATGAGAACTGTTCTGGACGTTGGATACGATGAAATTTTGTTATAAAATGCCCTACGAAGTCCCCCGATTTGACTCCTCTTTATTTCTTTCTTTGTGGAGCACTCAAAGATGCAGTCTATGACGAAGCATCAACTAATGCCAGAAATTGTGTGGCGTCGAATCGCCAGTGCACGCTCTACCATATTATCCACTGTAATTACATCTGTTCATCGTTCTTTCGAACGGCGATTGCAAAAGTGCCTTTAGTCCATGGTCAACAGTTTGAACACAGGCTCAAATAAAGGATAAAGTTATTTGTTTGGGAGACAAAATTTATGTCATGTGATTTCGGCGGTTACCAGTTAGTAAAGCGTTTATTTCGTTTACGTACGTAGGAAACTGCGTTGCAGTGTCAAGTAATCGACAGCGTGTACTGCACGTAGTTGGCAACGCTGTCATTACTTGCTTATGTTCATCATGATATGATGTTACTTTAAGAAGAATACTTATTTTGCAGCGTGCAGTTGGTCACCAAAGTATTTTTAATAAAATGTTTAGCTCAACGAATGCATCCCATATGACATAATTACGAGCGGTGTAGATAGCGACAGTTGTCCGATAGTATTTTACCTGTAAGAAGCACACACCCACCTACAGGAAAAGACAGGTCAACTCTTCTTCTAACATTTAGATACTTAATACGGTAGTTGCCTTTTGTAACGTATAAGACCTCTTTGTTTTTGAAGAATGAACAATTGATTTCTCAGTTTCAGCTCACGCAAATATGTGAGGATACACAAATGTGAAATAGTTTTTCTAAACCCTTCTAGCCTATGTCGTATTTCCATATACTCGTACAACATTCGTAGGTGAACCTTCATCTAGGTCGTAAGTTGGTTCAATGCGAAATAAAGCTTTATTTTCTTAGCGCAGACCGATCTTACGGTATACATACAAGTACGCAACATCGTCCGAGACGCCTGCTTGGCGGTGTTTGCACCACAAATGCCGTTTCCAGCCTCCGTGCTCTCACGTTCCAGGACATCCTCCAATTTTTGTACGACATGTTTCAACGTCGACGTTAACTAACGCTATATCACTGTAATTGTCTTCTCAAGAGCTACCGAATGCAGTTATAAAAAGTATACGGTTCCATTTAAAAAAACGTATTTGCATCAGTATCTCCGTTGATACCAGCTCTAAAACATGAATCAAATAAATGAATACGTGCCCTTCGACGCTCTAACATTTGCCGAAAACCGCCTTGCGATGTGTGTAACCGCTCACGAAATAAATGGGAAAAGTTTTTAGCAAGAATCTCAGAAAGTCCTTGATCGATTTACTTCAAATTTTTACATTATAATCTAATCTAATATATACAGGGTGAGTCACCTAACATTACCTCTGGATATATTTCGTAAACCACATCAAATACTGACGAATCGATTCCACAGACCGAACGTGAGGAGAGGGGCTAGTGTAATTGGTTAATACAAACCATAAAAAAATGCACGGAAGTATGTTTTTTAACACAAACCTACGTTTTTTTAAATGGAACCCCGTTAGTTTTGTTAGCACATCTGAACATATAAACAAATACGTAATCAGTGACGTTTATTGCATTGTAAAATGTTAATTACATCCGGAGATATTGTAACCTAAAGTTGACGCTTTAGTACCACTCCTCGGCTGTTCGATCGTGTGTATCGGAGAGCACCGAATTACGTAGGGATCCAAAGGGAACGGTGATGGACCTTAGGTACAGAAGAGACTAGAACAGCACATTACGTCCACATGCTAACACATTTTTATTGGTCTTTTTCAGTGACGCACATGTACATTACCATGATGGGTGAGGTACACGTGCACACGTGATTTCCGTTTTCAATTACGGAGTGAAATAGAGTGTGTCCCGACATGTCAGGCCAATAGATGTTCAATGTGGTGGCCATCATTTGCTGCACACAATTACAATATCTGGCGTAATGAATGTCGTACACGCCGCAGTACATCTGGTGTAATGTCGCCGCAGGCTGCCACAATACGTTGTTTCATATCCTCTGGGGTTGTAGGTACATCACGGTACACATTCTCCTTTAACGTACCCGACAGAAAGAAGTCCAGAGGTGTAAGATCAAGAGAACGGGCTGGCCAATTTATGCGTCCTCCATGTCCTATGAAACGCCCGTCGAACATCCTGTCAAGGGTCAGCCTAGTGTTAGTTGCGGAATGTGCAGGTGCACCATCATGCTGATACCATATACGTCGACGCGTTTCCAGTGGGACATTTTCGAGTAACGTTGGCAGATCATTCTGTAGAAACGCGATGTATGTTGCAGCTGTTTGGGCTCCTGCAATGAAGTGAGGACCAATGAGGTGGTCGCCAATGATTCCGCACCATACATTTACAGTCCACAGTCGCTGTCGCTCTACCTGTCTGAGCCAGCGAGGATTGTCCACGGACCAGTAATGCATGTTCCGTAGATTCACTGCCCCGTGGTTTGTGAAACCCGCTTCATCGGTAAACAGGTAGAACTGCAACGCATTCTCTGTTAATGCCCATTGACAGAATTGCACTCGATGATTAAAGTCATCACCATGTAATTGCTGATGTAGCGACACATGAAACGGGTGAAAGCGGTGACGATGCAGTATGCGCATGACACTACTTTGACTCAGTCCACCGGCTCTCGCAATGTCCCGTGTACTCATGTGTGGGTTCATGGCAACAGCAGCTAACACACCAACTGCACCCGCTTTTCCTGTGACGGGCCTGTTAACGGACCCGTTTGCGTGCTACGACCATACCTGTTGCATACAATTGGTGGTAGATGTTTTGCAATGTGCGGCACGTTGGATGCTCTCTGTCCGGGTACCGTTCTGCATATACCCTGCAGGCTTCAGCTGCATTTCGTCGACACTCGCCATAGATGAGTATCATCTCCGCCTTTTCAGAGTTCGAATACACCATGGTCACAGTTCCTACAACACTACACTATCACAGACGTCTGGTAACACGGTGTACTACAGTTGGTCTGCGTGCGGAGACGAATGCAGAATAACAATAGCAGCAAGCGCTACATGCGGACACTGCGACAGCTAGACCAAACCACAACAGTGCATTACAGCCACACTCGTAAACACGGTCGTCATCGTAAACATGTCCTGGCAGATGCTGCTCGCCGACCGTGGCCCGTGTTTGTTACAACACGCAACTGAACGTCGGAGGTTTCAAGCGTCAACTTTAGGTTACAATATCTCCGGATGTAATTAACATTTTACAATGCAACAAACGGCACTGATTACATATTTGTTGATATGTTCAGATGTGCTAACAAAACTAACGTGGTTCCATTTAAAAAAAACGTAGGTTTGTGTTAGAAAACATACTTCCGTGCATTTTTGTATGGTTTGTATTAAACAATTACACTAGCCCCTCTCCTCACGTTCGGTCTGTGGAATCGGTTCGTCAGTATTTGATGTGGTTTACGAAATACATGCAGCGGTAACGTTAGGTGACTCACCCTGTATATCTATGTGTGTGTGTGTGTGTGTGTGTGTGTGTGTGTGTGTGTGTGTAAGAACACGTTGTAGTACAACGTTGTTACCAAAAATCTTGAAATGTTTTTGACCAGCTTACTTACGATTTTTATACAATACACTAATAAACATTTGTACGGACGTAGGCTACAAATTGTCTAAATATGTATTGTATATAAATATATATGTAATATTCGAGGAGGAGTGGCCGTGAGCGAAGATATAGAATAGTTCTTTAGTGATTTACTTAACATTTTTACACGATATTCTAATAAAATTTTGATGACCACAGACATTTTAAAAATATATGTATATAAGACATAATAGACAAACATCGATAGAAAAAATTCTGAAATGTTCTTGACCGATTTACTTCAAATAATACTAATAAGGTATAACACAAACGCTGATAGCAAAAATCTCGAAAAGTTCTTAATCGATTTACTTCATATAATACTAATAACAATCACGTGGATATTAGCTATATGTTGAGAAAAGAGGTGTCGGACAGAGAAGGAAGAGGAAATGAACATAGAGAGGGCGAAGGAGGATATGAACAGAGAGAGGGTAGGAAGAGATCGAGAGAGAAAGAGAGAGAGAGGGATGAGGAGAACGATTGAGGGAAGGAGGGGTAGAAATTGGACAAAGGGGTGGGGAGAAAGAGATGGAAAGACAGAGGGGGGAAGAAGGCGATGCCACACAAACAGGTGTGGCACAACGTATCCCAGGACGGTATTCGCCATCTGTGCGATGCGATCGACTGAATGTCAGAGTCATCGCCTGCATTGCCGCCCTTGTAGGCTACAACTTGTATTAATATAGACGTTTCAGTATGAGTCGATGTCTGATGCTTCAGAAGCGATTGTGCTAGTAATCTGTAAATGTAATCATTTCATGTGACCCATATGCACTGATGCAGCAATAAATCTTGAGTGAATTTGAAACCTCTAACAGGTTGTACCAACTTTCTTATCGCGCAGTGTATG